>NC_139255.1:7256366-7612358 GCF_977018435.1 Lepisma saccharinum
CTAAAAAGATAAATTATTCGTATTTGGAATACCTAAGAATCTTGTTAATATGTCTGACAAATGTACAATTTATGAAATGTTATAAAACAAAGATGCATTATATTTATTGCTTTTTAATTTTGTCTTAGAATATGCTGTTAGGAAGGTAAAAAAAAACTAACAAAGTACTGTGACTCAACTGTTAGCATATGCAGATGATGTAAATACAATTAAGAATAATGCTAAAATATTTTTCAAAGCATCTAAGGAAGTTAGCACAGGCCGAAACTAAGTGATAATTACTCGATTTTTGAACTAGTTTCCAAATTCAAGTACTTAGGAGTAATACTAACAAATGAAAAGTAGGATTAATTCGGAAAAATGCATGTTATTTTTCTCTTCATAAATTTTTGTCTTCTTGTTTAATATCTAAGATACTAAATGTTAAAATATACAATAACAGTAATTGTGCCTGTGGATGTGAAAACTTGATCTCTTGAAGATAAATTGAGGTGTATTTGAAAATAAGATCCTTAGGAAAATATTTTAGCCTAAAAGGGATGAAGAAACAAGTGAATAGTGAAGTTTACATAATTTAGAAGTACATAATTTATGTTAGTTTCCAAGTATTATTAGATTGATGATTAAATCACAAATACTTAGGTGGGTACGAATGAGAAAGGAATAAAGGAGATTTTACAGGAGTTTTGTTGGGGAAAACCTGATGGTAAGAGACCAAAACGAAGATGGAGGCGGACCTAAAAAGAAATCGGTAAAGATGGAATGGAATATATAAATCTTGCTCAGGATAAGGACAAATGGAAAACTGCAGCTATGAATTTTCGGATTCAAGAAGGCTAGAGAGTTAGTTAGTTAATTGATATTCAATGTAATATAATTTAACATATTTCAGAAACTAAAAGGCAGCAACATGGTATTCATATTGACAAGGGAATTCCTACAAAACTTATTTTTTTCCTCGTAAGTTTACCAATAGCACTTACTTACTAATTGTGAAGATGAGGATGACAATACGTTCCATCGTTCCTATATAAACGTTTCAACGTTTCGGTAAATGTTTTGGTAACGTTTTAACGTTTCGATAAACGTTTTAGTAATATTACCGAATATTACTAAAACGTTTATCGAAACGTTTAAAACGTTACCAAAACATTTACCGAAACGTTGAAACGTTTATATAGGAACGATGGAACGTATTGTCATCCTCATCTTCACAATTAGTAAGTAAGTGCTATTGGTAAACTTACGAGGAAAAAAATAAGTTTTGTAGGAATTCCCTTGTCAATATGAATACCATGTTGCTGCCTTTTAGTTTCTGAAATATGTTAAATTATATTACATTGAATATCAATTAACTAACTAACTCTCTAGCCTTCTTGAATCCGAAAATTCATAGCTGCAGTTTTCCATTTGTCCTTATCCTGAGCAAGATTTATATATTCCATTCCATCTTTACCGATTTCTTTTTAGGTCCGCCTCCATCTTCGTTTTGGTCTCTTACCATCAGGTTTTCCCCAACAAAACTCCTGTAAAATCTCCTTTATTCCTTTCTCATTCGTACCCACCTAAGTATTTGTGATTTAATCATCAATCTAATAATACTTGGAAACTAACATAAATTATGTACTTCTAAATTATGTAAACTTCACTATTCACTTGTTTCTTCATCCCTTTTAGGCTAAAATATTTTCCTAAGGATCTTATTTTCAAATACACCTCAATTTATCTTCAAGAGATCAAGTTTTCACATCCACAGGCACAATTACTGTTATTGTATATTTTAACATTTAGTATCTTAGATATTAAACAAGAAGACAAAAATTTATGAAGAGAAAAATAACATGCATTTTTCCGAATTAATCCTACTTTTCATTTGTTAGTATTACTCCTAAGTACTTGAATTTGGAAACTAGTTCAAAAATCGAGTAATTATCACTTAGTTTCGGCCTGTGCTAACTTCCTTAGATGCTTTGAAAAATATTTTAGCATTATTCTTAATTGTATTTACATCATCTGCATATGCTAACAGTTGAGTCACAGCACTTTGCTAGTTTTTTTTTTTACTTTCCTAACAGCATATTCTAAGACAAAATTAAAAAGCAATAAATATAATGCATCTTTCTTTTATAACATTTCATAAATTGTACATTTGTCAGACATATTAACAAGATTCTTAGGTATTCCAAATACGAATAATTTATCTTTTTAGCATTTTTAAATTCAATCAAGTTAGTTTCTGGGACTATAAGTTCTGCTTCATTTATTTCTGATTTATCTCCTACATGAACATTTAAAAAATCATTAAAGCAATTCTTTCATCTATTTAAAATAGTCAGCCATTTTTCATCAAGTTTATTTTAGGTTGCCACCCCTTTCTAAATTCATTTGCACCTCTGATACTTTTATTTCAATTGCATTAATTTTACTTTTCAAGTAATCTCTTTTTTGTTACTTCTAAACAAGCATTCTTAACTATCCCTAGCAATTTCCTTTAGATCTATCTCAATATTGTCCTTCTATCTTCGTCTAGGCCTTTTACCATAAGGTCTCCCAACAAAAATCCTGTAAACACCTCTTTCCTCTCCCATTCGAGCTTTGTACCACATAGCATGTCCACCTAAGTCTTTTTTATTTAATTGTTCTAATAATATCTGGACATAAATATAAATTATGTAACCTTCTCCACTAATACTACAGGCAGAATTACTGTTTTGTATATTTTAACTTTTAGTTTCTTAGAGAGAAGTAACATGCATTTCCTGAATTAAGTCTACTTTTTATTTTATTTCCTCTTTAATATAATTTTCATTTGTTAATATTACTCCTAAATATTTGAATTTGAAAACTAGTTCAAATAAGTTATCATGTGTTTTTATTAGATATTAAATTTAGAATTTTTTAACTAAACAAAATAAGTTGTTTGTTATTTCATGTGATGCATGTTTGTCGTCCGTGTTAATGTTTTTTTGTTTGTTTTAATAGGATTCGACTTCTTGAAGAGAGAAAAGAGAGGTTACATTTTTCGAGAATATCACGCATTCCATATTTATAAATAATTACATTTTTAATAGAAAGCATATCTTTTATCAATATTTCATAAGATTTGGTTGCTTGCAAAAGTTAATCCGTTTATCTCCTTTTTAGTAATAGTATTTTATTTATATATCATGTCAGGTTAGAAAAAAAATTCGTGCCTCAGTCAAAGCAATAAGTTGTGTGATAATTCTGTCTGTTTCAGCGTTTGACATATACCAATCATCCGTATATCGTCTCCTTCCTTCCCTCGCCTCATGAAGCTCGTCCATCCTATCAGCCAACTTTTTGCAGGCAACCTAAAAAAAAAACTCGGGATTCTGCAACTTTTTAATACCACTTATTTTGCGAAGATTGTCCATAAAAATCATCTCGCATGGTGGACGAAATTCAGGCGCTATTTTGCTTAACTCAACAAGTCTCGCAACATCCTCACCTCCATCGACTGTATACTCAAAAATCTTGTACAGCAATTCAAGTGGTAAGTCAGTTATACAAGTTGTCATTTTTACAAAATATTATTTAAATAAAAGTTTCTTGGTATTTATATATAAATTTTCTCGGGGAAAAACACAAAACTCACAATCAAGTCAAAATTTAATGAGATTCTATTTACTAGAAAAAAACACTTTTAAACTTATGATAATTAATAAAATGTAACTTAAAAAACGATAATTATAATTATAATATTTTTTCAGCTCTGGTATTTATATATAAATTTTCTCGGGGAAAAATTCAAAATTCAAGTGTGTACATGACCCCAAGAATACAATTTAAAATCACTAATATAATCATATTTTCAGAACCTCTTTTTTTCCCCTTTCCCTATACTTATCAACATCTAAAACCAACACATATGCCTACATCTGATGGCAAATTTCCTATAACTATTCTATAATAAAAACTATGCTGTATTAGGAGCCCCACAGATAATTACTCCGAATTCTGGGTTCAGGCGCGTGGAAGTGTGTTAAACCCTTTCTTGAGAGTAACCCTCAAAAGCTACATGTTACGCATTGCATCTCTTCTTATTATTATATCTTCTTGTTTGTAATTTTGTTATTTTACGTAGCAACAATAAGAATGAAGATGAAATTGAATAAAAAACACTTATAAAAATGTCTCATGCAGGGGTTCGAACCCGGAAACTTCAGTGATAAGACCTAAAATCGACCCTTGAGCACTAAGCAGGTAGAATAATTATTGATCCACACAAAACTTAGTGCCTGTCTGCATTCATACCTAGATCAAAAAGTTCGAACCATGTCTCAGCTCCTTGTAACTTATTTAATTATTTACACTTGTGCTTGTATTAGCTCTCTTCGAGTTTAAGATGTCTAGAGAGTTAGTTAGTTAGTTGTTTTCCACAGCACTATTTGAATTTTTGAATAATTACATGTTAGTTATGAATGCATTGTTGACATCCTGTCTACGTCAAGCAAGTTACATGATCCTCTATCTCTTTTTTATAGAGAAAAAGAAATGTCACGAACTTCCCAAGCTAGTATTATTGACGTGACATTCTTAAGAAGTTGACGTCACATCTACACACACGCACGCACACTCGGGGAATGCAAAACTATTGATTTTGTCAACAACTAGGTTAGATGAGAATTCTTGCTAACATTTCTGTTTTGAAGAAGTTTCTTTGTAAAAATAATTGCATTTAAGAAATTATTAGCCCCGTCTAGTTCGATACACTTTTAGACATATTGTGGAATGCAAGTGCATCCCAGCGCCAGGCAAGTGTAGTAGAACTGTGTTTTTTGAACTTCTGCAACTATAAAAGAATTCTTATACAATAAAACTGGAATTTGAACTCTTGCGTAAAACAAATTTTCAGTTTTTATACTTGTAAAATCAGCTAAAATCAGTTAAATTACACTAAGAGAGCTCATTATGAAATTGTTAGATTTTGGGGAGAGTGGTATTTACTCGTACCCCCTTCTCTGACTACTGAGGAGCACTGGAAAAACACCTCTATACTCTTCAACTATTCTCACAATATTAACTAATTTGTAATACAAAAACCCTTTAAGTATCCTAAGCGCGAACCGCATCTGAAACAGTAAGCCAATCAGAAGACACCACAGTAATCCACAGGTGTCTGTCAAGTAAACCGGAAGTGGACCGGAAGTGAACCGGAAGTAGACCGGAAGTGGACCGGAAGTAAATGTGTGTGGGTGAGTATAAGTGGGTGGGTGTGGGTAGGTGTGTGCGTGGCTCATAAGAGCATCTTGGATTAGTTTTAAGTGATGCCAAAACAATATCGAGAAAAGCCATATTTTTAACAAATTTATAAACAGCAATTTTAGCAAATTTAGGTTTGGTCACATCAATTTGAGGGGGGTCTTCTTTTCTCGGAAGCTTTTTTTACAAAAATCGTAGGTTTTACACAGTAGCAATGAAATTTTATAGACATTTTGCCTTAGTTTTAAGTATTTCTATTCAGTCAAAACACCTCTTCATTTATCGATTTTATAATACCACAAATACCACTACTATACTCCCCAATTGTTTCAGCATACAGGAATTCACCTGCTTGCACTTCGTATGTTGTGTCGGGACTAATTGCATTATGCTTAATTCTATACAAATTCCGACCTATATGTACAAGTGCTGCATTGGATGGAGAGATACTTATTTGCATTTTCCCACTGACAGGAATTTTATATGATGGTTTGTTATTATTGAATACATGTAATTGTTTCCCTGTGTCTTCATCAATTTGGTACCAGATACTATTTAGATGAATGATGACCAAACTTCTCAGTTTACTAAGAATATTTTTTATAATATCCATGTTGACTGGAATTTTCTCTATTTGTTGAATATGTTGTTTCTTAAACCCAAACACATTCATTGGCATAATTAGAAAATATTTATATGGTTATTTTATTAATATATTTGCATAAAATATGTTGAGGTTTAGGATTCTTCTCAAAACTATAAAATTTTAGATAATTAATTATTTTAACAAACCTCTTCTCTCAACTTCCTAACAGTATAAGAAATAAAAATTAGTACACATATGGTGATATAGAGATATACAAATACAGAATCTTCGGTTCAGATCTGAACCGAATAGATGTTGGGGTATTTTGCTAAAATTTGTAATAATTTATAATACTTTTAACTTAGCACTTCGCTTTAATTATTGAAAAATAAAATTTTAGCAAAAGTTATAGCGGGATTTTCGAAAATTAGCAATTTTGCACTATGAAAATTGGAATTTGAGCTTTGACTTTTTTTTTGCGCTTGTATTGTGTCACTTTTTGTAACAGTCAAAGTTCGATTTTGAGTATATTACTGTATAGGTGTACACAATAAAAGTAAACCAAAATTTCGGGGGTGGCCCAGAACGAACCGTTTACCCTACTCCTGTAGCCTCTGTGATCTGTCCTCGGTCAAGGGTTGCTCGAAAATTTATCTGTTGCTTCTGTGGCCTGTCCACGGTCAAAAGTTGTTCGAAAATCAACCCTTTGCCTCTTCTCGTTCAAAGGTTGCTCAAAAAGTTACCTTTTGCCTCTGTGGCCTGTCCTCGGTCAAAGGTTGCTCGAAAATTTATCTGTTGCTTCTGTGGCCTGTCAACGATCAAAAGTTGTTCGAAAATCCATCTGTGGTCTCTCGGTCAAAGGTTGTTCAAAAATTTCCCTTTTGCCTCTGGCCTCTCCTCGGTCAAAGGTTGCTCGAAAATGTATCTGTTGCTTCTGTGGCCTGTCCACGGTCAAAAGGTGTTCGAAAATCCACCTGTTGCCTCTCCTCGGTCAAAGGTTGCTCAAAAATGTCCCTGTTGCCTCTTATGAAGCTGGTCTCAATATTCTGTGATAAAGACTGAGACTAAATAAGCTTGTGCCGCGCAAGTTCAAAATAGAGGCTCAAATTCTTAAGAATATCTCATTAAGCGATAACATTGGACTGCGGTGAAATCAGATTATCAATGTTCACTTTCGCGAAACAACTCACTCATGTAAAACCACTCTTCAACAGAATCAACTTCCTATTGGTTCACCCCCCTTTTTAGTTCCACATACCCCCCATTGTCCATGGTTATCTTTATGTGACAGAAATTTGCCTTAACCTCTTGTTCTAACAATCACATTCCACCACTCTTTTGTCACGCATGAAATTAACCCTTAGAGACCAGAGCAAGATGAACTTTCCCTGCCTGAAAGAAATATTATCATTAACATATTTCTACATACAAAATACACGAAAGCATGTTTGGGTATGAATTGCAAATTCCGAGTCTGAAATATTGATTTATCGACAACAATTTATTTACGCCGGAAAATAAACAAGCTTATATTTGACATTAAGTATTCTTCGCGTAAACCATGTACCAAGTGCACAATAATAACTTCCCTTACTAGAAATTAAAGTAAATGTTCAATGTACTGGAATTGTACTACTCGGGAATGTATGAAACTGAATCACTCATCAAAATGTTTCGCCTTAAGGACATACGTCAGTATGCGCGGGAATTACAAGCATGAAGTTCGACAAAGACTTCTGTCCGAAAGAATATGATCACCTTACACTGACCTTGCCACCAACAAATTGTGGTGCGTAAGCAAAACGAACTTGACAAAATGGGTTTTAATTCACCCGACCAAAGTTTATACGTACACTCCAATGTGCAACAAAATACCTTGTTTCCTTTACACTGGACCATCGAACACAAATTGATCAATTAAATCAATCTCAGATTGAGACATATATCGTCCTTTACCCTCGATTGAAATTTTCCACAACTTTTTTTAATATGGCTACTCACGACGCCCAGTTTCCCGCCAAATTCAACACAAGGCATACACACGAATTATGGCCATAATTTCTCACACGGATGCTAGCATATACGAAATTGGGGATGAAACTTTGTATGGTTAATGTTCGTGCATGTTCGTCTAATTGCGATGCAAGAATTAACTGAAGATGTGTACTTACAGATCAGCTGACATCGGGCGAAAAATTCCCACAACTTTAACTTATAATATCCATTTCCACACACAATGGAGAATAAATGTTCTTTAGAATTTTCGATCAACGGTCCTTGATGAACAAATTAAGCTAAACGTATCCACTTATCAGTTCATAATAAGCCCGATTTCCTTTGATACTTCTCGCTTGTTCCTTGACGACCGCCATAGCTTTCCTTTTATCCCGGACAGAGTCCACGAACCGTTGCGCCGATCCGATTCCTCAAACCGATTCCATCTACGTCAATTCCACGGCTTCTGCACAGTCAACGGGTTCTGTGATCCGTTCTTGGAACCAGTTCCTTTTTAACATTTGCATTCTTCCGGATTTGACGAATGTTTCCCTTTTCTTGCAAATTCGGAATGTACATTACTAATTGCGATAACATTGCAAACATACATAATCTAATTTGGAAAATATTATCATTCGTTTTATTTACAATACAATCTTATATTTTCATCTTTGTATTAACCATCAGTTCAATAAGCTATTTGGCACCCAACTGCCATCTTTGAGCAATTACAATCGGCCTTATTTTACATTTCAAAGCCGGACCATAAATATTACTTCACCTAACAGCCGCATATGACAGTTATCGTCATACTCTGTTGCCTGTCCTCGGTCAAAGGTTGTTCCAAAATTTATCTGTTGCTTCTGTGGCCTTTCCACGGTCAAAAGGTGTTCGAAAATCCACCTGTTGCCTCTCCTCGTACAAAGGTTGCTCGAAAATTTCCCTGTTGCTTCTGTGGCCTGTCTTCGGTCAAAGGTTGCTCGAAAATTTATCTGTTGCTTCTGTGGCCTGTCCACTGTCAAAAGTTGTTCGAAAATCCACCTGTTGCCTCTCCTCGGTCAAAGGTTGCTCGAAAATGTATCTGTTGCTTCTGTAGCCTGTCCACGGTCAAAAGTTGTTCGATAATTCACCTGTTGCCTCTCCTCGGTCAAAGGTCGCTCAAAAATTTACCTGTGATCGACCTATGTTGTTTTGTGGCCCGTCCACGGCGAAAAGTTGTATGCACATCTACTTGTCTCATGTGTTGTCAGTCCTCTGTGTTTCATTGTTTCGCTTTCATACACAAAGCTGTATGTGGTTGGATGGATCATCTGCATAAGTATTGAACGATAAGCGTAGAATATAATTTATCAAACCTTACACAAATATGGTAACATTCTTTTAACAAGACTAACCCCATATGCTAATGAAATTATAGGTGATTATCAATGTGGATTTAAACGTAACACATCAACTACAGATCAAATTTTTCACATCAGACAGACACTTGAGAAAAAGTGGGAATATAATCAAAATGTCCATCAGCTATTCATTGATTTCAAAAAAGCATATGATTCGGTCAAAAGAGATAAATTATATAATATATTAGTAGAGTTTGGAATACCTAAGAAGCTTGTTAGTATGATAAAAATATGCACCAGTGAAACAGAAAGTAAAATTCGTGTGGGTATTAATATGTCTGACAAATTTACAATTCATGGTGGGTTAAAACAAGGAGATGCATTATCTCCATTGCTCTTTAATTTTGCCTTAGAATATGCTGTTAGGAAGGTAAAAGAAACTAAAGAAGGACTAAAATTAAATGGTGTGACTCAGTTGTTAGCATATGCAGATGATGTAGACTTACTGGGGGATGATGTGAATACAATTAAGAATAATGCTAAAATATTTTTCAAAACTGCTAAAGAGATAGGTTTGGAAGTTAACAAAGAGAAAACTAAATATATTCTTACAGGCCGAAACCAAGTGTTAGGTAATAATCAAAATCTAATTATTGAGAACAACTCGTTTGAACCAGTTTCCAAATTCAAATACTTAGGAGTAATATTAACAAATGAAAATTATATTAAAGAGGAAATAAAAAGTAGGCTTAATTCAGGAAATGCATGTTACTTCTCTCTTCATAAACTTTTGTCTTCTCGTTTAATATCTAAGAAACTAAAAGTTAAAATATACAAAACAGTAATTTTGCCTGTAGTATTATATGGGTGTGAAACTTGGTCCCTTACATTGAAAGAGGAACACAAATTGAGAGTATTTGAAAATAAGATCCTTAGGAAAATATTTGGACCTAAAAGGGATGAGGAGACAGGTGAGTGGAGAAGGTTACATAATTTAGAACTACATAATTTGTACTCATGTCCAGATATTATTAGAATAATTAAATCAAGAAGACTTAGGTGGGCAGGCCATGTGACACGAATGGGAGAGGAAAGAGGAGTTTACAGGATTCTTGTTGGGAAACCAGATGGTAAGAGACCTGTAGGAAGGCCAAGACGAAGATGGAGGGACAACGTTGAGATGGACCTAAAGGAAATCGGTAGGAATGGAAAAGAGTATATAGATCTTGCTCAAGATAGGGAAAGATGGAAGGCCTGTGTTGCTGCAGCCATGAACCTTCGGGTTTAAGAAGGCTAGGGAGTTAGTTAGTTACACAAATATGGTTATACGTATTTTAATAGAGAACAAAGTTAAGATTTGTGTAATGAAATCAAATTGTGTTCATTTCTGGCTTAAGTTACCAAATGCTACGTATATTTATTAAATAACTCAAGAAATGTATAAACGTTTTAACATTTTATTATGGCTACTAGTTTTTAAGTTTTAATCCCTTAAAAAAGCTCTATGTAGAATATTGTTATTTGTCTTCAGAAATTTACATTAAAGTTGTTAATATAAAGTGTGATATTAACCTAATTGAGATCTCTGATTTGTTTAAATATTCCATACCCACGCAGCACAAAACTGTTGGGCCAATGTTGACAAATTTTTGTCGACATTAGTGCCAACAGTTGAGAAACGCTTAGCAATTCCGCCTTACAATCTATCTCCCAACCAACCATTCCCATCTGTGGGCCAACAAAAATTGAAGAATTTTGCCAAACATCTCCCAACAAACGGTTTTATAACGGTGCTGACAGTCTCCCAACGTTGGGCCAACAACGTTTATTGTTTATTGATTTATTTTATTTTACTTCGCTCTTTGTGCCACTTTTGGCTAATTTGCGAAGATGGGGATGAGTGATGATGTGATCAAATTGATGAATGGACACTCAAAAACATCCATGCCCTGGGGCCAACAACGTGTGCTACATCGTTAAATAATTACGTATCCCTAATAACGCTCATTTCATTGTATTTTAAAGCACGAAGTTGGTATACCTTTCTATAGATTATCTTATTTATACGTTCAATTTATTGTAAAGTTTTATTTCTTCTATCTCCAGATGGTACTGGCGGTTATGTGGACGGTGCGGTACATGAAATATTCGTCCAAGCAAAATTAGTGGGATTTGAGTACAGGGGAAATTGAAGACAGGGTGGTAGAATTGAACAGCTTCGATGCTGAAAGTAGCAGGTGTGGTGGAATTTATGTGTAACGCAAATAGAAATTCTGCCTAACAAATCAATGGTTTCACATAATGCGGGCATCCCTCATGGACCTATACTCTGCCCCGCCTATCTCTGGAGCAGTGAACGAAAACTAGTCTCTTCGCAAGTAGTGACGCAAGACTGCTCCGCCAATGAACACGTGAGAAGAAACGGGATTGCGTGGAGGCGAGAAAGCGTCTGCCGTTACCAGACCTCGCAGCAGCGTGTACTGCTTCGCTCTGCCCACTCGATTTCCTCCCCTTTTCTGCGGGGCTTTGCTCCACAGATTCCGGGAACAGAGTATACAAACCTACTGATTTGTCGACTACTATATTTGTGGAAAATTCTAACGAACCCATTGCACTGTAGAATGAATGTTAGTGGCCAACAACATCAAACGAATAACGCTGTCGAACACCGGAACACAATTTTCAATGTATCTGTTGGCAAGAAATCACCAAACCTTGTCGCTTTGGTATTGAAAATATCCCCACAATATTCAGATTTGCCTCTTAGAAACTCTAGAACGTGGCAACCCAGCAGCCACAAGGAAGCAGTTGTACATTGGGATCATGAATATTAACGTGCAAATTGTCCATCACCATGCTCGTGCACTTTATTTGACTCAACAAGAGCTTCCAGAATTAATAGAAAACTCGAAACAAACTGTTGGCAACTTCTGCACCAGCATACATAAAAATCCATTGCTTAAAACCACATAGGACGTATGAGAAAAATTAATGAAAACAGTCATGGGCAATTTGCACGGTAATACTCAAGGATCCCACTGTACATGAATCAAAACTCGAGGATTCAATTTATCTCAAAAGAACTTTGAAACGTGTAACGATAAATCAAAATGTCTTCGATCAATTCGCACATTGTATATTTCTTTCAAACTAAATGTGTATCTACTGGACACTGCCTGTGACGATATACAGGTTAATTCAAAATGAATGGTGCAACTGTAAACAGTTATTATGACGTTACTATTTATGATAAGAAAATCAGACAAGGCATCAATATAAAGAAGAACTCTGGAAGTTTTACTCACATGACTCACATTATAAAGATTCAACATTGGGACCACGTGTAACGCAGAAAAGGTCCAAAAGATAATCAAGTACTTGCTATGCACGAGACAGCAAGTCGTTGTCAACTGTTTCGAAGGCACTAACAATTCGCAGTTGTAACTTTGGCAAATCTTTCTGAAGGGTGAAACATATGCATTACTACCGAAACGTATGCAGAAATGTCTTTGCAGCATTATGATTGAATCAGTTCTATATAGTTCCAACTACAGCGCCTTGAATAACGTAGTGTGGAAAACGACCCAAGAAACTGGTTCCCCGAGACGATGACAACGTAGATGGCAGTGCGATCGACCCAGGTGCTAATTTTGTTATGAAAGTAATGCGGCTTAGTTAGTTTTTGGAATATACTGTGTAGATTTGTTTGTCTTGAAAGGCGGTAAGTGAATTGACGGAAACAATTATATTTGTGAGTGATTTGCAGTCACGAAATGGCATTAATTTACACAGAAAAGTAACATAAATACGTTTTATATGCAACGCAACACGAGCAGCAACATCGCAATGTGAGGCTGGACGTCGAACGTTGGATTGTGTACACAAGTTGTTTTTTTTTGTATGGTAATAAAATGTATCTTTTTGTTTGGGAACACTAAATATACAAATACTCTTTTCTTTACTTGAACGATATCCACTAGAACAACCAGGCACAAAACAGTGGCGATCATATCTTCGAGACATGGTGAAAATATAACTCAACGAACGCGTTGTTTACATTTTTCCAGTATGCGGGAAACGAAAAGTGTCATATTTCACGCTTGCGAGATTTTGGACGGTAAGTTAGACAACACGCGAGTGGATGTAAAGCAGATCTTTGAAAAATAAACGAGTATTGTCTGTGTGAATTTCCATAAAAATAATGTTTGTGACAATGACAATATTAATGAACCTTTCAGGATAATGCATACACAATATTAATTCTCGCGGCAATTGTCATATTACGAGTTACGAATAACAATACATACCTATGTTTTCTTCCGTATTGTTAATAAAAAACTCAAGGACAGGTCATGATCGACGGTTCAGAATGTTCTTTAATATTTTCGCGACTACTGTACCAAATATCATAACAATTTTCTGATACAAAGAAATGTTACAAGGAAAAGAATCAGATGTTGCAGTGAAAACTCCATTTACTTCCATTATAAGAAGACGAATGCCATGCACCTGTACCGACACCAGCGCCTCTAGCGGTATCATTTCTGAGTGGAACCTGCCAGACGCGCCAGAACCGTCCGTTTTCCACACTACATTATTCAAGACACTGTAGTTCCAACACACAATACACATTCTACTAGTCATTAGCTATTTTGAAACACTGGCGATCTTGGTGGAGCATCAGCTAAGCAGAATAAGCACGCTAAGTGGGAATATAACTTCCAGAGTTTTTCTTTATATTGATGCCTTGTCTGACTTTCTATCATAAATAGTAACGTCATAATAAGTGTGTAAATTGAATCGTTCATCTTGAATTACCCTGTACAATAGAACTTTGTTTCCATCAAGTGTCGTGGTTATAAAGGCCATATGTATCAAGACTTGGCAAGAAAAATATTGGAACGTTGACAATTATTTTGAATAACCCTGTATTAATTCTATTAATTCGATAAGGCTCGAATACTTCCACCTTAACAACCTTTTCGGTTTACTCGTTCGGCAACTGCCTCCCCCCCACACACTACGGCACGGTTCTATATTCATTGACTATGGAAAGTGTCAATGAACGATATAGTAAATTTGATATTGGTACAAACAACGTTTTTAAATTTGCCAGATATACAAGATAAGCTACATTTGTTAGTCTTAAGTATAGCAAACTAATTACTTACCTTCCATTGAATGTAATGCATTACACCATTCGATGTGCAAGTTTCATTGCATCAGCATGGATTAACTTTCACTTGACTTACCCAGTATCTGTTGCGGAAACTATGGCGACATAATGGAGTACTTTGTTATGTAGCTATTGTCTATGCGTTGCGAGAATTGTTGCTACCATTGTTGAATACACATTGATTGCATGGTTTGAAATTATTATAATTGGACTTATTCGGACTTAGACAGTGATCATGACCAGTGGAGGCCGATTAAAGGGGGCTGCAGTCCTGCAGCCCCCCAAACAAATTATATTTTGTTGCCATTAGTGCAAAAATTAAATATTTATACTTCCGCTATATTTCAGCGTCCCGTTGCGCTGTGTGGAGCTTTCAAATTCACTTGGCGCGCGACAAGCGGCAAACTGGTATATGAAGCCGCTTCGCCCTCGGGGACTGCCAGTACATCTCCATGTCAACTCTAACGTAAGCACTGCTTCCACTTCCCTCCCTGCTAGGCCCTTGTTAATGCTATAAAGCGGTCTGCATTCAACGCAGCCCAATGTACGGTGGCGCTGCCAAGTGGTAGAAATAGAAAGCTCTCACTATGACGGTGGCCACCGCACATAAACATGCGATTACCGAGAGAAACAGTGGTCTGCTTGTAACGCGTCAGTTTTGCTTGTCAGTAGGTGCGTGACAGTTTGTTTTCGAATCGATTCTAAGAGTTATTTGTTTTCTGGCACTAAGTTATATAATCTGATGTTCTGAATGGTAAATCGTACAAGTAACAATGAATAATTGAATGAAAGACCGCCGCATGGAGTTCATCTTGAAATAGTTAAGGTAAGGCATTTTTTTTTATGAATGCAGACCTCCTAACAATAAGTACCATGATTCATGACCAGAACTGCCCAAAGATTTGGAGGCATTCAGTTTTAGGCACATAACAGACAATATCCTTCAACACATTGAATCCCAGGGTATTTAAATTGGCAATAACTCAGAAACCCGGCCATTTTATGTGATTTTCAACAATGTGAAACAATTTATTTTTTTGTTCTTACTATACATGTGTTATACATAAAAATAAAGGCAATTTCTTTGCCTGCATGATAAAAAAGAAACCATTAGAATCTGTGTATTCTTGCGTGTGCTAGAGATGTTCAACATAGTCGTTCATATTCTTCCATTATTAAATAATAATCAGGTTCTTACCATGGCAAACAGAAGGAAGTTGCACTATCTCTGTTTTATACGCCGCATACTGACAGAAGGTAAACCGCAGTACCTTATTTGAGAAGATGCATTCCCGTAGGGAAATCCATCAGTATGTTACCCGTAAGCGGAACAACTTCGATTTACCCCATCACTCTACCACGGCCTACAAATCATCTTTCTCCTTTTCGGCTCCCAATGCATGGAATGCATTGCCTGCAAATATCGCTAGTGTAAACAACCCATTATATTTCAAAGGTAAAATAAAAGATCTGCTGCTAATGGAACAATGGCAGAGTAGGGGCACATACTGAAGGTATCAAGTCACTCACTATAAGGAATTGTATTATTATTACTATTGTCTTTTGTATTTCTAGTTACACTTTTTTTTGTATGCAACTAATTCCTATGTATTTTTTCTTTCTTCATTTTTTAATTTTTATTATTATTATTATTATTATTATTTTTACGTTTAGCTTACTGCTCCATAAGTTTATAATCATCTCATACGTATTATCATATTGACAAGGGTTAGGTGGCAGAGCAGCCCTTGGCTGAACCTCGCCCGCTGAATAAAGAAACTTTATTATTATTATTATTATTATTATTATTATTATATAATGAAAGGGTCCGTACTTCTAATACTAAACAGTGGCGGCGATTTGGTTCCAAAACTAGGGGGCAAGGTGCAAAAACTAGGGGCAGCAAGAGCAATTTACTTTTCTTTGGTACATAAGGTATAGGATAGAAGGGGGACAAAGTGGCAAAAGGTGGGGGGCAACTGCCCCCTCGCCCCCCATAATCGCCGCCACTAACCCTTAGTACGAAACACAGGCAGTGTGCAAGTAAACAACTCATTACAAGTAACTAAATAAGTGTTCCATTTCTTTCGATATTTCAAGTAAACACATTGGTCATAGGAGATTTCTCAGGGGGGCTCTTCAAGATTCTCAGGGGGGCTCTTCGTAACTCCAAACATTCAAGTGATATTGCCCGTACTATGCACGTGCATGGGACACTCGCCATATTCAGGATGCTCGTCCATAGCACGAGCATGGGATTCCATGTGACAGAGGCAAGGGACTGCGGGAGCGCACCGTGCCGAATCGCTTTGACGCATCAATTATTCGGGTCGCATGTAGCTTGACGTCCCCTGAGACGCGGAGAAATAAAGCAACAGGACACGACAGACACGTTTCCGGCGTCTCAGTGAGCGATAACCTTTAAGATAACCTGCAGAATTCTGGTACGGAAATTCCCCACGTTTCCATGTAGTGGGCGTTACATAATTTGATTTAGATAGAAGCAGACAACAGACGTCACGTTTCCCCGCGTCTCAGTGGGCTTTGAGCTTGTGTTTTCCTAGCTACATCTTTTTCATCGAACGAAACGACCTTTCAAGGAGGTGACCTCTCTATCGTTTCCCATATTTTTATATTTGTTTTATTTCCTTCTTCTTTCAATTTTGTACAAGCTTGTTTCTATTCGGAATTCGTCTCATATTGATCCTTTTCCCTTTCAAAATCTGCAATTTCTGAATGTAAGCTAAATGTTGCAGACACTTCTTTAAATTTCCGTGTTCATTTTTCGTTTCATTCCCTTCACATTTAGTGTTCTGTCGTAACAAATGTGATATTCAGCATCCTCCTTCAGTACATTAAGGAGAGTATGTATTGTTCATTAGGACACGCTCTGTTGACAACAATATTTAATTTTCAATATTTTCTCTCTTGTATTATTACTTACGGCTGCGCGCAAATGTCTGTGTTCGTGGAACTCTATAAGTGTCCATTACTCAGTCCACACACATTTTTTCAAAAGTTGGCACTACTGATGGAGATCACACGCTGAATTTCCGCAGCTCTCCCCACGAAAACAGTCCAGTCAAGAGCTTCCCCTTGCCTCCTCCACACCTCTTGCCCTCCAGGATTGCCACACTTCTTCTAAGCTGCTCAGTCGACACTTCGCGCGTTGTACGTATGCGGTTGATTTCGTCGGTTGAAATTGTTGCTTGTTGGCAACACTGTAGGTGGGCGACGTGACCTTGAGTGGACTATTTTCATGGATTGAGCTTTAAATCCCCTATTTTTCTAAACATTAGCATTCTACGGGTAATTCTGAATAGCTGACAGCTCAATGATTTGCCGGTATTTACGGATTCCCAATAAACACACTATGAAGAAAGACAGCAGCCTCTTTGTAACAAGCAGACCATTATTTTCCTTGGTTCACCTCTTAAGCAGTTTTTGCTATGCTTAGACTTATAGTTAAATGAGCCTGGGCACTTCTGTTCTTGAAAGAAACAAATGAATGGAAATAGAATCCTCTTTAAGAAGAAAAAAAGAAGAGGAAAGTTACTTCTTTCCAAAGTCGCTCACTGGAATAAAAAGAGAGCCATCTGCCGTGCAATTTACGCAGTTTAATTTAATGTTGGAATTGTCAAAGGAGTGTGAAAGTGGCGCCATTTGCTCTGACACGTTACATCTACTCCCCTCCCCTTCTCCGCGCTGCCCTTTGTTCCTCGCTTCGCTTCGTGCAGTGTCATCGAGTAAAAGGGATTGAAAAGCTGGACCACTCGGGAATATTAGAGAAATTTGCCGTTCCGGCTTTTGAATCTGAATCTTAACTTACGGTTTCTTAGAAAATGCTTCCGTTAAGAAGATAAAAAAAGGGGGGGTTCATCTCTCTATGTAAGGTATCGATTCTACTATTTTTTAGGTTTTAGAAAATAAATAATTAAGTATTGTTTTTCTAGTCTTGGTGTATTTTAGTGACATTTAGCGTTTTTAAGGTATTTTGTATCAATTTGGCAAAACCATGGAACGTATTAAGGAAGTACAGCAGGGAAGTCCCCCCCCCTCCACAAGACCAAAGTACACCAGCGGAAATGTTTCAGTCTCTCTCCCACTCTTCTGTTATGTTTGTATTTTAAAATTAGGTAAATCATACGGGTTTGAATCCCGACTTTGGTGTTATTTATGCATGTCACTTCAGACATTTCATTATACAATCACTCATCCTTATCGTCGCGATTAGCCGAAAGTGGCAGAAACGCTATGTAAAATAAACCAAATCAATCAATATGCAAAAGCATACTCCAACTGTATAAGCGTATACTTCGTCCCAGGAGTGTGTGGAGCAAGGTCGCGTATAACGGCAGGCAAGGGGAGAAAACAAGTGGGCAGAGCAAAGCAGTGCCAACGGCTGATAGCTGCAGCCACGTTATTCCCTCCACAGGATCCCTTTCCCTCTCATGCGTTCATTGATCGAGCTCTCTCGAGTCAAGATTTGAACAGATGGTTTGTATTTGTATTCATAGCGTTCCTGTTTTGTTGTATTCATACTTTGCTGTAACAAAGTTTTCAAGACGCATGTTCAAGTGATTACATTGTTCAAGTGATTACGTTGAGTTTTAAAAGTTACCGTTAAAATTTAAAGCATGCCTGCTAATTTACAAAAATGGCCTCTGCCGTTTTCCTATTTAAATTTGAATATTTTATTATGATTAAAGATAAATATTATACATTACAGTTGCGTGCACCATAGACTAAATACCTTTGATAAAAACTGGATTATTAAGATTACATTAATTAGGGTAAGTGTACACCTGCATTAGAGGCTATCGACGCAACTGCGCATGCGCTAACTGGACGAGTCCACTGACATAATATAGGTGTCGACCGCAGGTGGGACTAAGATGGAAAGTAGATTCCGTGAAAATCGTCTGCTCCTGAGAAAAAAATTGAAACTTTGAATGTAGTAACGTTACCTTAGTAAGAAGTGAGCGACAATAACAGCCTAAAGCATAGAAACAAAATATGTTTTGAAACCAACTTTCTCTTTGTGTTTGGATTCGTCATTTGGGATATGCTCTTTCATCTTCAGTGGTATGACTGTAACTGGCGTTACCTCTTCTCACCAAATAAAGTTAGGGGAAAGATAACTGCATATTCTTATTTCTGAGAAAACGCACATGTAAAATGATATGCTACACGACCCCCTTCCCAGTGGCGTAAGAACGTTTTTCATTTGGGGGGGTACAGAATTCAACCTCCACACACACACACACACACACACACACACACACACACACACACACACACACACACACACACACACACACACACACACACACATATATATATATATATATATATATATATATATATAATCTACAGCTATTTTTAAAAACAGCTTTGAAAAACAAATAACAATTTCGAGACATATAAAGCTCTATACCTCGTTCTTGGTTCATTTGTAATTTAATGGAACGGAAAATCATAAGTTTGTGATATGTAAGTCGAGAACAAGCACACAGCAATTTGTGGCGGATGTGTACCATACCATATCTAGTCTCTTAGATATATTCCTTATTTTCTCTGACTTCTGGAGCGTGTTCATAAATGTAGTTATCTATCGAAAACTAAAAACTGTGCCTTGTTGGGCAGCCTTCCTTTAATGCTCCTCGAGCACTTGTTGAGAGCTGTTGTGTTTGTTGTATCCAATCGGCTCGTGAGAGGTCCAAGTTTAAAAGACTGATAAAATGTTTGACATAGTAGTTATTTATAATGGAGTGACCTGTACTCTATGTACTCATTGAATTATTTTCTTCGCGTTAACGCCAACTTTGGCTAATTGCGAAGAGAGGATGAATGCTAATAAAAGAAAATCCAAAGGACTCAGTGTATAAGCAGCCCTTTCTGCTTACATTGCTGTTACTTGACAAGTGGCTGGGTAAACACCTCTAACACATTGTCACCTCACTCAAAGACCTTATGTATACAATCGAAATTATACCAATATCTACAGCTCAATGTGAAAGCAGATTGAGTGTTATAAGTCTATCCTTAATTGATCAGAGAAATTATTTAGAACTTGCGATACTTTTAAACTAATTTATATAATTTTCTTATAGTTTGATTTTATTAATTAACTTGACTCATCTCGATATCGTTCTTAGTTGAAATAGAACAATGATATCTTCTAGGCATATACTTAGTGCGTTTCCTATCTCGACAAGATTATAGATGTTTGACAATAGTTTATCAGAAGCACAGATTTCCATATTCTCCGCTTGTCTCCTGTATGAAGAGGTCCTTCTCGTTCTTCTTTGTTCATGTTCTCGTTTGGTCTCAATTCAGAAGTTTGCCAAAACTTGTTTTATATTCACTTTATGCTCATATAGGGTAATCGGGACTGGATCTACAGTTTAAATAGAAATAAAAGTACCTTACAAATAATTTAATTGATAAAATTTTGGTAGGTTCCTATTAGAGTACGCACTTAGTGTTTAAAGTCATATTACGGGAACGTAAACAAACAGAAACACAAAACAACTGCACCTACTTCTTAAGTAGTATCTTTAATTTTGTATGAAACTAAAAATAAAATGAATGGAAACAAAATATAGGATATACAATTATATTTTTAAATGGACGCAAAATAGTACTCTTAGGGGACTAGTCCTTAAAGAGAACGCAACACGTCTTCTAAAAGTACGCACTTGAAAGTGTCGTGGAGATGAAGGAAATAAAACCTCTAACACATGTCACACTGTCCTTCACATGAAGAGCAAGCTTCATGCCACCATTGCTCGCAACCTCCACATTGAATCCAGTCTTCAGTAATTGGTTCCCCGTAGATTTCGTGGCATCCTGGGCAGTTGACAACTTCTTGAAGGTCTGTAGATGTGGAAGGTACAGCAGCATCAAATTTCAAGCGCTTTTTCCCTTTGCAGCGGTTGCCTCCTTTACTTGGCTCCGTACTTTGGGATGATGCACACTCTAATGTTGCTCGATATGGTGACGATGTCATTATTTCGGATTTCCTTCCGGATCTACTGCGCTTCAACTCATGCTTGGCTTTGGGCAGGGGGAACAATTCAGAAGGAGATACTCGTAGGTCAACTTCTGACTGTCTATTGCTGCCATTGTCACTTCGACAGTCTGTACTTTAAGACACTGCACTAGCATTGGAATTCCTCGGATGCTGAACATCATCCTCATGAGGCTGAATTGAAATATCTGAGCACTGACTGGTTTCCTCCTGGTGCACTATCACAGCTGGTCGGTTTGTTACTTCTGCAGGTAGGAAATCTTCGTCTGTAAAAATGTCAGGGTTGCATGGATGTATTCCTGTACACTGGAATTCAGAGATGAAACGAAATTTTAAGTTACAATAGAAATGTCCTGTGAATAGCTACATTTGTGAGCGTATCTAATGTGATTGATATCAGACCTACAAGCTCCATTCATTATTTCGAAGTTTAAATCTTATTTCGGATGAGAGACTATTTTATTCCCATGAACTGATCAAAACATATGGCCTAGGCCTACAAGGAAGGACGAAATAGGCCTCCATGATTGGAGACTAATAGGCTAGTTAATTTTTGTAACATGCCAATTTTTTTTTTAAGAAATGAAATTTTTGTAGGAAAACGGACTTACAGCGTTCATTCTTTTCCGGAGTGTGCACTCGTTTACTCCCAGCGATTCGGCAATTTTCCTTTTGCTTTCTCCCATTTGTAATCGCCTGTAGCAGTCATTCAATACTTCCTCCGTGAACACCAATTTACGGTTTGTTTTCCTTTTGTGAGCCTGACATCTTTCCTGTAGATGAAATAATAACACTGGTCGACATTTTTTCAAAAGTTGAACGATGTTTTGAAATGAATAGGTGACTGAAAGGATTTTTCATTCTGAATTCAAATTTGAAAACCGTTTTGCTCCATCACGTCACAATTTTTCACAAATCGTGAAAACTGAATAGCATATAGGGGTCTATTATGGTATTATTGGGATCATTTGGGGTTTATATAATCATATTACGGACACATAGAATAAATAATTTTTGCAAATATAGTAATCAGTGGGACATATATTGAGATTGTAAAATCTATATTATATACTATATTCATGTACATTTTCATTTACACATGTCTAGAAAGAGATATAACATAGTGCATTTCGAATTACTGAGACTCAGGATCAAACTTCATTCTTTTTGACTTTCTGCCTTCCCCGACACCCGAAGTAGGAACATCTCTTTTTAACATCCAACAAAAATCTGCCATCATGGAAACATTCCATCGTCCCTGGTATCTCCGTTCCATCTCTGCAATGTCCTTGTGAAATCTTTCCCCGTGCTCCTCGCTGAAGTGTCCGAGATTACTCGGAAAGAAATCTAGATGTGAGTTAAGGAAATGCAATTTGAGGCTCATTTTACAACAAAGTTTACATAAATTCGTTAGCAGATTTTTCACAAAATGTTGATAGTTAACGTGTTTTTCATTGCCCAGAAAATGGGCAACCACCATTTTGAAACTTACCCAGGCATCCCTTTCCGTAGCAGTCATTATTTCTTCAAAATCTGCATCCAACATCAGGTTCCGTATCTGAGGGCCAACAAAAATATTCTCTTTGAGCTTACCCTCAGTGACGGATGGAAATTTCCTGGGAATGTATTTAAACCATTCGCCGTCTTTGTCTAACGCTTTCACAAACTGTTTCATTATCCCTAACTTAATATGCAACGGAGGAAGCAGTATTTTAGACAACTTAATTAATTGCCGTTGTGTCACATTCTTCTTCCCTGGAGAGAGAGATTCTCTACTTGGCCACGTTTTCACTTTCCAATGATTCTCCCTGTCCCGACTGTCCCATTCGCACAAGAAGCAGGGAAATTTTGTGTTCCCAGCCTGGAGACCCAACAACAAAACAAAGCTATCACTTTGAAATCTCCACAGACAGACCAACCATGTTCTTCATATTTCACTTTCAGTAGCATGAACCTCAAAGTTTCATAAGTTTCCTTAAGCGACACAGAATATGCAACTGGAATCGATGGGAACACATTACAGTTATTTAACAGAACACCCTTCAGACTAGTCTGTGATGCATCAATGAAAAGTCTCCATTCACTTACATTGTAAGAAATACCATACAATTCTATGACTTTCCTTATCTTGTTACAATAAACAAGGTTTTCGTCTTCAGTGAAGTATGTGAGTAGCTCTGTCTCTCGATGCCTGTACCATGAGAAATGTGTTCCTGGAGAAAACAGGTTTTTCTTACTCAGTCGGGAACCAAGAAGTTGGGCACTCTCCTTTGGTAAATTTAGGTCTCTTACGAGATCATTCAGTTCATGTTGTGTGAAAGGTTGCGGAGTGCCTGTACTTGTACCAGGACAGAAATCGTCACTGTCATCATAGTGTGCACGTTCAACTTCAGTGTCACTTGAAGTGCTGCAATTATCACTACTCGTACGTGGTACAGGTACAGGTACATCTGGCCCATGAGGCACGGGCCTAATGGCCGATTGTATGTTGTTGGGATAGCTCACATTGCTCTTGTTCTTAGCACTGAAACCGCTAACATCTATAGCACAGAAATAGCAGTCATCAATGTGATTTTTTGGTTCCCGCCATACCATTGGTATTCCAAATGGCAATGCTTGCCTCTTGCCACACTTCCACAATCGCAAAGCTTCCACACATGTTTTGCAAACTTCATGGGGGGCCCAGTTTTTGTCCTGATCACCTACTTTAACACCAAAATATTCGTGGTAAGCAGACCTCACAAATGTGGTGATACGTTGTCTTTGCCTCTTCACTACATTGCTTCCACAAATGTAACAGAATACATGGTGCGAGTTCAAACACTTCCTGGACGACGACGACATTGTCTCTCGACACAACACAGCACGAACTATCGACAATGACGAAAACTTTATCAAATATTTTGCATTCCCTACTGCTATTTACATATATAATATCTACAATACACTTAACTAAGGTTTTCGGATCACGTAACCTTATATACGGTAAATAAATTAAAAACTGTACTATTTGCATTAGTTGGTATCGAATAACAAAAATTAGAAACAAATTTATTGAATCATTCATTGTTACTAGGCGTCTTCAGGAATTTTGTTAATCATATAATGTAATAAGAGGTGCACTGCCATCTATCGGGAATATTATTTTCTAATTTCTGGGCAGGAATTACGATTTATACAACAATGAATATTTCTAAATAACTGAGGGTGATACAACAAAAACAAGGTCACTTCTGAAATCAGCATAAAATGTAGTTTCAGAAACCACAATTAATTTCCAAACATCAGAACCCATGTCGACCAGTGTAATTATTGTCACAAAGTTTGTCTTTTATGTATTAATTTATGCACATACGATACTGTACTTTCATTTTATTTGTGAGTAATCTATGTAAATTCTTCTAATTTTACAGAACATTATTGAGAAATTGTGACCTCAGACATCTTTTCAAAAATATCACATATTCAAGGAATTTTACTAAGTAGAAACTGCCCTGTCCCTCAAGAGTGCGCGAGCGAACTCTTTGGATACTGTTCAATGCGTACTCTTTGAGGACATCGCCACATTTAATGTTTGGTCACCAGATGGCAGAATCAATCAGACTAGACATGTGAAATCCACACCTATGTATTCTCAAGGCGTGCACAGATATTTACTATACAGGTCATTGCCTTCCCGTTTTAACGTTCTTGGGCAGACGTTATATTCTATAAACGTAATATTACACTGAAATGGCATTAAAGTACTTACCTGCTAATTACTCAGTCCCTGCCAGCCGCTTGTTACTTCTTTCATGCTCATACACAACCTTCCGTACTGCTGCTTGCTAACGTCTAGAAGCTACCATCCCACAATGCTACCAACTTTGGAAATTGGCACTGTGTACTCTTTCAAGACCGCGTACTCTTATAGGAACCTACCCTATGTATGCTTAAAATAAGAAAATTATAAATTCTGTTCATAGTGATGGAATATGAAAAGTTTATGTAATTTCATAGGTCGTAAAAATTCCCACAATTTCGTATCTGACAATTGTGAAAATATTTACTTTAGAAAAACCCTATGTATTTAAAAAATTGAAAGAAAAGAAGGTCATCCTATATTATTCTGAAACAGGTTTATACCTTATTAATCTATCGGCTACCTTTTTAGAAAACTGTACCCCCCCCCCCCCCCAAGCAGGGAGTTTAGCCTGCAGTGTGATTTTCTGAAACTAAATTCTATCTTATTCACACTCTTTTAAAACAATTTCCATCCGTTTAAAAAGGTTTCCAAGATCACAAATGAAGCGAACTGGTTCCACAATGTAGTAGAATAAGTTTAAAGTGGTTTGAATTTTATTGCAAGGGAAGATAATGATTGTAAACAATATAATATTTTTGTGTTGAGCTATTAGGACGTAGGTTATTTTGACAACAGCACCTTGCGCCTGTCAAATTATTTTAGGAGGGTGCAGGGGGTACAACTTGATCTACGAATTTAGGGGGTACTGTACGAAAATCTGGATGTAATTCCAAGATGGCGGCTTTCAAAATACACACTAGCCCCATCTGGTGTGCCCCCATCACAATTACACATATCCGAAATTTCATCGGCCTCCGTCAAGTCGTTTTCAAATTTTACCTTATCCTGTACTTTAAAAATGTTCAGGGTAATTTTTTTTCAATAGTTAGATGTAAGTGGACACTTACAGTCTTACAAACGAATTCTCCAATCGACTTTCTACAGCGTGTAGGTTTTGTAACAGGTCCAAGCCAAAATGCGAGTAATCACATCTCAAATACAAGTAATTAGACTTTAGTGATTTCAGATGTCATAAGTAATATGTGACATCACATCGAGCCATTGTAAAAGTGTCATTATGCACTGTATGAAATGTAAAGCGTGGTCATAAAGTTTCTTTACTGATAATTAAAATTTATATCTTGTATAACGTGAGTGCCAGGAACGTGCGCTTTGGGACAATACGTAATGTACTGATGCAAGTTTTTAATTCTTGTACAGTGCTTCCATCTGTGGACCATTTTTGTGACTCTGCAGTCAGTGCCGTCCAAAATGGTGTTTGTGCATATCGATTGCATGGCATCCGTGATCCTTTGACTTTAACACTAGAATGGCGGGAGGGGTCAAAATGACCCCTACCTTAACCATTTCTTTAATAACTATCCCGTTTTTCTTATTTTTTTTCGAAATTTTGTTACTTTTCAAAATTCTTTGTCCTTTTCAAGATGGTATATTGATATCTACAAGACATAATTTATTGCTGTTAAATTTCATATTATACCCCTAGAACAGCGGAAGGGGTCAATTCGACCACTGTAAAGTTTAATTTATGCGTGCTGCAATATCAGCGTTAGGTTGTGGTTCCTGTGTCAAACTGTCTATAGCTTGTTCCCACTTGTCACTTCCCACCTCTCGAAGTTGCAACATTATTAAATGAATACTATGCAAATGTTGCGAAAATGTACTCCACCCCCAACACTAGTTCCAGTCACAACACAAACAACTTAAAGAAATTAGGAACGTGCACCAAAACAAAGTACTTGCATCCAGCAGGTTGAAAAAATCGTACAGAAACTCAGACCTACTTGGTCGTGTAGTGTAGATGAAATCCCCACTTATGTTGTCAAACAATGCAAAGAATATATTGCAATCCCACTGTGCCACATAATCAATTTGTCCTTCACCGCAGGAGTTTTTCCACAAAAGCTGAAGGAAGCAAAAGTAATTCCAATATACAAGAAAGGAGATAGAAACAACGTAACCAACTACAGACCAATATCTCTCCTCTCCCCCTTCTCGAAAATTTTAGAAGCTACCATGAACAATCGAATTGTATCATTTTTAGAAAAACAACAACTTATTTCAAATACTCAGCATGGCTTCCGCAAAGGGAAATCAACTGAATCTGCTGTGTTTCAATATTTGGAATATATAAGAGAAACATTAGACAAAACGGGACAATGCACGGGATTCTTTCTAGATTTAACAAAAGCCTTCGACCTAGTACCCCATGAAAAACTATTACAAAAAATAAAACATTATGGCATAAGAGGCATCGCACATGATTGGCTCACATCCTATCTTAGCAGTCGTATGCAAATAGTCGAGATAATCCACAGAAAGGATGACGGTGTGCAATCTAGCTTTGTCTCAAAACCCTGCACAATATCAAGTGGAGTTCCACAAGGTTCTATTATTGGACCATTACTCTTCTTAATATATATTAATGATTTGCCAATAAATTTAAATTCAGCAAAAACGACTCTTTACGCAGATGATACAAGTGTAGCCATCAGCGGTGGTAAGGAACAAACCCTTAACTCTAATATCAAACATGTAACAATCAAACTCAGCAAATGGTTTTCTGACAATAATTTAGTATTAAACAGCAGAAAAACTGTGGCTGTCAATTTCCATCACACAAGGAATAAAATGATAAATGAACCAAATGTTACATTAGGTAATATGACAGTAAATCACGTTAAAACAGTCAAATTCCTGGGAGTATGGATTCATGAAAGCTTATAATGGGACCCACACATAGATCACCTTTCCGCAAAACTAGGTAAAATTATATTTGCCATTAATACACTGAAAACAATATCAAACTTAGAAACATTGAAAATACTATATTACACCATGTTTCAAACTTTATTAACATACGGTATATTCTTCTGGGGAAATTCCACTAATAGTAATAAAATTTTTGTGCTGCAAAAGAAAATTGTCAGAATAATAGCAGGAGCTAAGAGAAATACAGCATGCAGAAGACTGTTTAAAAATTTAGGCATATTACCCTCACCATGCTTGTATATACTTCATCTGCTGATGTATGTAAAAACTGACTTAGATTCCTTCAAATGTAACAACTCCTCACATAAATATTATACAAGGAATGGCAGCAACCTCACAATACCATCACACAACACCACATTATGTGAGAAAGGACCTAAATACATGGCTGTTCACTGTTTCAATAACCTTCCAAGTGACATAAAAATAATACAATCAGCTACCTCATATAAAAAGCATGTAAAAAAATACCTATTAGATCATTGTTTTTATTCTGTTAAAGAGTACCTGACAATAAATTGCAAATTGTCACATCCTAAATGAACTCCTAGGACATGTACATGTATGTATTGATTTTATATATTATATGTATGTAAATTAATGTAAACCTTGCAACTAACAGCACGAACAAGGAGAATCAATTATAATGTAATCAATGTTTTTTAAATGTTATGTATAATATCTTCATACTTGTACCTATTTGAAAATAATTATTAACTGTAATGTGCTGACATGTTCCATACTATGTGTGGAAAACAACCACTGTACAATGGTCAAAGGAATGAAATAAATCATATCATATCATAACATGTCGTCATGCAGGTCGTGTTCTGGACCGAGAAGGACGTCTCCGAACATGTCTCATCAAGTAAAAAAAAATAGCAGTTTATCGTGGTGAAACGCAGTGGCGCAACCAAAGGGGGAAGGAGGCATTGCCCTCAACCTTCGACGGAAGTCAATTCTAGGGAGGGCAAACGTTGATGGCCAAGGGCACCTGCGCAGAGGAGCAATTGCCCCCCTCGATTTCAATTCTTATGCTAATAAAAAATACATTTCGTAAAATTTTCTTGCTCCCTTCGCTCGCGATGCCTGCTTTTCTCAGTATCGTCAAGTGCAAAGTCGAAGCTAGGGGCCGGTAGGAATCGGCCACGGATGCCGACCAATCTAAATTTAAAAAGTTGTAAAACGTGAAATTATTTGCGTCCTATTAAATCAATATTGTTTTCAGTTGCAAATATTGGATCTAAAAATTTTCTTGCTCGCTTCGCTCGCACTTTCGTTGTTATTTGTAATGTATTTAAATAATATTGGTTGTGTATATACAATGACATTCGCTACGAGACTCAGCAGCAAGCAGCCCGGCGTCAGCGCTTGTCTTTCCCGGTGAACGGGGTACGCGACAGTCGCACGCTACAGTCTGTTTTTTTCGCTCTCCCTGACTTCGCTCTCTTTCCCTTTCTGTTGACGTTGCAGACTGACGCCAGTATAACCTTCCCTCGGAAGTTATGTTGTGTCGAATCCGTGTGTTGAAGATTGTGGCTTAATATGGCACCACAAAAGTTTACATTACAACAAAGGATTTATCTTGTCGAGTGTTACTTCGGAAAGAGGAATTGTGGAGAAGTGCGACGACGTCTTGTAACGAAATTTCCTGGTGTTCCCGCTTCATATAGGACCACTAGATTAAACCTCGTAAAAGAGTTTAGAGTAACAGGGTCAGTTCTGAATAAAAGTGGAAAGAAAAATGGGGAAATAAAGTATACAAAGACAATCCGCACACCATCCGTGAGTTAAAAGAGAGTAAAAGCAGAGGGACATCGTTTTCAACACATCATGTAGTCAAGGTTAGTACACAATATGAAAACTGTAATTTTTAATAGCCGACTCTAGTGACTGTCGCGGACCCCGTTCACCGGGAAAGACAAGCGCTGATGTCGGGCCGCTTGCCGCCGAGTCTCGTAGCGAATGTCAGGGAATGCTCTGTATGTATTGCATAAAGTTTGAATACGTACAGAATTTAGTGTTAGCATGTTGCATATGTATTTTCTTATTTTATGTCGCTCCATGTTGCATATGTGTAAAACATATCTTGTACATGAAAGTTATACGTACATGTTATATGTACAAAAATAATTATCTTCGATTGCATTTATCATTCATTTTCTGCCATTCAAAAATACAGTTTGTGTGTTTCTTTTCCATTATTAGCTAATGTGAAATTCAACATGTTGAAGAAAATATTATAAATCGATTGTTCCAAACAAATGCTTTAGCACCGACTTCTACCCCCTTTTTGAGTAATTTATGAGGATAATAACGTCTTTGACACTACTACTACCACCACTAATAATAATAATAATAATGTCATTATTGTTATTGTTATTATTGCTACTTTTATCTAGGTATCCCCCCCGGACAAAAAATCGTGGTTGTGCCTCTGGTGAAATGTTGCATATTCTGGAGTGTTCAGTTGTTCATTATTGTAATTTTTATTTGTAATCAAAATGGATCATAAACTACATAAACATTTTGATTATAATACATAAAGCACAGAAAATAATATAAATTAATAATATGTTCCCATTCTAACATAATAAAAAATTTCAAATGCATTTCTTATGAGAGGTCAATATGACCCCTTTCCGCTGTTGTGGAGGGTATCACATCCTTCGCCGTTCTAGTGTTTTAACGATGTGTCAGCTATGGTATGAACATCTGGTACACTGCGTCATTGAATAATCATGCGTCAAGAACTTCAGTGGGGATATCAAACTAGCGCCACAAATGTAGTTCATAGATGGCATCACTGCAGAGGGATAAAAACTTGTCCAGCTCTCATATGCAGTTTACACGTTTCAAATTTTCTGTATCAGAAATTATATTTATCTTTATTTTTTATGAAAACGCTGCATTATTAAAAAATAATTTATTCATTAAATTCATACCTTTTTTAATGTTCCTTGTTTTTCACACAGTAAATGTTTACACTAGAAGAATGAATTTGAAAAGATATGTTTGTATAGTTCAATCAAATATTCCGTTACAATTTTTTGTTCATAAGAGATATTTTATTTTACATGTATGACTAACTTTCTATTCTGTTACAAGTTATCGTAAAGTTTATAATATTATTCAATTCTACCGTTAAAATTTAAGTCTTCCTGTTAATTTACAAGGAAGGAACGCACTGTTTTTTTTTCGTTAGGGCAGGAGCATTCGTGTAGTAACTTCTTTGCGCTGTGGTGCTGACGTCATCAACTTAGCATGTACAATTATTAGTCTATGGGCCAGACAAGATGTTGGTATAATTTGGGGGTACTAATTTTCCTTTATACCACAGTTACATGGTTATGAATGGATGCCACATACTTGCCATCTCAAAGTGGTAGCTAATAGAAATGGCGGCCAATCCAAGATGGCGGATGTTGACATTTGAAAAAATGACTATATCTCTGAAACCAACGGCCCGATCTCAACGAACTTTTTTTAAATGAAAGCTTAATATACTTATGTTCTATATTTAATGTTATCTTTAGTTTTTCGGTAACATCCTTTAAGGTGGATCCCGGACTGAAAAAGGTTGAGAACTCTGCTCTACACTGCTGGTAGGCTCTTTCGCTAGAACAGTTATCTGAATATACTCTGAAAACAATCTTGAGTATAGTGTAAGGAGGGTTTTAGTAAAGTAGTAACATAATAATAATAATAGTTAATTTAAGTGCTGAGCACAGTACATAACCTAATACAAGTCTAGTAAGAAATTACAGTTATAAAATATACCGGGTGTACACAAAGTGTCTGCCACATTTCAATTATCTAATTAAGGCACAAATAAACTGGTGGCAATGATAGATAAACTCAGAAAGTTTTAAGTCCTGTATCAGTACAGTTCAACATGTGCTCCTTTTCTCGGACTTTTGCCTAAAAAAAATGTCAGCCACATATCCCCCCGAGAAAAAAAATCCAATGGGGTTGCGCCGGGTGACCTTCGGGGCCAAGGAATCGGACCATCAAATCAGATTCATCTTCCCGGCAAGCGTTCGTTCATAACACGACGAACAATGATGACGACCCTTAAAAAAGTGATGAACATTAAAGAACTGAAAGCCAGAATAAACAACGCGATTCCACCATGGATGTCGGCATGCTCATCCGAATGTGGGAAGAAATCGAATCTCGTCTTGGCATTCTCCGTGTGACAAGAGGAGCACATATGGAAGTTTACTGATACAGGACATAAAATATTTTGAGTTAATTTGTATCTTCATTAGTTTCTGATTTATTAATAATATAAATGTGTCAGACACTTTGTGTGCACCCTGTATATGATTTAGAATAATACATTGAGAGTAACATTAAATTTCAAGATTTATTTTCAAACAATATCTTCTACTATACCTCTGATAATTAAATAATGCTGAGCACATCAATAGCCAGATCCCCATTAACATATTATCATTTAAATCATATATTAGTGTTTTTATTATTTCACTACCATTCTTACTAGATATTTTTGAAATACAGGAATTTTGCCTAGAGCTAGGTTTGGGAATCTTGCAAGCTATGAAATGGTCACTGTCGATCTTTGATGATAGCATAGTATTTACAAGTACACTAATTTTGTTCCTTCTTCTCAAGTACAGTGTTTGTAATTTTAAGTGATTCCAGCCACTCCTCATATTTAAGTGTTACATATAAATGTTTTTGGTTTTCATGCACAACGATTTGAAAAATAATTTCTGAACTGATTCCATTATTTCTATGATATTTGGATTCGATACCCGGTGGAGGTACATAGTGGTTCGGATCCCACTTTAAAACTTTAGGTCCAGTCCCGATTAGCCTTACTGTGCATAAACTGGACTTAGAATACCAAATCTATCAATCAACCTATGATATTTAGCTACTGCCCTCTTCGCAATGGACGTATAATTGTGACGTATAAAAACCTGAAAGTTTCCAATGTGTTAGAAGTCCAATTAAGAGATATAAAAGCTAGTCTCTTTGTAGCATCCTCGCAAATTTTTAATAATAAGAATAGAACAGTACACAAACTCATAGGAACAAAATGTTACTAAAGGGTGAATGAGGATCAGATTAGAAGTTCCTATAGGGATTGAGAAGTTTATGACTGAATGTCTCGTCACCTCGATATTTTATGATGTAGAAAGGTTCTTGAGCGTTGAAATAAACCTGCTCTCTCTCTCTCTCTCTCTCTCTCTCTCTCTCTCTCTCTCTCTCTCTCTCTCTCTCTCTCTCTCTCTCTCTCTCTCTCTCTCTCTCTCGGGATCTTTCCTATATCGATGGTCTTGCTAGAGGGAACAAGAAGAAACTTATCTTCGGATTGGCACTCATTCAGTTTCCTCGACAGTTGGGTTGTGGTTGGCGACTGACTTTTTTCTGTCTATGAACTAAGATATTCTTGTCTGATAGATCTAGACATGTGGATTCTTGAGATGTTGATTGATTTAGTGATTCTAGTCCATATTATGCACAGTAAGGCTAATCGGGACTGGACCTACAGTTTAAAGTGGGATCTGAACCACTATGTGCCTCCACCGGGTATCACATCTGAAATTCCTTGATTACAAAAGATGACGTTACCACTACGCCATCGGGAAGGCCCAGGATTCCTGAGATGTGACAGGTATGCGAGCAAGAAATAGCCTCCCCGATGGTGTAGTGGTTACATCGTCCTCTTGTAATCGAGGAATTCCGGGTGTGGTACCCGGTGTCAAGTCCCCAAACAGTGGATATTTTTGTAATCGCTGTGTGAATTAGTTCTCATCAAATATGCCAGGCGGCAGCACAGATGCAGAAGTGTGTAAAATCTACCAGTTGTGTGTAAACTCAGCTCATAAAAAAATCAGCTTATATACAGGTAGGAATACTAACAGATTACCAGAAAAGTACATACATCAGAAAATAAGAGGAATCCACGAAGTAACGTTCCACAATTTTGAAATCTTGCAAACTATGGAGTGTGTGTATATTGTTATTATTTCAGAACTGACAATTCCTAACATACATATGTTCATGACAGGGGTGCCCGCAGGGGGGTTCATGACGCGCCCGCGACATGGGAAATTTTGGGGGGACAAAATTTTATACCAATTCTATATATCTCCACACGAAAATGGGGGGGGATCATATCGTTTGGTTGACTTGTTATTGATTTTTAGTTTTGGTTATTATGTATAGTTTTTCTACCTACCTGGGGGTGATCGCGGTGAAATGAAACACCACCTCTTAATGCCTTTAGAATAGGTTTAGATGGAGGGGGGGCGTCGTACTCGCATTAATACAAGGTTAGTGGAGCAGACAAACTGTGCAGAAAAAGGTTGACTAACAATGGCAGTGAGCCTAAAGTATCTAAAGTAAACATATATTGCTGAAATATGTCTGTATGTATGTATGTATGTCTGTGACGCAACCACAGGGGGGCAGGGGGGTCATTGACCTTCGACGGATGTCAATTCTAGGTGGGCAAAGGGGGACAAACATTGACAGTGACAGTCAAGGGCACCTGCAGGGGGGCACATAGGAGCAATTGACCCCCCCCCCTTGATTTCAAATTCAATGCAAATAAAATACATTTTGTAAAATGTTCTTGCTTGCTTCGCTCGCATTATCTGCTTCTCTGGTTTTCGTCAAGTTCAGAGCTGTAGCTAGGTGCGGCGGGAGTCGACGATGGGCGCTGAATGATCTAAATGAAAATAAAAGTTGTAAAAGAGAGACTGCCATGGCGTCCAGTGAAATTATTTGCGCCCTATTATATCAATATTGTTTTCAATTGCGAAAGTTGGAGCTATAAATTTTCCTTCTCGCTTCGCTCGCAATCTACTTGTTTTCTGTAATGTTATGTATTTACATAATACGTATGTGTTGTATATTTGTATTGATTAAGCTTTGAATACGTACACAATTTAGTGTTAGCTTGTTGCATATGTATTTTCTTATTTTATGTCGCTCCATGTAGCGTATGTATAAAACATATGGAAGGGGACGGTTTACAATTTACTACAAAGATGGGACAATCGAGGCAATAGAGGACATTTTGCAATTTACTGTAGGTACATTAAAATTATAAATGTATCTTCGGGATGCATGTATCATTCATTTTATGCCATTCAAAAATACAATTTGTGTGCTTGTTTTCCATTATTAGCTAATGTGAAATTGACGGTGTTGAAAAAATATTTCAAATAGTTTGTTCCAAACAAATGTTTTAGCACAGACTTCTACCCCCTTTTTGCGTAATTTATGAGGATAATAACGTCTTTGATACTAGTTCTACTTGTAGAAGTAGAAGTAGTAATAATATTAATAATGCCATTATTAATGTTGTTATTATTACTGGTACGTTTATCCTGGTACTTCTCCCCCCAAGACAAAAAATCGTGGTTGCACCTGGTATTATATTTTTCCGCAAATTTTGTCCGACAAAAATATTTTGAGTAATGAATTCGGCATAAATCGGGGGGGGGGGGAATAGTCTACCTTTTGGGGGAGTGCGTCATGGGTCTTGGTGGGGATGGGCATCCCTGGTTCATGATGATGTCGGATTCGTCGGGACAGGGATTTTTCGATTTCGTTATCGAAACTCAAGGGATCACAGCACGCTATATACCGTGCGTCCATTTCGATCTGCAGCCGAGAGATCGGGAGAAACGTGGCGGGCGGCGCTGACGGAGATGCCGACATTTGAGGCCTGTAATGCCCGCTTATTTTTGTGGACATCTTGCAAAACGAGCACTAACCTGTGTTATAACACGCAAAAGTTCTTCTGTAATTCATCCAAGTTCTGCTCTTATATACACAAATAAATACGCTATAGAAACGATGTTAAGAGCCACAGATAGAAAAGCATTTTAATCATGGTTTTGATCAGTAACGTCCTGCTTAAGTTTATATCCTTGAAAGAGTTTTGTGGAATCGTTTGGAGGATTCGAATGTGCAACACTGTATCAGGATTACACTGCAGACGAAACCGATAAAAGTGAATGGTTTTCGTGAGCTTCCTCGCAATCCGAAATATCCGAGCTCGAGTTTTTTGTTCCTTCGCGACTAGATGAAGAGAGAGTTGTAAATATAGTGGCGAGCAATGTAAACCAAGAGCGTGTTAATTTCGTACTGTGCGCAAGAGTGTTATTCTTGGTTACTTGCAGTTACTTGTTTGTGTTATTGTAGTGTGTATGTGTGACGTGTCAGTGAGACGATTGGAATGCCAGCCTCAAGATTCACGTTAGAACAAAGATTTTTTATGTATGACACGTACCTACGTGAAAACAAACTCTTGTAGAGACGTGTGTAGGTAATTTGTACAGAAATTCCCATGCGTTTCAACTCCACACAGAGATACGGTTAGACGTCTTGTCCTTAAATTACGAGAAACTGGATCGTTAAATTTTAAAACATCTAAGCAAAAACGACGGATTCTAACCGAAGCAAAACTCGATGAAATTGGTGCAGCGTTAGAACATTCTCCAAACAAACCTCTACGCCGTGTTTCACAGGAGATGGGCGTGTCAAAATCATCAGCACATACAGCCACTAAGCTACTAAAATTAAAACCGTACAGAGTTTCTATAGTGCAAGAATTACGGCCCCCTGACAACGTAAGTAGAGTAAATTTCTGTAATTGGGTTTTGCAGAATATTTTAGATGGTATTGTTGATCCACAGTTAATAATTTTTTCGGATGAGGCATGGTTTCACTTGCGTGGTCATGTTTGTTCACCGAACAAAGATACTGGAGCACTGAAAATCCCCGAATAATACACGAAATTCCGTTACACGATGCAAAAATTGGTGTGTGGTGTGCTGTAAGTGCCAAAATAATAATAGGGCCTATATTTTTTGAAGACACAATAAATTCAGAGAGGTACCGCACACAAATACTCGCGCCGTTTTTTCAGTTGTTATCAGATAATGAGAGACAATATGGGTATTTTCAACAAGATTCGGCCACAGCCCATACCGCCGCTGATTCTTTGGACGCTATAAGGAGGTGTTTGATGACAGAATCATTTCAAGAGGTTTATGGCCTTCACGTTCGCCAGATCTTACCGTATGTGACTATTATTTGTGGGGAACCTTGAAAAATAGAGTCTACCGAAATAACCCTCATAGCATCGACGAACTAAAAGACAATATAAGGGCAGAACTAGGAAGAATTACGGAAGAAGAACTTTTGCGTGTGAATCAAAATTTCATCAAACGATGCCAAGAATGTGTGAATGTAGGTGGCCATCACTTTGAACAACTCTTATAACACAGGTTAGTGCTAGTTTTGCAATATTTATATAAATGTCTGCATATGTCCATAAAAATATGCGGGCATTACAGGCCGCAAATGTCGGCACCTCCGTCAGCGCCGCCCGCCACGTTTCTCCCGATCTCTCGGCTGCAGATCGAAATGGACGCACGGTATATATATATATATGTGTGTGGGGGGGGGGGGGTGAGCGAGGGAGAACGCTTTCTCCGAATCATTTCCTTAGCATGATTTATATGGTGGACTTTGAGCCTCATGGGTAGGTTTAAGAGGTTTAGGATTTATTATCTTTGTGATACATTGCTGCCAGTTGTAAATATAAAATATGTGGAGCAAGAAAACTGATTTATATGCTTCCTTTATAGAACTGGAATTTCGAAGAATTTCGTGACGATTTTTAACTCGTCCCCCTGCCCCCCCTTCCACAAACACACACACACTTTCGGCAAGTTGTTGGTGGTTTGGGTTTTTTAATCTTGCAATAAGGGTTTAACATTGCAAAATCTAGCAGTAAATGCAGGAAATCTAACAGCGAGTTTTTTTGCACACTTTGGTCCACAAAGCCTCCAGCGTCATCTGGTGGCGATTTCCCTTATGGACCGAATTGTTTTTGTTACTTAGCGTCGCATTTCTGCCCATTTGGTTAATCCCGAAGATGAAGATGAATGGTGGCATTCATTAAGGGACACTCACAAGGAACACCCATTTTCAAACACGGGATCCCTGCGCGCTGTGCTAACCACTCCGCCACGGAGGTTAGATTTTTGGAGTTGCCGCGAAGACCAAGAGGCAGCTACTGGAAAGAAACTCCACTTTGTCGTCAGTCTATACCGGATAGGCCTATACCCTGTACCAGCTAACTGTAGACCAGGCGAGCCAGAACAAGTCTCTGCGCAAGTAGTGACGCGAGACGGCTCCACCAATGAACAGTGAGAGAAACGGGATTGCGAATGAGAGACTGGAATTACCCGCTTTCCTTCTTCGCTCTGCAGCGTTGCAAACTTTTGAAAGCGACAATACCGTACGCAGATGGCAAACGGACTGTATTTTTGTCTCCAGGTCCGTATGCTTGGTGAGAGAATTTCTTAGGGAAATGTTAGGGATAAAATAGCAAGTGTAAATTTTGACAAGCTGTGCATTTAGCATAGTTAGCTAAGACAGGGTATGCAGTTTAGAGTTGAATCTGTATGACTATGAGCTTCCAACCCAAGATACTTGATTTCAAGGTAACAGAGTTACCACTAAGGCATGAAGAAGGCGCTGTAAACCGAGTCAACGTGTTACCTGAAACTGTGACGGTGCAACTGACGAAAGCAATAAAGATGGATTGCCTGGAAGAGCATTGAAACAGCAAATTAATTATCGTAAGCGAACGGATATTGAAGTGCTGGAGAAGGCTATTTTACTGTATTTCTCCTAAGGCGATGTATCTTGTATTGTCGTTGCCTTTGCCCCGCTACAGTCCCCTTCAAAGAACGCCGTATCTCAGGATTCAGGCTGCGGGCCTTGATCAATATGACGTAAGATAAGGTATCTGCTACCTGTGCAAGAGGATGCGGAGCCCAACCATTAATTTTCTTTGACTTTGCCTAAAGCAAAGGGATGCAATCTCTTTATATGATCAGTATAACTTGCTGCAATGGTATCGTGATTCCGTTATTCAGATGTTAAACAACTTCCTACAATCACTTTAACACAAGTGCCCTTTCCCAATTTCCGTCACTGTCACTATTGCAAACTTACATCTTTTGCAACCAAGTCTAGCCAGAAATGACTATACCGCTACCCGAAGGTGTAGTGCACTGATTTGCCCCGTCACCCACTACCATCAACTCCTAAGTCGCAACTCCCACACTCAGAGAACTAAATGCATCATATCGATTGATGCACCAGAATGCATCGATTGATGCACTAAAGTAAGTTATATGGCTTCTTCAAAGAATCCGATTCACATTTGATGCATTTGGGTGCATTTTTGTATGTAGTGAAAGAAGCACCAAAGTGCATAATTTGATTCAAGTGACGATTTATTTCAGTCGAGATGCACTTCAATGCATCAGTTGATGCGTTTTGATGCATCAGTTGATGCGTTTTGATGCACCAGAATGCATCTTTTTTGATGATGCACTTAAACGTTTCGTCTGAGCTACAGAGTAATCGTTTATGTGCATCATCCAAAAAGATGCAGGTAGGTGTACCAAGGAACATCAACTGATGCAATGAAGTGCATCTCGACTGAAAGGAATCCTCACTTGAATTAAATGATGCACTTTGGTGTTTCTTTCACAACATACAAAAATGCACCCAAATGCATCAAATGTGAATTGGATTCTTTGAAGAAGCCATATAACACACTTTAGGTGACGCCAAGGGTCCCGGGTTCGAATCCCGGTCGGGCTTGGTTGTTTGTGAATGTCCATTCATCAATTTCATCATTTCATCACTCATCCCCATCTTCGCAAATTAGCCAAGAGGCACAAAACGCGAAGTAAAATAAACTAAATCAAATCAAATCAAAAAACACTTTAGTGCATCAATCGATGCATTCTGGTGCATCAATCGATATGATGCATTTAGTTTTCTGTGTGCACATTATGTATATTTTGACACTTAATTTAACTCCTTATACTCCCCTTCCCCTCAACTCACATAAAACCAGATGGATAATTCTGCATTAACGCCTAGTAAGTGGCCAACTCTGTCGATTTGTCACGGGGTTCCAACCGACCTCCGTGAAGGAGTGGTTAACACTGCACGGTACGATGCCAGGGGACCCGGGTTCGAATTCCCGCCTGGCATGGGTGTTCTTTGTGAGTGTCCTTTCATCAAATTCATCATGTCATCACTCATCCTCACCGAAAATCGAAGTAAATAAACCAAACCAAACGAACAGTCGATCTGATGCCAGCCATTTCTTTGTATTTCATCTGTGTTATTTTCACAACACACTATTCTCCATGCACTGTGAGAACGAAGTTAATATTAACAAATCCACGTGACTTCTAAGTGATGATATTTTTTCTGTTTCTTTGCCCACGAATATATTGGTCTTAGCTGTACAGCTCAAAATATAAAGTCCCACAACTTCAATATAGCAGCTACGTTGAATACGTCTATGACCTTATCTCTTTCTTTATCTCTCTCTTTATCTCCATTCTTCCTTCTACTTGCATTTCTTTCTCGTATTCTTATTTTTTCCTTCCTTCTTTATGAAGTCTTTCTTTATTTCCTTCTTTCTTTCATTCTTTCCATGTGTTCTCCTTGTTTTCTTGTTTTTCAATATTTATTTCTTCCTTTTTCTTTCCGTCTTGCTTTCTTTCCTTCCTTCCTTCTTTCCGTTTTTGTTTATTATCTCTTTCATTCTTCCCATCTTTTCTTCTTTCTTTTCTTGTTTTTCGATCTTTCTTTCTTTCTTCCTTCCTCTTTCTTTCCGTCTTTCTTTCTTTCCTTTCTCCCTTTTTCCGTTTATGTTTCTTTATTTCATTCTTTCTTTCATTCTTTCCATCTTTTCTTGTTTTTCCATTTTTCTTTCTTAGTTTATTTTTTCCGTTTTTGTTTCTTTATTTCCTTCTTTCATTCTTTTCTTCCTTTTTTCCAGTCTTATTCCTTCCTTCCTTTCTTCTTTTAGTCTTGCTTTCTTTCCTTCCTACCTTCTTTCCGTTTTTGTTTCTTCTTTCCTTCATTCTTTCAATTTTTTCTTCCTTCTTTTCTTGTTTTCCAGTCTTTCATTGTTTCTTCCTTCCTTATTTTCTCTCCGTCTTGCTTTCTTTCCTTCCTTCCTTCTTTCCGTTTTTGTTTCTTCATTTCCTCTTCTTTCATTATTTCCATATTTTCTTCCTTCTTTTCTTTTTTTCAATCTTTCTTCCTTCCTTTTTCTTTCCGTCTTTGCTTACTTTTCTTCCTTCCTTCTCCGTTTTTGTTTCTTTATTTTCTTGTTTCTTTAATTCTTTCCATCTTTTCCTGTTTTTTATTTTTCTTTCTTTCTTAGTTTCTTCTTTCCGTCTTGCTTTCTTTCCGTTTATTTGTTTCTATATTTCCTTCTTTCATTCATTCTTTTCTTTCTTATTTTCTTGTTTTTTCAGTCTTTCTTTCATCCTTCCTTTCTTCTATCCGTCTTGTTTTCATTTCTTCATTCTTTCCGTTTTTGTTTCCTTATTTCCTTCTTTCTTCCATTCTTTCCATCTTTGCTTCCTTTTTTCTGTTTTTTTTCAATCGTTCTTTCTTTCTTCTTTCTCTCTAGCGTGAGAGAAAAATGGAGACAAAAAGGAGCGAAAGAGGATAGAAAGAACGAATGCATTGAATTCCTACACTCAAGATTCCTGCTCAGCTGACATTAGAAGCACCAGTAGGGTTCCTCACAAACTACGTGTATTTGTTTACGTTAACTCCTTCCTTCCAACGGGTGGAGAATACCGGGTGTCCGAGAAGTCTTTGTATGAAAACAAAAATTAAGTGTATCCGCTATATGCAACATATACATGAAAAAATGGTACCAAAATGTTCGGAAACTATTCAAGTTTTATTGGCAATAGGAAATAAATCAATAAATCTCCACGTGAGCACCCTTGGTAGCACGGAGTACATCTAGTCGAAATTCAACTTTTTGCCATGCATTAGCCAACATCAAAGGAGGGATTGATGTGATGACTTGGGTTATCCGTTGTTGCAGAGTTGCAAGATCGGATGCAGGAGTTCTGTAGACAGTCTTTCACATAACTCCATAGAAAAAATCTAAAGGGGTTATGTCTGGAGATCGTTCAGGCCACGCCGTCGGTCCATCTCGACCAATCCATTTTCCAGGAAATGTCTGTTCAAGGTAGGAACGAACCTCCAGACTCCAATGTGGCGGTGCACCGTCTTGTTGAAAGATAACATCTGGGTGGTATTCTAGCAATTGAGGAACAGCAAATAATTGCAACATGTCGAGATACACTCCAGATGTTACGGTGTCCTCACAGAAAAAGAATGGTTCGATTATTCTGTCATGCAGCAGCGCGCACCAAACGTTCACCTTCGGGTTGCTCATGGTCGACTTCCTCACCTCATGAGGGGCTCTTTACCCCAGATACGCACGATGTTTGAAACTGTCTCTGCACTGTTTTTTGTGACCTGCTCTCGTGAAACCACAGGACACACTCAGCCTTTTTCTGATTTGTGTACATTTCCGGTTTGCTGGACACTGGCACTGCTACACTACTGCAACGGTACAGAAATCTGAAACAAAAAAAACTTGAAGGGTTTCCGAACATTTTGGTACTATTTTTTCATGTCTATGTTGCATATAGCGGATACAGTTAATTTTTGTTTTCATACAAAGACTTCTCGGACACCCGTTGCTGGATCTCTTGAACTACCCACAAATTCGTGTCTACTCATAGCGAACACTAATAGTTCCATATTTCGCCGTAAGTGACAGCACCAATGCACCCGAGGCCAAGTGAAACCCGTTGTAATAGTGTTGTGACTTGTTACAGTTTCAACCGTTGACCAATGTTCGTTTTTACGAGACCGTTGGGGGAAGAATTAAAATGTTGCATCATTTCACGGAATACTTCAGATAATGGTTCTGCTGTACACCACCATTGAAGTGCCAGTATACTGAAGCGTTACGATATTTGTGCATTTAAAAAAAATACAAGCACAGTTTGTTTCGGGAATCTGTGGAGAAAGGCTGCGCATAAGGTAGAGAAGGCGAGTGGACGGAGCAAAGTGCGCGCTGCTTGAAACGGATGGTAACACCACTCGTGTTTTTCCCTCATGCACGCACTTTCCCTCTCACGCATTCATTGCTCGAGCCTTCTCGAGTTACTACTTGCTCATAGGATCTTCCTCCAGGGATTCCCGATACAGAAAGTACGGGTTTCCAAGATCCAGACCTGAAATTATATGTGTGTGTGTGTATGTAGTATGTATGTATGTATGTATGTGTGTATATATATATATATATACACACACAATATACAATACTGTATATATATATATATATATATATATATATATATATATATATATATATATATATATATATACTATTGTCCAAAATTAAAGCATCAAACGGAAATTCTTTCCCGTGTGTCCATTTGACCACATAATACGATCAGGTGATAGTAATAATGATGACGTCATAGACAACTGGTTTAAGATAGAAAATAAACTAACCTTAATGTGCGAGGATTCAGGGGTGCCAATCCCCCCCCCCCCCAAGGCCAATGGCGCATCCCCCCAAAATCATGTCTAGTGTTGCCCACGAGACGAGACATGTCTCGTCTCGTCTCGTGTCCCGTCTCGAAAACGAGACGAGACACGAGACGGAACAAGCGTTTCAAAATTCGAGACGAGACGAGACTGACCACCTGTCTCGTCTCGTTTTCGAGACGAGACACGGGACGGGACGAGACGGCTCGTGAAAAGTCTCGTCTCGTCTCGAAAGTCTCGGAAAAAATACAAACAAAATATTTAATCAGTTGCGAATATTTATTTACTCGGAGTAAAGGATATTCTTTGGAAACCCAAATCAGCGTCTATTACATAAAAAAAGGCTATCTTATTTAGTTTTTATACTCTTCCGAAATCCAGTATACTTCCATTTTTCAATGTATTCAAGCTTAGTAATTTTAAGCTGTAATAGTACTCCAGATAGAAGTACTTTGCTAAAATACCGTTTCAGATATCTATCTGTATAAAAATATTGTGAGAGAGAAGTATTCTCGATAATTTCTTTGAACGGAAAATTTATGAAAAATATTGTAAACCTTTCGAAAATTACGAAAATTACGGGCTTTGTTTGCTTTTCCATAGTAACAAAATTTATTATTTGTTTATCCTTAAAACAGCTTAAATATATTTAACGCCTTTAAAGTAAAAACTACTGCTATAACGCGCAGGGTGGTATTTGTAGGGGGATGGGGGGGATTTCATCCCCTCTGTTTACTTTTATCCCCCTCTGCTTGATAAATTTTATCCATGGGTAGAAATGTTATATGGCATAAAGTCATTATCTCATGCTGTCCCAGTAGAATTTCCCCCCACTGGAAATTTCTTAAATACCACACTGCATAGTTAAGTGAGACATACAATAGTTGTTCTCTTCAGAACACGATTATTCCCGCACAAGGAATAAGGAATATTCCACATAAAATCGTGCCATCTAAAGCATTTTTGTAGTCTTCTCATGGAAGGAAGTTATATGATTTTTGACATTAACCTCCCTTGCTAATTGTAATATTTCCCCATCCAAACCCTCTCATTTTCTCTAGGCATCTCTCACCTTTTAACTTTTTATTAAGCATTCTGTCTGTTTAAACATGAAATTTCCCAGCGGAGGGAGAATTCCCTTCCTTCAAAATAATCGGCGAAACGGGAATTCCCCTTTCGCCGAAATTTTTACTTGGATGGGAAATATGATATAATGCGCCTCTCGGTATTTGGGCGAAACAGGATTCGGCAAAAAGGGAAGACATGGAAACTAAAATTGGAGCAAGAAAACACATGAATTCTGTGAGGAAATGTAATCCATTTGTGGCATAACTTCCCTGGGTGATCGTTATCCTCTCCTGCTTGTCGCGACGCTTCGGCACGAAAGATTGCATTTATTACTGTTGGTTCGTTCGCAAGCGACACTTCTCGCTTTTCGCCTGTCCTGTGTTGTTTGTCGCATAGGTCAGACCGAAGTAAGAAGTGACCAGACCAAAGTAACAACCTATGTCAATTTCCGAACCTAAGTAGCACTACCAGCTGCACGTGTCGCTGCGGGAAAAGGTATTTTTTATCACTGCCCATATCAATATCTCATTTCTAATTAATTTCTTGCGTCGGTTAAGCATTCTCTTATTTCTCCATATTTCTGGATGTTCCAAAATTTCTTTGATTCCTTAGCAAGCTCTTTCGAGTTATTTCTGTAAGATTCCCCCTCGCAAAACGTAATTCGCCACACGATATCCGTAACGAATTTGCCCAGACTATACCCTCGTGTTGCAGGTATCTTTACTTGAAAAATCCTGAACTTTCCTCAACAACTGATACCCCAAGGACTTTCTTCCATTCATCCTTGCGCCAAACGTTGTGGAGGTAGCCACTGCCATTGTTTAGTGTAGGTCCTCTTCCAGCCTTATTGGAGACAATCGTCATAAAATTCTCTCCAGCACAAACAGTTCATTTATTGCGACCCCTCTTCTCAAAATCAACATCTCCATCCTCACTGTTGCAAACTCTAAAGATTTGGCACCAAAAACCTGGTAATAGGCCAATATAGTTAGATACTCTGCGTTGACGTAAATAATCTATATTGCCTGAAGTAAAAAGCGACATGCAAGAGGCAAGAAGCGACGCCTGCCACAAGCGACAAGCGACGAGGGGGACGTGTCGCTTATCGCTTTCGTGTCGCTCGGACTTGACCGTTTTCTAATGTGCATCGTGTCGCCTCTGTCCGTTGGTAGCGCATGCGTGGGGAAAGCCTGCTTAGAGACTAAAGGAGCTTGTGTCGCTTGTCGTTTGTCACTTCGGTGCGAAACCCTTGTGTCGCTTGGGGATTCCACCGATCGAACGCAGGCCTGCACTGCGTCTCATACCGCCACGGTGTGCAATACTGCTGTTGATGGGCTAGTTCCCAAGCAGCATGTGTCGCATTTCGCTTCGGTTTGAACTCTTCCTTACAACCTTGAAACCTTGCAACCGAAACGACGGAACAAACTGTTCTGGGTCAATTGTCGCTTGCGTGTTGTACGGATTAGACCGTTATCTGAATACCGTGCGTCATGTTGCCTCGGACTGTGAATGCTTGCTAATAAACTGAAGTTGCCTGTGTCACGTGTGAACTACCATGTCGCTTGTCACTTTGTTCTGAACGCTCCCTCACGGGAGCTTGCAGACCAAAGCAACAAGCGACAGGCGAGAAGCGACAAGCAACAGCATGGAAACGAACCCTCAGTAAATGTGACCTCCCGAACCGAAGTAACACGACAAAGTGTTCGTGTTCTTTATCGCTAAAACTTAATATCGTGCATAGCGTAGCCTCGGTCTGTTAGTTGGTAGTGCATATGGGGTCAATATTTTCCTATATACGGAAGGGGCTCGTGTTGATTGTAACTTCGGTGCAAACTCCCCATGCGGCTTGTAGCCTGTCGCTTGATGCTTCGGTCTGAAAGCTCCCTTAGTGTACGATGGATAAAAGAGTTGATTGAAGGCAGAAAAACAACAAAGTAGATTTCATTCACTACCTATTGGTAATTAACAAACATTATATTAAATACTAGCTGATTGTCCGTCGTTGCTCGGGTATTTATACAACCTTAGTGACAATGAAGTTCGACCAGTCACAAATATAGGAGTGCGTTGTGAAAGAAGGAGAACACATGCATATGCTGAACATATTTTATTCAGCAGGCTACATGGAACAAAGGAAAACATAAATTTCCGCTGCAACGCAGCAGTGTATGGTGTCCACACAAAATAAAACATTTTCGTCCATCTACACGTGACATTGAAGTTCGACCACTGTTAGAGGGGATCCTGTTTACCATGGTGTGACGCCGCCCCGTCGGCGAATAACTGTGGCAATGCGTCGGGGCATGCTGCGGACGAGTCGTTCAAGGTATTCCACATCGATGCGGTGCCATTCCTCCTGCAGGCAGGCGATAAGAGCAGCCACCGTCGTGGGTCCCCTCTGTTGCACACGTCGCTTAAGAACACGCCACGCATTCTCAATGGGCGAGAGGTCGGGACTCGATGGTGGCCATGGCAGAGTTCGCACGTGATGGCGAGTCAACCATTCTCTTGTCAGCCGCGCTGTATGAGGCCTGGCATTGTCGTGTTGAAAGATGAGACTCCGCCTGTGGAACAGGTGCCTTCGCACTGTGGGAAGATGCCGCTTCAGTATGCGTGTATAGGCGTGTGCATTCACGATGCCCTCACAGACGTGTAGTGGGCCAACCCCAGATGCCGTCATGCATCCCCATACCATCACTGACGCAAGTTTCTGTACCCGACGTGCATAACATTTTGCTTCATTCTGTTCCTCCTTCCGACAAATGACTGTTTTCCGTATTTTCCCGTACACAGCATTGAAAATGGCCCGACCCTGTGGCCGAGTGGTTAGCACATCGCGCTGCAACGCCAAGGGTCCCGGGTTCGAATCCCGGTCGGGCTTGGTTGTTTGTGAATGTCCATTCATCAATTTCATCATTTCATCACTCATCTCCATCTTCGCAAATTAGCCAAGAGGCACAAAACGCGAAGTAAAATAAACTAAATCAAATCAAATCACAGCATTGAAAATGGATTCGTCCGTCCACAAAACCCTGTTCCACTGCCGAAATGTCCATCCCCGGTACATTCGTGCCCACCGTAGTCGATTGCCTTTGTTCAACATGGAAAGGAAGGGTTTACGTTTCGCCTTGTACACTCGGTAACCGCATCGCTGTAGGTAACGGCGAATGGTTCTGGTTGACACTTCAATGTGAAAGCGTTCTCGAGTTCACAGTCGTAATTCGGCCACAGAAACATGATTGTTGGTCTGGATGTAGCGCCTAAATATCCGTAGGTCACGCACGCTCAGCAGGAGTTTTCGACCGGGGGCCTTACCTGGCTCTGTAGTACCCGTATTTTGGTGGTGTTTGATGATGCAGTGGACGGTTGACTTGGGTAAGTTCAGTTGGCGCCCTATTTCCCGTTCACTGAGTCCATCCCGTTGCAACTCCACCACTCTTCTCCTCACGGTGTTGTCAATAGGTTTGCCCCTGGCCATGGTGATGATGCACTGCGGTTCCTCGGTGCACAGCACGCGCTTATATACGGCGGACTCCCTTATCGTGTCCGTGACGTCATGCTTCTGTCGAATGCGCCACTATCTGGAATTTCCGTATGGGTCTGGTGCCTGGTCGAAGTTCAATGTCACGCGTATAGTTCCCCGTTTTCGTTCTTTACGTGACCTTGGGTGCAACATGCTGGGATCACGATTCTTGCCTGCTCACACGCCTCCTCTTACACACATGCGTCACTTCTGCGGGTCACCCATTCCACCGCCTATACCTCTGTGCATTTAATCACGTATTCCTTTCTGGTCGAACTTCATTGTCACCAAGGTTGTATATCCCAATCTTCTATTAAACAGGAAAACATTGAATTCTAACTATAGTGTAAAATTAACTTGGAGTTGAACGGGATTGGGAGTGTCACTATTCACCTTAGCGACCCCGAAAACTATGGATTCCACACTAATATCGGTCGTTTTACATTTCACCCCTTCCCACCCCCTCCCCTAGGGGTGCCAAGGGTGTCTTGGAGTTGAACGGCATTGGGAGTGTCACTATTCATTACAGCGACCCCGAAAACTATTGATTCCACACCAATATCGGTGTTTTTTAATTTTTTTACATGTCACCCCCTTCCCCCCCAGGGGTTCCAGGGGTGTCTTGGAGTTTAACGGCATTGGGAGTGTCCCTATTCATCTTATCGACCACGAAAACTATGGATTCCACACTAATATCGGTCGTTTTCGATTATTTTTAAATGTCACCTAGTGTTGCTCACGGGACGGGACATGTCCCGTCTCGTCTCGTGTCTCGTCTCGTTTTCGAGACGAGACACGAGACGGGACAAGCCTTTTGAAATTCGAGACGGGACGAGACGGAATGCCTTTCTCGTCTCGTTTTCGAGACGAGACACGAGACGGGACGGGACGGCTTTTGAAAAGTCTCGTCTCGTCTCGAATGTCTCGAAAAAATAAAAGCAAAATATTTAATCAGTTGCAACTACTTGTTTGCTTGGAATAAAGTATTTCAATTAGAAACGTTGATAAACGTCTATTAAGTCAAAAGAGAGGAATGAATGAATACTTAAACTTATTTCCAATAGCCTACTCTTTCGAAACATAGCATTACTCCCCATTTTTGTTTTTCAATTTATTCCAGGTTAATAACTTTATATAACGATAGTACTCCAGATACTAATACAATTCTGAATAACATCAAGTAAAAGGGCAGGTAGAGAAGGTGGAAGGAGGGGCCAAAAGATCGTGGAGTGTCTGCGTCCGAGGTTTATCTTGTAAAAATAGTCTCAGCTCTATAGGTTGGAAAGAAAAACGGACCGACGGATAGGGTTTATTATTATTATTATTTAATTTTTACATCAAAGGGTGTACAGAAGTGAATGTTATTAGGAAGTAGGAAAAACATTGTGGGAAACATGGCAGTACAAATTGATAAGGAGTTGTTGGGAAAGTTATTAAGGAGTCTAAGATATTAGCAAGACTAAGAGAAGGAGATAATTAGGGACAAATAATCTTGCATTATTCCACTCGAACAGCTGAGAGCTAAAGAGGAGGAGAAAATACGGGAAATATGGAAAGAACTAATTTGGTGAATTTAGTGTTTACAGGGAACTACGACAAGATTTTACCACATGATTATTTGCACGGGTTGCGAAATTATTAGAATGTTATGGAAATTTCGGAAATGTCTTTGTTGAGAAAATTCTTGTTGTTTCCCTCAGGCATTCTCCAGGTGGTTGGATTCGATTTTTTTACGTCCGTTTGAAGATTATTTCCAATGCTTTTTTTATTTATGTATTTCTTATTTAAGGAGAATACTATTCCTTGGATTGTAATAACGAAATACTGAGGCTGATATAGAATAGATTTCAAATGAAGGAAGTGCACTAAGTTCTGTATAATCGTCGTAGAAGGAAACTTTGTTCTATGGGGACTCCCCGATGGTACAGTGGTAGCGACGTCACCTTGTAAGCAAGGGGTGCCGGGTTCGATACCTGGTGAAGGAACATAGTGATTTGAATCCCACTTTAAAGTGTGGGTCCAGTCCCGATTAGCCTTTCTGTGAATTAGATGAAGAAACGTTGTAGCTGTTCTTTTTATTCTGTGAATTTAGCCTTCAAGCAAGCAAGCAAAATACATATAGTATCTACTGGCTACATTTTCAATCGTTACTAAACAAATTTCACAAAGTAGTTTTATCAAACTTCAGAGGGAAGCTGACACCAATGTCAGGGTGGCGGGAGCCTGTTTACGCCCAGGGTGTATTCCGAGACTATTTTTCGCCGTTCCTCACTGACAGAGGTTTTGCTTTGAACAATGGACACCGTTGCTTCAGGGGACAAACACCAAACACAGGGGCGAGGTTGACCTGCAGTAGCGGGTAAGTGCCATAAATCCAGACCTAGGAATGAAGATTGATGCAAGGGAGGGGCAATAAAAATTCTGTAATTTGCTTTGCTTGCTGACAGGAAGTTTTGCAGGAAAAGCTGAAAAGGAAAACGGCAGACTTTGAATGAAAGAGGGACAGTGAACACAAGTTCTTTGTATTATTCGCCGACACACAAGCTTCCATTTCGAAGGTGAGGCTATCAGCAGCGAAGTTATTAGAGGGTTGGAAGCAGTGACGATGCCAGAGGAGGCAGGGGTACGCCCCATGTCGGACACTTCGCCCCCCCCCCGGGCCCCCCAAATGAAGTTAATTAAATATCGAATAATAAGAGAGTTAATTTATAAGAGTATGACGATTTTCACCTTTTCAAAGTGGTGTATTCTGCATGATATCACTTTTCTGCTTATAATACCAACTTGATTAACAAATATTAATTTGTTTAGTGTATATATATAGAGCTATGTGTATGTGACTTTCGTTCAAGATTCGAGCGCCGACCCGGGCATAGGTGATTTCTCATTCATTTATGTCCTGTAATAGCTGAGATTAACCTAAGTTTTACCCAGTCTTAAGAACTGGGAAAAAGTGTTGAATGTGTATGATTTTAAAACATCACGAATATTTTCAGGACCACAAGACATCATCTGTAGTACGGGCAAATTATTCTAATCGTGATCGTTAGTGACAACGCTAATTATTAAAAGACATTCAAAGTTGATTCAAGATTTGGTTGGTTGGTTGATCTGGTGTTTTAAGTTCATTTTATGCACAGAAAAGCCAATCGAGATTGGACTAATAGTTTAAAGTGCCTGCACTGGGTATCGAACCCAGGACCAAAGGTGATCGAAGAAAACCAGACACTACATGTCTGTTGTTGTGGATTCATCGCGGTTTCTTACTATTCAGGGACTTGAATTTTGAGATGATGAGTCTGAGGAAACCTTAACAAAGGGAATTTCTTCGATACTCTTGAAGTTAATGAGGGAATGATATTATTTGGAAATGTATTGAACGTGAACCTTAAAATGCAAATTACACTTAAATCCGATTCAAAACATATCGCGGCCAGGTAAAAGAATGCTTATTAGGATTTGCCACTCTTCAATCATTAGATGCAGGTTCGCTCTTTCTCGTACATATCAAAATCGAAGAAATTCTTCCCACGAACTCCATAGGTGCCTGTAATTGGGTAGCACAGACATACGTTGGAGTGGTAGAGTAAGAGTAAGTATTGCCAGGGTCAGAATATTTCTTGAATTATGAGATAACTGTAACCTTTGTCTGATTTTTTATCCTGTGATAACATTTCCCTGAAAGGTGAAACACAAATTTTGCCCAAAACTCTTCAGCGTTACGAAGATGGTTGTCCTTAAAATCTTTGAAAAGGCTTGCTCGAAACAGGATGCTGGATGCACACTGCTTCATTTGGCTGTTCTTGCCATTGAGAAGAAATGTCAAGTCCTGAACGTACCAAAGGTGCGCAATGTGTTCTCCAAAGCACATAGAACAGAATTCTCCTACAGGAGAATTGCACTTCACTAAGTGCCTCACATTATTTCTAATACTTAAGAAGATTCATTTCTTCCAACGTCACGTTTATTTTGCAATAAAATTAAACTCTTAGAAGCATTATTTTCATCATTTATATTATTATCTTATAACTTAAATATTTATATCAGTAGTTTCATCTCAAGAAAGACGATGAATTATAAAATTATGAATGTCTTTCAATACTGAAATAGGCCACTAGAGACAACGCAACTTACCAATAAAAAAGAATTAATGTCTTTATTAAAATGAATCATGTGGAGATAAACTCGTAATCAAGAAGTAAATTTAGGCAGTAAACGTCCACTCTAAATAAAAGGCACACACAAAACACCATACATAAATATAATAATAATAATAATTATTATTATTATTATTATATAAATATATATACATGTAGTGTTTTCGGGCGTTTTAATGTGACTGCCCCCTTACAATATTTTGTTGCCAGGATTCTAGGATTCTATTGGGATCATACTGCTTTGAATGACAGTATCAATGAAGTTTTATGTACGCTACTACTTATAATAATGAGCATAAAATATTAATCAGGAACTTTATTTTTCGTCAACTGGATGTAACATCTTTTTTTGTTATTCAGCAAATATTCAATTCATCACATTTTTTTATATTAATTTTCTTGCCAGGACAGCTGTTTTTATGCAGATTTTGACGATCTTAACTACACGTAAGCTAGATATTAGCTAATATTCGTGCTGTTATATTACTATTCTTCTACCATCTTTGTAACATGTCATGCAATAACAATAATAGAATTGATTAATTTACATATTCAAGTGAATAGACCTATGAATTATATTAATGTATTAATTTAAACATTTGCTTAATTGTTGTCGTTAATGTTATTATCATCATTTTTTCTGAAACACTTGGCTCAGACACCCTCCCCCGACATATATTTCTAGATGCGTGCCTGCCGAAGGATAAATTAGATCAAGCGGTGGTGGTACCCGACTTAGAGGCTAAAGGGTAAACAAAGAAGTATGTGCGTCATAACCTGGGCATAAAAAAGAGCACAATATCACAAAGAAACACTTTTTGAAACTTATGTCATAGAAGATGTTTAACAATATTAAGAACAATAAATGCTTTCTATTTGTAATATACTAAGTATTGAAATTTTAAATAGTCTTTTGTGTTCGTACTACACATTTAAAAACTTTCTTGTTCCTCCCCAGCACCAAGCTTAGAATTTAAAGAAAAAATGTACATGTTCATAGTGCACGGAAGTTCGCCATTCAGAAAGAAAGAAGATCTAGTGGAAAACATTTGAAGACTTCCAAAAGGTATAGTAGTAATGAAAAAGAGCACTCACTTATACCGTGTTTGTTTCAACCTGTCCGGCTTCCCGCGGTAGCTGATCGCTGGCTTTTCTAGCATAAACCAAGCGGTGTTGCTGCTGAAGATCGCCTGAACTCCGTGCTGGGGAAAGCCAAAGCCAGGCAGCAAATTAAAATACACAACGTGGCAACAACGTCTACGTAAGCTCCTCTCTTCTGGCTTCCATTCGCTCTTCGCTGCCCAGCAGACGACTTTTTTCTCGTTTCTCATTGGCACCAATACTGTCGAGCGATCGCTAGCACGGGAAACGGGACAGGTTCTAACAAACTTGGTATAAATGTACGATGGATAGACAGTTGTATGAAGCGAGAAAAACCACAAAGTAGATTTCATAAGATACCTAGCAATCAGTAACCAACAAACTGCATTTTTAATATTAATGTCCTCATGATTAACGAACCTTATTTATTCTCACCACGCAATGGGTAAAATATTTGGAGCAATATCCCACTTTCCGGAAAAATGTTTCGTGTTTCTGGTACTTTTGACTTTTGTTGGCATGATATCCCGGATCACTTTTACGAGACGAGACGGGACAAAACGAGACGGGACGAGACGAGACGAGACAGAACCCTTCGAGACGGGACACGAGACGGGACAAACGAATATTTTCGAGACGAGACACGAGACGAGACAGCATTTTCACGAGACGGGACGGGACAGACCAAAGTCTCGTCTCGTCTCGTCTCGTGGGCAACACTAATGTCACCCCTTCCCACCCCCTTCCCGCGCCCGACCCTAGGGGTGCCAGGGGTGTCTTACCCCCACAGTATTTCTTTCCAGAGTGTAGTTCATATGTGTACTAAGTTTGGTCATCGTTAATGTCACCAATTAGCTTAGCGACTCCAAAAACTATGGATTCGACACTAATCTTGGTAATTTTTGACATTTTAATTTTCACCCCCTCTCAACCCCCATCCCGATAGGTGATGATCTTGGAGTTAAACGGCATTAGGCGTGTCGCTATTCATCTTAGAGACCCCGAAAACTATGGATTCCACACTAATATCGGTCGTTTTCGATTATTTTTACATGTCACCCCCTTCCCACCCCCCAGAGCTATTAACGTTTTTCTTAGCCTTATTGAACATTATAATTAATCTGCCCCTCCTCCCTAAACAGGGGTGCCATCACTTAAGACCACCCATAAAATCATTCATCATAGTCGAAAATATCGCGTGCATCCCACTTTAAACTGTAGGTTTCGTCTCGTAATGCGCTTTAGTATAAAAACTTCATATTCATCTCATTAAAGCGCCAAACACACATCGTAGCGACAAATTATTGCGAACGAAGCGAGCAAGAAAATTTTTACATCCATTTCTTTGCAGGCTTTGAAGAACGTTAATTGAATGGGGCGTCAATACTTTCTTAAGACCCCGAGATATTTAGTCTTTTCCTTTTCCGGCTTTTCGTTTGGTACATTCGGGGTCGAAAACGTGTGGATGCCTTATCACTAAATACAGTCTCCGAAATGTAATGTTCGAACTCTCTCTCTCCACTACAGAAATCCCTTCACAATCTAAGATTTAACACTTTTTCAAGAGCTTTCTATCTCCCCCTTTAAATTTAGTTCTCAATCCTACCACCAAAATTTCCATGCCAATTTTACACTTACTGTTAATATTGAAGATTAGATATTGCCTCCTCCAAAAAATTAATTCTGTCTCCACACCAGAATTTCCGCAACAGTCTAAGACAATACACAAAAATTGGATACCCCCTCAATTTAATGCTCAATCCCCCTCTAACTAAAGTACTCGCCATAATCTAAGACCTAGAGTTGGATACTGTCTCCCCCAAAGTATCAGAATCCCCCTCAGAACCCACGTGTCAATTAAGGCCTAATATATAGGGGTTCGATACCCTCCCCCCTTCGATAATGCCCTAAACAATTATATTTCTTCATCTAATGGATTAAATATGGGGCATTTAAGGTGTAAAATTTTTACATATATTTTGGAAAAGATATAAATGTTGAATTTTATATTATTTGAAGGGAAAATTCCCCCAAAAAATCTCGATGGCGCAACCTGCGCCATAAAACCCCCTGTGGACTCCCCTGCTAGGATTTATCAACAAAAAAAACACGATAGCAACAGGTTAAACTTGTCAAATTTATCAACAAAATAAATCACCCGAGGAAAGTATTTCTGTTTGTTGCTTTAATTTTGGACGCTAGTGTGTGTGTGTATGTATATATGTATATAATATAGAGACAGTGAGAGAGCTCTCTATTGCGCAAATTGACAATGTTTTCAAATTTCCTTCATTTTCTTATGCGAGCGCCATTGAAAAGTCACGATAATTCTAATTCTATAATTATATGTCTTAGAAAATAATATATTCATCAATTAAATGTTGCGTATTAGCAGTTATTATTACAATAAAGAACATGTCTAAATGTGAGTTAACAAAAGAAAAAATAATGAGTCATTTTCGCATCACGACTGCAGTTCGAAAAAGTCGAGACAAGGATTAAAAGTAACACACGGTTGACTAAATTGGTGAATCGGGCGTCTGGTAGCCTGGCATCAATGATTATAAAACTGAAAGTACCGAATATTGCAGACTGGAGACTTCTACAAAAGAAACACATTAATTTATGCAAGAACAAAATTGAAAGTTTTATAAATTTGAAAAATCGGCGATGTTATTTTCATAGTTTTTTATAGGTTCACATTTAAATATTTCAGGGTTCGAGGCCATGGCCCCCATGGACCCTCCCCTGGGTACGGACCTGTGTTACGCTATACTCTCTCTGTTCCGGAAATCTCTGGAGCGAGCGAACGACAGCAAGTCTCTGCGCAAGTCGTGACTCGACTGGGTTCAACCAATGAACACGTGCGACGGAATGGGATTGCGTGAAGGGGAAAAGCAACTGCAGCTCTCAGTTGTTTGTATCAACGTGAACTGCTTTACTCCGCCCACCTCCTTCCTAATGTTCTGCGCGACCTTGCTCCAGAAATTTTCAGGGTAGAGTATACAGGGTGAGTCAAAAGTTCCTGACCACCTCTTATAAAATGAAAGGGAGTGTAGATTGCAGCACTTGGTCATGGTAGTAATATGTTAGGCCTAGGGGGAAACTTCGTTGGTGCATATTATGACAACGTCCGCCATCTTGGATCCAACTTAAATGGGAAGCAGGGCATGTGGGGGTATGGTTTTGGGCTAGAATTTCACCAGGAATTCGGTGGTGAAGTCAGATTTATGAAATCTTTAATGATAAGGAAGTTATGGGAAAATGAAAGTTACACAATGTGTTCAATATGCTATCCTTCTTGTGCTATGCACATGTTGAGACCATTGCTCCGAGACCAGAGATGCAAATAGACCGAAGCGTCACGCGACGAGCCATAAGCGACACGGGTCACTTGGAAGACCCTCAGTAATCAATGCAACCTTTCGAACCGAAGCTAGACGACAAGCTGCACGTGTCGCTTGCGTGTCTCTCGAACTGGCCCTTTTTCACAATATCCTGCATCATGTTAGCTCTATCTGTTGTTCGTGGTGAATGTTTTGCTTTAGACTGAACGGGCTTGTGTCGCTTGCTGCTTCGGTGTGGATTTTCCGTGTCGCTTGTCACTTGTGTGTCCCTCCCGCTCGAAAGCTCCCTTGAATCTTACACAGGCTACAGTACTTCCTTTCCACACTAGGTGACTCTGTGCATAGAGGAACAGAAGCAGCCAGAGCCTCTTTAATAATGTGTTGTCTTATCCAATCACGCGTGCAGCACATCTTCATTAGGCTTTCATTACCCGAGCAAGGTGAAGGCGTGGAGCTTTTCTTACGAGTCATCCAACTATCATCAAACTTCCATAATGAAATTCCAGTCTCTTGAAAGGAAACTCTAATCTTCGGGAATGACCCAGCGTATATTTTGGTGTACAAATTCTACCGGCCTTACAATTACGATGATGTCAATGAAAATGATTACGAACTTTAGAATGGATAAGGCACGTGGTAACAATGAAAAATATTTACCTTGAATTGAACATGTCTTCATACACGAACGTGAGAATTTAAATTAGTATGAGACCACAGATAAGGGTATATATACACTATCTGGCCATTCGTCACCGGACACCTGGAACGAGTACTTTAATCCGGTTTCAGGCGTCCGTCAGTATCGTGTGGGGCCACCTTTCGCAGCAAGTACAGCCGCAACCCTCTGAGGAAGACTGTCCACCAAATTGCGATAGGTTTCGACGGGAATCCTGCTCCATTCCTCTTGCAAAGCGGCGAACAACTCTTTAGTGTTTTTTGGGCGGTGTGGCCTGGCTCTCAACCGGCGCTCCAACTCGTCCCAAAGATGCTCAATCGGGTTGAGATCAGGACTTTGGGCGGGCCAATCAAGTTTTTGCACACCCATATCCTCGAACCACGTGTTGATCACACCTGCCGTATGACATGGGGCATTGTCGTGCTGAAACAGATAAGGACCACTACCGAATGTCGGTAGCGCAGAATTGTCCAGGATCGTTTGGTATGCATCTGCATTCATGTTTCCACACACTAACACAAGAGGACCAAGACCATACCAGGAGAAGCACGACCACACCATGATGCCACCTGATCGGGTGTCCGGTGACGAATGGCCAGATAGTGTATATATATATATATATATATATATATATATATATATATATATATATATTCCTTATATACCCTTATATGTAATGGGACGATATCGAATCAGGAAAATATAGGTATTTTTTAAATTTTTCAGGGCAGGGTGCAAAGGATCTTTTTTTTTTTTGTTTTTAAGGTGAGCTGTCACCCATTCCTGGTTTCAGCTGTAAGCTAGAAAAGTCTATATTTGAACGGAAAAATCACTATCTTTTAGGGAGAGGACCGATGTACATTAGGTTGGGTCGAAATAATCTATTTTGGTTGCGAAATTAAAAAATATAAAGTGTAAGTCATTATAGTATGCCCCTCGTATAACACACACCTTACAGATGAGAATGTAAAGAATATATAGAGTAAAGCGAAAGCTCCTAACGACGTCCGATCCGGAATCGCAGCCAATGTATGTCAAGCGTGAAATTCTAGCCTGATTTTATATATCACATCACCCCATTTTCTTTGAAATTTTTGCGTTGAATTCAATATGGCGGCCAACACTATGTCGGACCTGCCCTTGACACATACAGCTAGGGATCTCTCTGTGCCTACCCTATTTCTTTCATGACCAGGATAACTTCTTTACATTTTGTAGGGCGTGTTAAGGGACATTTGACTCATCATAGTTCATGTAATGAGGCATTTATCAGTCACATAGTTACACATATTATTTTGTATCTTCTGATCCCATTGCAGTCCCAAAATGATTTTTTGATATGTTTTAGAGTATGACATGAGGGACCAAATATATTTTTTTCACGATTTTTGGTGATGACATGTTTTGAGATATTCAAGGTCAAAGTCAAGGTCACGTGACAAAATTATATTTTTATCCAAAGGTGTGCTTGCTATATATCACTGGAAAGCTTCTTCAATTCCCTGTACAGTAAGCTTTATTTGAGCTTCTTAGGTGAAATAGGGGCGGAGTTACAGTAGATTTAGTATAGCTAAGCGGGCTCAAAAAGGGGAAATTTCTGCTAACTTTGAGCTTGAATAATTTAACAATTACAAGACGCACGTGACTAAAAATTTTCATAGTTACTAAGTTCCATGCATAGTTTCAAGTCCCTAAATTTCATGAAAATCGGAGATGGTCAGGTTGGAAATTGCACATATCTGTGTTGATTTGGCATGGAATGACTCAATAATTAAAGCTACCCCTTCCGATGGAAAATTCAATGGATCTGAATAGGTGAAAACACAGTTGCACTTTGTTTATACTCAACACGTGCTCTAGTATACCATGGAGCGTTGGCCTGTGTAGACGCGGATTGCGGCGGTGGAAGACTTCACCCAAGCAGGCACCGGGCACTGCGGCGGTACAATGAAGATCGCCATGCACCTGTTCCAGAGAGACACAGCATTGTGAGGTGGGTTAAGACAGTGGAGAGCCACGGTCAATGTTGTGAACCGCCAGTCGCCTTGAAATACGCGCTATTCCACAAGACATGTTGAGACGCGCGTCATGAAAGCCTTCCCGCATCGCCTCGAACAGTGCCTCCAACCAGAGGACGTTATTTTCAAGGTGCACTGGTGTCTGTACTGTCCACATTATACACTATATTGAATGCCTATGTGTTTATTAATATTTCATAACCACATAAAGTTACTATAAGCGCTCACCGTCTTTCCGTTGTTATTTGAAATTGGTAGATACAATATGCGCCATTCTGTAGTATCTTAGTTCGCAAACAAGGTCTATAAAACCATATTAACTCTGAACACTTGGCTTTAGACATGATAGTTTTTTACGGCAAGAATATAACTTCCTTGCAAGTTGCAATTCTCAAAGTAGACCCAATCAAACTCTCGTGTTTCCCTCTTGAAGCGGTATCTTTGAAGTTTTATTGGTCCGCAAGCATTAAAATGTACTAAAAGGTTACGAGATAATTATATATTAAAACGATAACTGCTTTGCTGAAACGCGGCCAAGTGATACGTAGTACTCTGTCATGGAAGCTTGCCAACCTGTCCTCTTGAACGCTGCCTCTCAAGCTGTGATGTATGTGTATACTTTCTGCAACCTTCAATCGTAATGTGGAGGCTCTTGGAGCTAAACACGGAACAGCTGAGTTTTGTGTTTAGTGTCTCCTAGCTGTCAAATAGCGGATTCCTGGGTGTGATAAAACTGCCTAAAGGATCTTAGCATTGAGTCAAATGTGTGCACACCGTAACACCTATTTAGTCCAGCTTTTGGCTTATTATTGTTTCTTCTGTATTCCTCTTCCTATCTTCCCCTGTTCTCTACTTCCTCTATTTTCCTTTTTTTGTTTATCTATGTTTCATTTTCTCCCTTTTTCCCATCCTTCTTTCTTTGTTCCTCTGCACTTTCTTTTTCTCACCCTTTTTTCCTCTCTTTTCCTTTTCTTTGTTTATCTATGTTTCTTTCTCTTCCTTTGTTCCCATCCTTCTTTCTTTATTCCTCTGCTCTTTCTTTTTCTCACCCTTTTTTCCTCTCTTTTCCTTTTCTTTGTTTATCTATGTTTCTTTCTCTCCCTTTGTTCCCATCCTTCTTTCTTTATTCCTCTGTTCTTTCTTTTTCTCACCCTTTTTTCCTCTCTTTTCCTTTTCTTTGTTTATCTGTGTTTCTTTCTCTCCCTTTGTTCCCATCCTTTCTTTCTTTATTCCTCTGCTCTTTCTTTTTCTCACCCTTTTTTCCTCTCTTTTCCTTTTCTTTGTTTATCTATGTTTCTTTCTCTCCCTTTGTTCCCATCCTTCTTTCTTTATTCCTCTGTTCTTTCTTTTTCTCACCCTTTTTTCCTCTCTTTTCCTTTTCTTTGTTTATCTATGTTTCTTTCTCTCCCTTTGTTCCCATCCTTTCTTTCTTTATTCCTCTGCTCTTTCTTTTTCTCACCCTTTTTTCCTCTCTTTTCCTTTTCTTTGTTTATCTATGTTTCTTTCTCTCCCTTTGTTCCCATCCTTCTTTCTTTATTCCTCTGTTCTTTCTTTTTCTCACCCTTTTTTCCTCTCTTTTCCTTTTCTTTGTTTATCTATGTTTCTTTCTCTCCCTTTGTTCCCATCCTTTCTTTCTTTATCCCTCTGCTCTCTTTCATTTTCTCACCCTTTCTTCCTCTTTCATTTTCTTCCTTTCTATTTTCTCTTTCTTTTCCTCTGTTTCTCTCTCATATGTTTCTTTACTTCTTCTTCTCCCCTTCCTTTTAATTTACAATCTGATACGTTCATCTTGTTTTTCTAAATTCATTTTCGTTCATTCAATAAATAGCAATATTTTATAATTGATATAATAACAATAATTGGTTTTATTTGCACTGATGTCGCAGATGTCAGTTTTCTACGACGAAGGGGAAAATTCATGAGAGACGAAAATTTTGCATCTGCTGTCGACTAAAAGAGAAGGAAAATTAAAGTCTTCCTTGTTCGTTTTGCGGATTGTAGAAATGGAATCTACGGTACGCTGGAGTAACGATTAGCGGACTATCTCCGTAGCGATTCACAATTTCACAATTGTAAGAATGAAGTCCTGAATTCGATTCCTGTTGAGGTATATGCGTCGTGATTGAGAGATAGAAGAAAGAAAGAAAATAAACAAGAGAGATACATTGATGGTTTCATTCGCCTTTAGAGAACCTACACGACAGGTAGGAGGCACATAGTAGTTAGGATCCTACTTAAAACTGTAGGTTCAGTCCCGATTAACCTTTCTGTGCATAAATGTGGACTTAGCGAAAACATCAAACCACCTTTCAAATGTGTATATTCATGGCTTCATTTTACATTCAATATTTCTTTCTGTCCTACTTTAAACTGTGCATTCACTTAATAAGTTGGACCTAAAATAAATTGCACACTACTTTTCACCTCTCAAGTATGTTTAGTTCCTGACTCACGATCTCGTCGCCGAAGTTTCCAGGTTCGAATCCCAGCCAGGACATGCGAGCTTCGCTGTATTGATTCTTTCATCTATGTAACTTCATCATTACTCATCCTCATCGCCACGAGTAACCTAAGGAAGTAAAGACCATGGTAAAGAAGCAAACATGCAGAGGTACGAAGTATAATTTGACTCTTGCTCAAAGGAATGATTAAAACTCACACACAAACTAGTAGAAATTAATGAAGTCTACAGGAAATTAGAAAAGTTTCCTCACAATTTAATGGTCGTTGCAAACAAAATATACTTCTCGTAAGCTCCTTAATTAGAATAGGATACGTCTGGAGTTAATTTGAAGAACTATGCTGCCTGAAAGAATTGTAGAAAACGACAAGAGCCTTTGTAAAGAACTGTCTTCATTCTCTAATGAACGTGAGTGAACCTTAACGTTGCAGCCTTTGCGAACGTCCGAATTTCCTACATTACTCCTCCTGAAGTTTTGTGGGTTTCTGCAACTTCAACCTCAATAGGTGTCGCTGTCTTGAAGAATTAGTATTCCATGTGATGTGCCCTTCTTTCATTTTATCAGTTTTCTTTCGAGATAGTAATTAAAATCATCTTCAGGGAATTTATAACATGGAGGTGTTCATTTCTGGATGTTTTGTACGTATTGATTCCACTTTGAGGTAAATTTCTCGTATCGGACAAACGGATTTCTTCAAATTTACAGGAGAAATTACTTACCGAATGCAGTTTCTTTATACTTATGGAAGTGTGGGGAAGTGTTTTCCCGCATCGTTCATTGAATTTTGTCGGTAAATCATCTAATTTTCGATATAAATGTGTGACCGCTGCACGAAAGCTCTTGCATCCATTTCCTTCCAGCCGGATGTTGCCTGTGTGTGATGACGTAATCCCGGTCAGTGTTTCCAAACACATGTTTTTGTAACTGCAGAAGGTACGTTTCCGCAAATGGTTTGTGGGGCTATGCGAGAATGGTGTGTGGGGCTACGCATATTTTTTCTAAACCAATTTTTAACTATTGTAACCTAAACGTGACCCAACCTAACCTAACCTTACCTGAAATGGTTCGTGGGGCTATGTATGAATGGTTCGTGGGGATATGCGTCAATGGTTGGTGGGGCTACATAGGTCAATGGTTCGTGGGGATATGCGTCAATGGTTTGTGGGGCTACATAGGTATTTTTGGGTGCAGTGGGGTGGAAACACTGCATGCCGAGTACAGTAGTGAAACTGTGACCGCCAATTTGCGTGTTACCGAAGGCAAAGAGAAACGAAGAAAACTTACTCGGTATGTCGCAAATAGAGCTTATTTCCGTGAAATAAGAGAAATGTTACCTTCAAAAATGTTTCTCAACGCAGAATACGTAAGTTCGAATATTCAAATTAAATGAACTAGCAAATTTCAGCCGTTTGTCCAAAACAAGAAATATACCCTACTTTGATTACGATTCTCGTAATATCACGTGTCAGATTTTAATTAAGTGTTGTAAGAGTGACTTTTCCCCTACGCTTTCAAAACATTAGTATTAAAGAATCTACAGACAATGGTCCCAGGAGGTCTGCACCGCTGATGTTATACATTGACCGAAATGTTGTGTAGACCTCCTGTCACCACTGTCTCTTCGTTTCAAGAACAGTGTTTCTTCGATGGCGCAGTGGTAGCGTCATAGCTTTGTAATCAAGAGGTCCCGGGTTCGATACCCGGTGGCGGCACAAGTGGTTCGGAACCCACTTTAAACTGTAGGTCCAGTCCCGATTAGTCTTACTGTGCATAAAGTGGACTTAAAAGGAAAACAACAACAACAGTGTTTCTTCATTTAACTCTCTTCTTCCTGTCATCTCTTTTCTCGTGCAAGTATCTTCTCGTCTTGTCTTGTCCCTCCCCTCTTATTTTTTTCCTTATCCTCTCTCTTTCTCTGTTCTCTTTTTCTGCTCTACCGTTTTCCTCCTTCTGTCCTCATTTTCTCGTCTAATCTTTTCGTTTTTTTCTGTCCGTTTCCTTTCTACCGTTTTTCATTTTCTCTGTCCTCTTCTCATATATTTTTTCCTGTCCTTTTCCTCTTCTACAGTTTTCCTTTTTCTCTGTCTTCTTTTTCGTCTAATGTTTTCCTATTTTCTGTCCTCTTTTACTCATCTATTCTTTTCCCCTTCTACCGTTTTCCTTGTTCTATGTCCTCTTTTTCGTCTACCGTTGTCCTTTTTCTCTGTCCTCTTTTGTGTCTAGTTAATTTTTTCTTGTCGTTTTCCCCTTCTGCAGTTTCCCCTTTTCTCTGTCCACTATTTCACCTCTACCGTTTCTTTTTCCCTGTTCTCTTTTTCCATTCTACAGTTTTCCTTTCTTCTGTCCTCTTTTACCCTTCGCCGTTTTTCATTCTCTCTGTCCTCTTTACCCCTACACCGTTTTTCCTTTTTCCCTTCCTTTTCTTCTGTCCTCTTTTTTCCCCCACATGCTGGTCCTTTTTTAACTGTTACTTTCCTCTCTCTCCCATTGCATGTTTATCTCTCTCTCCTTCATTCACATCTTGTTTTCTCTGTTCCGTTTTCAATCTATCCATCTCTCACTCTCCCTATTTCCTTATTGTTCTGGTAGATGCGCCTAATAGAGTAGATCCAGAGATCCCATTTTAAACTGTACGTCCACTGCCTATCACCACCCTCGGTTCCTTCGAGAAAACCAAACTCCCGTGAGGAAACGAGGCTGATGTGACCGCGCAGTGGAGCATGCTATAGAGAGTCCTATGCGTCTCGAGAATGTTCATTGAAAAAATACAGATGTTACAATTAAAACCAGCATGTTTCAAAGAAACCAGATGAAGTTATATATTAACATGAGTTTATTGCACGTATTGAAACCAAATTGAAAATATATAATGTTAACAAAAATCTTTTGGAACCATTCTATCGTTCCATTAATTCATCTAAGTTAAATTAAAGACACATACCAAATACCAATTAGACTTAACGAACTCTACCTTACATGAATAACGCTAGTGTACGTGCAGTGTATCTGATCGGCGTGCTACCCAGAACTCGAGTGATTCAGCCTTCCTGGTCGCTCTTGAACACTCGAGCTCGTCTTGTGCAGCACCAATCAGATCACGCCTGACGTCATCTCTACTTCTTATATTTAACCCTAGAGTTCGTTAGTGTACACATCATCTTGAAAGACCCGTTTACATAACAAAGTGGTCTTAACCTCCCCCACTCGGGGGTAATTTACAAAAATTACACCTTAGTTATGATACCATTCTAATTTAAGTATGTTCTGGGTAGCCAGCGCCGTTATTCCAATAAATCTGATGTGTGTCGCGACATAAAGCTAGACGTACAGACCCCATCTGAAATATACAAAATCGAGAACAGTATCTTCGTAACTTACATGAACACCCTGTATAACATTTATAACTCAAACACATGTATATTATTTTTGATTACTTTTCACATAAAAATAATTAGTATACAAATTATTTACAAATGTATGTGTCGACACATCATGAATGGATTTGCAAAATTGTTTTTGGATTTTTAGATTACGTAATCTTTAACCTTCGTTCAGTAACACATTTCCGGAAAGGAATTAAAGAGTCTGACCTTGAGTCAGTTAGGCAGGTACAACTTGAAATAAAGACATGCCTATACAGCAGACTTCTACAAGTAACAGATGGTTACACAGATAAGACGCAACACAAGGAGTTCTGACACGTGTTTTGGGTAGCACGTCGATAAAGAAAAAAAACCTGAGGAGTTTTAATCGTGAAGGCGAGACAGATACCTTTTCAATTGACTAACATGAGCTCGACGAACTTTCCTGGAGTCATTTACATTTTCTAATAAAACACTATTACCCCCTAGAAATTTTATTATCTTATAAGGTCCAGCATATTTCATACTCAATGATTTTGTTATATTTTGTGCTAGACTAGAGATTTCATGCGTCTCTACTAAAACTAAGTCACCTACCGAAAATCTTATGTCTGCAAATTTTTTCTTATACATTTTGTCTCGCTTATGCCACATTTTAACCATATTTTCAATGGCAAGTTCCCATTTATTTATTAAATCTTGTTTTTCAAGATGTTCATCAGACAAGATAAATTGCCACTTAAGTTCTAGAGGAGAGTACAACTTCCTACCCAAAAATAATTCTGCCGGAGACATCTTTAAGGTTTCATGATATACTGAATTGATACTAAAGACAATTTCTTGTAAAACACTTGACCATTTGTCTTGTCTGTTGTGTATATAAGTTCGCAAGGAACTTTTAATAGTAGATATGTATCTTTCACTCAAGTTTGCCGCCGCATGGTATGGCGAAATTGTAATATGACGAATTCCCATGGAGTATAAATATGAGGTGAAATATTGACTTTTAAAATAAGCTGCATTATCAGTTACACATTCATAAGGTACTCCTAGTAACATAAATGTTTTATGTAGTAATTTGACACACATTTTAGAACTAATCTTAGCCATTGCGTGACATACACAAAACCTAGTAGCGGCGTCTACCATTATTAATATAAACTTATTTCCACCAGACATGGGTAACGGACCTATTACGTCCATAAAGATACGTTGCAAGGGTAATTTTATGATTTCTGACATCAAGGCATTAGACGCAGGTACATTTCTTTTCTTTGCCTTTTGGCAAACATCACAACTACTTACAAATCGTTGAATGTGATTTTTCATACCTTCCCACGTAAATCTAGACTGTATTTTCTTGAGAGTTTTTACCCAATAACAATGGGATCCACCAATTACATTCGAGTGAAAATAATCGATTATTGAATTTTGTAAATGTTCTGGTACACATATTTTAAACGTTTGATTTAGTGCACGAGTTTTCTTGTACAAAATATTATTAACTAACTTATAATCTGGAACCAATTCTTTATTATTTATTTTATCTATGATTCGGGACAATACTTTATCTTTTTTCTGTTCCAAATCAAATGATAAAGAGAATAATGGATGAAAATACATTCCCAAATTTACATGTTGCAATTCTTCAAGTTCCAAATTTTCGGTATCAAATTCTTGACTGTTGTAAATGCGTGAGAGAAAATCGGCAATAAAATTAGCTGTGGTGGAAATGTGAGAGATTTCAAACTGATATTCGGAAAGCTTTTGTAAATATCTAGCATACAATGGATATTTCTTAGCTCTCCTTATCATCCATGTAACACTGAGAGAATCCATCTGAACCGTAAATGGTCTTAATTTTAAATAGAAACCAAATTTCTCGATAGCTAACATTAACTCCATTAATTCTATTTCATATATAGTTTTTGATTTATGTTTCTCTTTCAACCGTTTGGAATGAAAATAAACAGGTTTTAGTTGACCCTGTTCATTTTCCTGCAACAACGTGCATCCGAACCCCTTTAAGCTTCCATCCACTTGTACTGTGAAGGGTTTATTTAAGTCAGGTAGTTTCAGAACTACAAAATCTTCAAAACATTGCTTTAGTTTGTCGAAAGCAGACTGTTGAGCCTGTCCCCACTGAAATTTAACTCCTTTAACCTTTAAATCATACAAAGGTGCCATTATTTCATGAAAATTTGGAATAAATCGGCTGAAGTAAGAGAGAAGCCCACAAAGTCTATTTAAACCTCTCATATTTTTAGGAGGTGGAAGTTTATGTATAGCGGTTATTCTATCTGGGTCCATGCATAGTTTTCCTGATTTAACAATGAATCCCAAATATTGAATTTCTAATTTCATGAACTGACTTTTAGTAGGGGAGATGGTGACCCCCCATTGCTTAAATCTGTCGAATACAATTCGAAGGTTTCTAAAATGGGTCTCTTTATCTGGGCTAAACACAATTACATCATCTGCATAGAATTCCAAAATTTTACCTTTCAAGTCACCCAAAATTTTATACATAATTCGGGCTAAGCTACTAGGGCCAATTTTAAGACCAAATGGGATCCTAGTGTACTGGTAAAATCCCGAGGAGGTCCCGAAGGCAGTCAGTGCTTTCGAATCCTCAGTTAATTTAATGTGATGAAAGGCCTTTTTTATGTCTAGCACACTATAAACATTTCCTTGGCTAATTGACATCAAACTTTCCTCCAACACCGTGTTAGGAAAGGCATCAAATAGTATATGTTTATTGACTTCAGAGTAGTTACAAACAAGCCTACTTTTATTGTTTTTACCTTTCACTATGAAGCAAGGTGAACAATAGTTACTTTGGCACTCTTCTATAATTCCCTTTTCTAATAAATCTTGAACAATTGATTCAATTTCTAATCTTTTCTCACGAGTTACTGGATATGGATTTATTCTAACGGGAGTTGTATCTTTTAACTTTATATGATATTCATAATCCCTTATACATCCTATATCATTATCAGTAAGTACGTCAGAAAATTCCTTTTTCAGCTTACCTAGTTCTTGCTCATAATAGCCTATATTTGCAGTCTGCATTCCCAGATGTGTCCCTTGATGTCTTCTAGGCCTGCCAAGGTGTTCTCGGGTTCCTGGTCTGCTTCTTTTCCGGACTCCAACTTGTTCCCGGCGGTCGTCGTATCCACTTGCTTGACGAATCGTCTGCCCATTTGAATATTGAGGAGTAGAAACACTTTCCTGAAATATTGTACATCCTTTAAGTAAACTATCACCATTCCACTTAATAGGCACAATCTTATTGCTGCTTTTTAACTGCACTACACCATCACTTAACTTTATATTCATTCCAGTTCGAATTTGAAATTTTAGGCCAAGAACTAAGTCTACAGGTAAGTTTTTAGCAATGTACATATCAACTGGCCACGACATTTCATTAATTTGAACTCCAACTGTCACTCTCTTATTAAGATGTAAACTGGAAGAATTACCCACGGTAACTTTGATATCTACGTCATGCTCATGAAAATTTCTTTTATCTTTAATTAATTGCCAAATACTGTCTTTAATAATGTTCTCAGAGCAACCTGTATCAATACAAGCCAACACTGGTACCTTTTCCACCGAACAGTCAATGAAAACAGCTTGCAGCCCCTGTTTATTTATAGTTTTCGAAAGATCTCTCTTCATTATATAGGCCTGTCTTTTAAGGGGACAATTTGATTCTTTATGATTAAAGTTTGTACAAAATCGGCATTGCATAGGAACTTTGTCTTTAGGCAAGGGGAAGGAAACAAGTTTTTCCTGTCTTTTTTCCGCATAAAATTCACTTGCAATAACATGATGTTTTTGCATTCTTTTTAGACTCGATTCGAATGTTTCAAGAGAGTCAGGAACTTCACTCATTATAAGAAATTTCTCGGAATATCTAGGCAACAGTCTTTCGACCAACAAGGCACAAAATTCCGCATCTGTCCACGCAACTTGCAAAACTCGGGCTCTCCTTAATCTAGTTTCTAAAAATTCTACTGGGTCTTCCCAATTATCCTGCCTGCGTAATACATAGTTCGTAATGAGCTTCTCACGTCCCAAAGATGTCACATGAGTATCCAGTACTTTCCTTACAACTTCTCGCCACGTGCTGTTCTGCGATATACAAGTCAACCACAAACTATACAATCTTTGACCCACTTTATTTAACACTGACAACATGATTTCTCTCAAGGGAAACAACCCCTTTTCCACAATTTTCTCTATTGCTAGCAAAAATTGAAATATATTATCCGAAGATTCGGATACCACGGGCGGAACATCAACAATAGCTTGAACTAACGTATTCTGTGCAATATGACTAGTTAACTTGCTTAACACACCATCAGGAAAAATAACACTATTGTTACTTCTTTCATTAATATTAAGCCTAACTTCTTCGTCCGAATCAGAGAACTGTATTAAATTGTGACGAGGGCGTCTCTTTACCCAGGAAGTCCTGATAGGAACCCTATAACTAGGTTGTACCTCTACATTTCTTTGGTCGAGTACATTAATAGGATTATTCTCATTACCTTCAGATCGCTGGTCTCTGTTACGAGTTGAAGAAAAAGGCTCACGATATTGCGTGAGATCCGAGTCTCCCACCTGATCTAAGGTTAATAAAGAATTCACACCATCCATTTTCTTTATTTTGCAAATAGTGTATCTGTAATTAGAAACATACGTTAATACTAAATTCTAATTTTCAGATCTCCCCCCTTCTGTTCCATATCCAATTAAATTTTCCTTTTCTTTTACGATGAACAGATTGAATACTGGCATTTTTCAATGTAACGAGCAGAGCAAACCGACAGCTGGTATGCAAGGTCAAATAAACATGCCTCTGAAAACACACGATCAACCACGCTCTCTCTTATCACCACCCTCGGTTCCTTCGAGAAAACCAAACTCCCGTGAGGAAACGAGGCTGATGTGACCGCGCAGTGGAGCATGCTATAGAGAGTCCTATGCGTCTCGAGAATGTTCATTGAAAAAATACAGATGTTACAATTAAAACCAGCATGTTTCAAAGAAACCAGATGAAGTTATATATTAACATGAGTTTATTGCACGTATTGAAACCAAATTGAAAATATATAATGTTAACAAAAATCTTTTGGAACCATTCTATCGTTCCATTAATTCATCTAAGTTAAATTAAAGACACATACCAAATACCAATTAGACTTAACGAACTCTACCTTACATGAATAACGCTAGTGTACGTGCAGTGTATCTGATCGGCGTGCTACCCAGAACTCGAGTGATTCAGCCTTCCTGGTCGCTGTTGAACACTCGAGCTCGTCTTGTGCAGCACCAATCAGATCACGCCTGACGTCATCTCTACTTCTTATATTTAACCCTAGAGTTCGTTAGTGTACACATCATCTTGAAAGACCCGTTTACATAACAAAGTGGTCTTATGCCGATTAAACTATCTGTTCAGAAAGTGGACTCTCTTCCTCTCTCTCTCTCTCTCTCTCTCTCTCTCTCTCTCTCTCTCTCTCTCTCTCTCTCTCTCTCTCTCTCTCTCTCTCTCTTTCTTCAAGTTGGAGGTCATCAATCTCCCATTTCCTCTCTCCACATAGGCGACTCAACAATACTTTGTCATTCAAAAATATACAGTTTAATAAAATCTGCAAATTGACCACTCCATACCATCCATGTTTCATTCCCTCAGTTATACATAACGAGGTTTGGTTCTCGCGGACCACAACTAAATCAAGGCTCCCATGGAGTAATCTGTGTGTCAATAACTTCCGGGCATGTGACTGTGGAAGTTCGCCGTAACTGCTCGTTATGGGTTGATCGGATAAATGGCTAATGTGACTAGATTGAGCAAGCCAGCTGGGTTAAATGTAATAAAGGCAGCTTATCCGCTCTGACGTGTGCATCTCTCATTCATGGGCCTGCAGGAAACAGATGGTCACTAATTGGTCGCTAATTTGAGATTTCGCTCGGTTTTGATGTAAATCTCCGCTTTTTTAATCTGTGTTTTTCATGTCCATTGCCTAAAACTGCTTGTATTCTCTGTTTCAATAATTCTACAGAAGGTGGACACATTATTAAGTTTACTGTAGCATAGATTCAGTTTCGAAGGAAGTTTTTGTGCATTAATATCGTGTTGGAAAATACGAATATATACAGGGTGATTCCGATAGAATGGTGCCGAAATAAAGCTGATTTATTAATATCTGATCTGATGTACCGCACGCGTCATTCCATGAATTAACAGGAAAATTCTCCAAGTTTTACATGCATGTAAAAATGTTTCATGTAGGTGCGGGGAAAATTATATTTTGAACGTTTGTCTGGCAAATATATCTTTAATACTCATTGAAGTTATAGAAATGTAAAAAGTTCTTCCCAAAACTGATAATATGTAATATTTTTCAAACTATACGTATATTAAGAAATGTATTTGTATCTTTCCTTGCAGTTTAATTCTGCACTGATCTCAAACTGTAAACCCAAACTTTCCAGCCTGGATAAAGCGAAGACCTAAACACTATAACTTGGCAAGTTTAATAACAAGACGCTGCAAATAGCTGTTGAGCACCTCACACCACATTTCCCCACTCCATTCTCCGCAGCGACGTTGGTTCGCAGTGTTGCAACCTGGAGGGAGCGGAATGGTCTGCTAATTTTCAACGAAATTTGTATTCGCATTTTCCAGGGCTGTTTTCTACCTGTCAGAGTACAGAAATTCTGCTCACCTTTCGCCAACGACTCTTTTCCTTCTTTTAAAACTTGAGAAATCATCCATTTAGATACTCCCGTGGCGACAACATTATACTTAAGTTTATGTAACTCCCTCTGATTTCGCAAATGTATTGCAAAATTGTAAACAATTGTTCTGGCCTGTCCTCTAAGGGGCTTTCCAGAGCAGATTGTGGATTTCGTTGGACCCGGCATGATTTAATTTTTGCATTTGAAAAATATGCAGCAAAGAGGAAACAGCAAAAACATTTCAGTGCTTTAAAAAAGAGCACAGGCAACCATGTTATCAGATTGCATTCTCGTAGTGATTGCTGTACGATAAACAAAAGAACCCCCACCCCACTCGGCTTTTAAAAATAAACCAGGCCACTGCTCGATGTCGCATTCAGAAAATGAAGTCATTCGCCCTGTAGTTTCTCTTCGTTATAAACCTTAACGCGCGTGCGTAATACTGCAGTTTATGATCCGCACACCGCACGCATTTTCAAAGACCGGATTAATTAAAATGAACCACCTATAAACTGATATAATATGAGCCAGCACCGTCGATCGACACAGTACAAATCGTTTGTCATATTTGTTTTAGCTTAATTTTGCTGAGTTGGCACCACTGGTACTCTCAAGGCCAGACCAGTACGTAGAAGAGTGGTGGGGAGGATGACGTAATAGGAAGTGCTCCGCGGCGATCTGCACATATTGGGACTTAATTTGTCAGGTTATAGAGAAATGTTTCTCAACCTTCGTGAAGCCCTGTCCCGGTATTTTTTTTAAAGTTAACCCAAAAATTGTCCTCGTAAATACCTTTCCAGTATTTAAGATTTTATGCATGAATTAACATGTACCAATGAAATTAAATATTGATAAATAAATTCTGGCATAATCAAAAAGATTAATAATACGTAGTTGGATTACGTGTAGGGTTGTTGACAAATATAAAAATATGAATTACGAAGCGGTAACGTCGTCTCCTTGTAATTAAGTGTTCCCGGGTTCGATACCTGGTTGAGGCACATAGTGACGCGGGTTAATATTTGAGCTGTAGGTCCGGTCCTGATTTGTCTATTTGTGCATAAAATGGACTTTAAAAAAACAAAAACTCACAACTCGTGTATGAAATTGGGATTATTGATAGTTGTCAACCACTTTCAGCTGTACCTTTCGCAGCTTAGTATAGTTGATACGAGGGCCCGGTACCGGGTCGGTCGCGGCCCGGCGGTTGAGAAACACTACACTACATTGCTTTACCACGTTGACTGATCTATTTTAGACTAACGAGCATCCATGTGCTGGCTTTTCAAATAAAAGCAGTCACTTCCTAAATGGTCTCTCTGCACGATGTTGAAGGCAAATTAAAGCCGATAACTGCATCAAAAAACTTGATAAACCGAAAAGAACGTTGTTAAATCTTAAAACATTATACATATCGACACTTTATTTATTATCAACAAATTAGAGCTTCAAACATGGTAGTCCAGGGGCATTTGTAATCCCGTGGGTTTTTGAATGAAGGAAATATATGACTACCGGTAATATGTTGCTAGTGTGGTACACAATAACGTACTACCAGGTGTTTTGCCCGCAATTGTGGCAGAAAGCCTTTGTGACGTCATAAATCCAAGATGGCTACCGATTCATGCACTAACTAAGAAATCCCATCATAACTCCTTCAATAGTGGTTTTGGAAAAAAACATTGTAGATACATGTTTTGTTCAGAATTGAAAAAGGAACAAAATATATTCTTACAGTTTCTTTCATATCTTGCACTGTTGTGGAGATATATCTAGTGAAACTATTCCGTGCTCTTTTCTGCAAGGATTCTATGCGTTGATATTCTGGCATATTCTGTTGATGCCTACTATTGTGGCGTATTGTGGCCTGTGTGGCATCATACAGCCAAGATGGCTGCCTCCGCAAACATTAACAAACAAAATCGTTTAGGAGTAATGTTGACCATTTGTAAGTTCGTTGGGTTTATACACGAAGGGAACACATGTGTATGGAGGATGCTTTCATTTGGAGGCATGCAATCATGTATTACTACTTTTTTTTTGCTGGATAATGTGCCAGAGGCCATACATGACTTTCCAAATCCAAGATGGCCACCTTGGAGGTTCTGCACATGAAACACTGTCCATAACCTGATTTAGAGTTCGTTTATCAGATTATTCCAGAGGCATTTTCTGTTAATGAATAACAAGTGAAAAATTTTAATTAATATTATTATCATTATCATTACTATTATTATAAATATTACAGTAAGGAGTAATAACATCGCCTGTGAAATCCACATTGTCTTTTAAAATTTAAGCAGCTCACCTGTCATCAAGATTGAGAGTGGTTGTAATCATTGGGGAAATGTCATGTCATCAATATAGTCACTTTCAAATTCCTCGTCACTCTGATCTGAGTCTCTGTCCTGTAAGTTATTGTATTCACACTTTTCTTCATCAGCACTACAAAGACACAGTTCAGTACGTCGCAGGGACTGATCCCCTCATATGCATGAACATTTCCTCATTCCACATGTCAACTGTAATCTTCTCTGAAGATCTTTTTGTCACCCTCATTTTCTTCTTTCTCCATTCAACAGCCTATTGGGCAGGGTAGATTTGGATGTTTCTTTTCTGCTTTTATTTTACTCCAATACTTGGAAGTAACTCCTCCTGGTGAAAGGTGTGAGAGTCACTTTGGTGGCAGCGATCACAGCACACTATCTATTAATGGTATCACAGTTTGTGTTTGTACTTGCAAGGAAGGCAAAAAAGTGGTTGTTGAACGCATTTGATGTCGCAGAAGATGTGTTTGAATCTCTTGCAAATCTTGGTTCTCCTGGATTCGATGAACAAGATGACAGAATGAAAGAATGAATTGATTTATTTTACTTCTCGTTTCTGCTACTTTTGCCTAATTTCAAAGATGAAAATGAATTACAAGATGAAATAGATGAAAGAACAATCACAAACACATGTGGGCAGCACACAACTCAAGTCCCATGTGTCCAGATGCCAGAGCATTGATTGATTGATTGAGTTGGTGTTTTATTTAAGTCCACTTTATGCACAGTGAGACTATAATTGGGACTGGACCTACAATTTAAAGTGGTATCTGAACCACTATATGTGCCTCCACCGGGTGATGAACTCGTGACCCCTTTACAAGGCGACAACGATATCACTGTGCCATCGGGGAGGCCCTAGACGTCAGAGCAATGATAGTCTGCAAAATGCAGTCCAGGGTGTACTTCGTGGAAGTGAGGTTGATATTTGGGTTTCTCTTACACCCCGAATATAATGACAGGATTTTGCCTGACACCAAAATCAAATATTTCGGCAAATTACGATGGCATCTGTTCACGAAAAGGGAAGTCCAAGGCTCACATCTTGCTCCAACCAAAGTTCCCATCACACTTTTTATCAGAAGGAGTTATTTCCAAGTATTGGAGTCAAATAAAAGCAGAAAAGGTAGTCCAAATCTACCCATCTCAATAAGCTGTTGGGGCCTCCCCCATGGCGCAGTGGTAGCGTCATTGCCTTGTAATCAAGGGGTCCCGGGTTCGATACCCGGTGGAGGCACAAGTGGTTCGGATCCCACTTTAAACTGTAGGTCCAGTCATCAAGATTGAGAGTGGTTGTAAACTGTAGGCCCAGTCCCGATTAGCCTTACTGTGCATAAAGTGGACTTAAAACAGCAACTCAAACCAATAAGCTGTTGATGGGAAAAGAGAAAATGAGGATGATCATTCCTGTCATATTGACACTGCCTAGAGCTCCAGAGAATGTTGAATGAGGAAGTCACAGGCGACGTCATTACTCCTTAACCATAATACGGTAGTATCCAAAAAGTAGAAAAATGGATCACCATAAATAATCATCAAGGAGTGTAACTCACCTTACGCGCATAGGCAACAGTACTGCTAGTGTCAAACAGGCCCGTGATTGAAAGGTAAACAAAACACAACATATCAGAACAAGAGTGCCTCATTCTGTATCGAACGCTCACTGTGATCGGAGGACAATATCTTGGTAAAGTGTTCAATGTACAGTAAGAACATAGCACAGAGACGTCAGCGAAGAATCATCGGACGTCTGGAAGCAGGTCAAACACTGAAGTCACATCGGCGTCACAGGGTCAAGCTGTATCTGCTTTGGAGAAAAACGTATTTGATGCATACAACCAGACATCAGATTCACGGTTGCAACTGACCATTTTATTTCTTTGTGAGACAGCGCGAAATCGCGAACTAGACTTAAAACTGCACTGGGAATTATATCCCAATGGCAAGCTTAACACCAAAGTCGAATTAATGGGCAAGAAAAATGACTCTCAAATCTTCTGCATAAGAACAATATAACAAACCGAAAGCCTGAGAGCTGGACAACGATCTATGTAGATAACATTGCACGTAGGAACGATGCAAAATTTATTGCAGAACTGACCAGATTTAGTGCATATTTTGTACGGTGAAATTACAAGAGAAAGTGCAAATCGCAAGTAATGTTTCGTTGAAGATTCATACTTTTCTCCATTATGCCAAAATACTCGCGCGTGTGAGAAAAAGAGATATCCCCTCACATTGCAGTTATATGCGTATCTCCAAGTTGGTTGTTAAGCCAGATAGTATTCATAAGTTTTTTTCAGACTCTCTTGTATTTCTTAAAAGAAATGAAAACTCTTGTACAAAATATTTCCTGAAATATGTTAATGTGGCAAATTTGAAAATTTACAAAATGCAGTTTGAGTGAAACGTGAATAATGTTTTGTAGTGCAAGTATTCGGTTTCTGAAACTTTCGTTTAAGAATTCCAGAATTCTGTGTACTATTCAAAATAATATTTATATGCCTCTATAATTCCTTCGCGGATTCGAGTCTAGACCCGGGTTTGTCTAATCATCACGCATCCTCATCGTCACGATTAGCCAAACATGGTAGAAAGAATAGTGACGTTAAATAATAAATATATAAATACAAATATATTCCATGTGGAACTTGTTTGGAAATGTGCACCACCTTAAGCAGAGAGAAATTAACTTGCAGTTTCTAACTAACTAACTAACTCTCTAGCCTTCTTAAGCCCGATGGTTCATGGCTGCAGCAACACAGGCCTTCCATCTTTCCCTATCTTGAGCAAGATCTATATACTCTTTTCCATCCCTACAGATTTCCCTTACGTCCATCTCAACGTTGTCCCTCCATCTTCGTCTTGGCCTTCCTACAGGTCTCTTACCATCAGGTTTCCCAACAAGAATCCTGTAAACTCCTCTTTCCTCTCCCATTCGTGCCACATGGCCTGCCCACCTAAGTCTTCTTGATTTAATTATTCTAATAATATCTGAACACAAAATATGTACTTCTAAATTATGTAACCTTCTCCACTCACCTGTCTCCTCATCCCTTTTAGGTCCAAAGATTTTCCTAAGGATCTTATTTTCAAATACTTTCAATTTATGTTCCTCTTTCAATGTAAGGGACCAAGTTTCACACCCATATAATACTACAGGCAAAATTACTGTTTTGTATATTTTAACATTTAGTTTCTTAGATATTAAACGAGAAGACAAAAGTTTATGAAGAGAGAAGTAACATGCATTTCCTGAATTAAGCCTACTTTTTATTTCCTCTTTAATATAATTTTCATTTGTTAATATTACTTCTAAGTATTTGAATTTGCAAACTGGTTCAAACGAGTTGTTATCAATAATTAGATTTTGATTATTGCCTAACACTTGGTTTCGGCCTGTAAGCATATATTTAGTTTTCTCTTTGTTAACTTCCAAACCTATCTCTTTAGTAGTTTTGAAAAATCTTTTAGCATTATTCTTAATTGTATTCACATCATCCCCCAGTAAGTCTACATCATCTGCATATTCTAACAACTGAGTCACACCATTTAATTTTAGTCCTTCTTTAGTTTGTTTTACCTTCCTAACAGCATATTCTAAGGCAAAATTCAAGAGCAATGAAGATAATGCATCTCCTTGTTTTAACCCGTCATGAATTGTAAATTTGTTAGTTTCACCATCTTCAAATGAATTTTATCATTTTTCCTTTATAACCTTCTCTAACGGCCGTTAAAATAAAGTTTTCCAAGAGTACGGATCAGGTAAACTAATGTTACCACAATGAGGAATAGTAAGTTTACGGTGGATAATGTAGGAAAGTAAGGATTTTGTGTTTACTATTTCGAATAGGGAGATAATGTCGACAAAATATTTTTTGGTGCTTCTAACAATGAGAATATTTCAACTGCCATCGCTTTCGTGTGTACAAAGGGGTAAAAGGATTGAATTTGGAACGAAGTATTTAGGGGAATTCTGTAGCCGTTCCAAAAATTTGGAAAAGTACAATGTAGAAATTTAACCCCCCGTTACTTCCTGGACCAGGGACTACCATAATATAAATTTATATTATGGTTGTGAATATTTCCGCACAAGACATATGACTGCCATGTGGAGACCCAGGTTCGATTCCTGGGGTGAGTGAACTTAGGTGGGAATTTCTCCGTCTTAATTCCTGCATAAAACGGCTCTGGGGTTCATTCAGCCTCTAATAAATGGGTACCTGGGGGCAACCCTGAGTGCTAAAGGCAGGTGGAGCGTGATGCTGATCACATCACCTGCACAAATTGCCCTCATGGCACGGTAAAATCTACCGTCTTGATTCTCGGTAGAAGAATACCTTACACAGTTCTGATTAACTGTAGCTTCAGTCCCAATTGGCCTCCATGTGCATAATTGGACTTGAAACATTTTTTTTCCAAACTCTTACGACCATTAAGATTGTTCTCGCCGTGGAGTATTTCATAAACTTCAAAAGAAACATCAAAAGTTCTCCAAAATAATTGTAGTCAATCAGTTTATACACTCGACAATGAGAAAACATCTTGCATATTGCGAACATAGTATTGCATAAGCAAGCATTTACATAAGCGCATTGTGTTCCAGTAACGAGCGTCCATTGCATATGCCACGAGGATGGAAAGAATGATTCTCTATCTATAATATTATTCTTGTTCTTTATTCTTTAATTTTCGCACCCATTGTCGAAACTCAATGCACTCGGGTATCAATTTGATGCATTATTTTTCAGTTTCAATGGGTTTTGGATCTGACAGCTTTATTCATACCATCACATTCCGTAGTGACAGTTACAGTAAGGTTCCCCTACACATAATACAACAAAGCGTGTTGTTCAATTCTGCTACGTTAAGTGGCCCAGTTTTTTAAAGGAAAAAAAAAGAGTAACCACTGAATATGTAATAAGCTCAGATCCATGGAATGCTACACTGCGTTTGAAGAGTACTTGGGCAGATTTAATTTTGTAAGGCAAAACCATAGAGAACAGAAATTTGCGAAATGTATCACTCCATCATTTCTCATGACGTTTTTCATAATGAATTAAGCGAGTACAGTTGAACTTGAGTTGTACGTATGTCAAGGTGACGGGAAATTAATATGCATATCTGAGAATTATTTACCCCTACAATACGAGACAAAAAAAACTTTCACATTCCCAAAGTTCGGCTAACTGCATACCAAAAAGGACCATTTTATACAGGCATCCAGTTATACAATACGTTACCAAATTGGCCTAGTTACAAACATTTTGAAAGAAACACGGCCTTTAAAAGTAAGGTGAAAAAAATGTTTTTGGAGTATTTGGAATTCAGTTAAAGAATTTCAGGAATTAAAAATAAATTTAGATTGTATACACTATATAATAGTGTACATTTACAACACTAGTCCACTATTTAATAAAAACTTTAAAGATATAATTTGTTTTGTATGATTTTACATTGAATTATACAATTGTTATACTACTACAAAACATAGTACCCAATTGATGTGTATAGATAAATATACGTATATTATGTGCGATGTCAACTATTGTGTATTGTATTGTATTTGTAATGTACATACAAAAATGTCCCTCAGGGGTACTTTCGGTGTGAAAAGTTACTTACACTTACGCATAGTGAAGATTTTGTAAATCACCAATTGTTTAGGCTATTTCCACTATGTGAACAGTGTAGCGGAGAGCGGGGTTTGAAAGGGTGAGTGGAAATTAATGAACCGAGGCATATGAACAAACACTGCTTGATTGGGAATACACACAATTGATGGAGATCTACGAATCAACTTGATACGTCATGAGTGACTAATTTTCCATTTATTCTGCCCCGACGAGATTATTAATAATGACAGCCTTAAAGGTACCTCTGTTATGCAACAATCTGGCTATTTCCGAGATATGTCATTTAGAATTACATACGTGGTCAGACATTAAGCTGAATGTGAAATGCACACGAATAGGTCGATGCAAATCCGTACAATATGAACGAAGCCAATGTGTTGCGATCAGCAATTCGTGAACTGATAGATGTGTTGATTTTGTCCCATACCATAATAATTTCCTAATCAGTAAATCGTATATCCAAACAAGGGTTTACTCTCTTACGAAGCTTTCAGACCGAAGCGACACGTGACAGCCGACAAGCAACATGGCGTACGAAATACCGAACGGACAAGCGAAACGGACCTTTCACTCTGTAAGCAAACATTCACCGCGCATGCGCGAACAACAGACCAAGGTTAAACCATGCAGGGTATTCAGAAAATAGCCTAGTCTCAGCGACATGCAAGCGACAAGAGAGACGTGCAGCTTGTCGTGTCGCTTCTGTTCTAAAGGTTGCATAGGTTGCCGAGGGCTCGCTTGTCGCTTCGGTCTGAAAGCTCACTTAAACTTAATTTTGCCTCCACTCAGGAAACATCTTTTCTAGTTTGCGAACGCGAAAGTAAAAGTTAACGTTTCGTTTTTTTTTTTTTCATTTTGCATATGCGATTTTAGAGTACTAGGTACCTAAGGTGAAAAAATTAAGTTCACTTACAAGTGGAGTGGCAGGAATGCCTCCCCGAGAATTAAAATCGATCGTAGGTCATTATCACTTAGACTACGTTAGTGCAGCCGTTTTGGCTTTGTGCTGTTATTTGAGGAAATTAGAGGAAATGAAGCATGGAAGCCACGAGAATGACGTCACTTTCTTATGTGACGCCTCTGATCCTAGTTCACCATATTCTCTCCTCTTCATAAATGTATGGTGCATCCCATAGGCGTAACTTGGGAACTAACTTGGAGGGGGGTGGGAAGAATCGAATTTAAAGCTTAACATTGGGAGGGGGTAATAAAAATTACTCGTTACTTTACTCCTAAGGTTCAAGGAGAGTAGTACAGGTGGCCCGGTTCTAAATCCTCATTTGGGGCTCGAATCATCATGTGGGGCTCGCAGTGGTGCCAACTCACCCCCCGAAAATTTCACCAACTGATATTTTGAAGCCTTTTATGGTGTATGTTAACCTCACAAGCAGTGTTGCCAACTCGGCGTAGCCTTTTATGGTGTATGTTAACCTCACCAGCAGTATTTCCAACTCGGCGTAGCCTTTCACGGTGTATAATTTTTTTAGCTTTTTTTTTTGTGTGTGAGTGTACATGTGTTCGGGCGAGGCGTAGCTTTTTACGGTGTATGTTAACCTCACCAGCAGTATTTCCAACTCGGCGTAGCCTTTTATGGTGTATGTTAACCTCACAAGCAGTGTTGCCAACTCGGCGTAGCCTTTCACGGTGTATGTTAACCTCACAAGCAGTGTTTCCAACTCGGCGTAGCCTTTTATGGTGTATGTTAACCTCACCAGCAGTGTTGCCAACTCGGCGTAGCCTTTCACGGTGTATGTTAACCTCACCAGCAGTGTTTCCAACTCGGCGTAGCCTTCTTTGAGGCTTGGGTTTTTTTGCCAATTTATTCAAAGAAAATTCTACTATATAATTTTTTACTGGCTAAGCTAACCTACAAATAGGAATTGGCAGCACTGACGAGGCTCGAATTATTATTTGACGCTTGAAACAAATCGCTAAATATAAAATAAAATAACAATGCCTATGAACCTGTTTGGCTTCAGGAAGCAGGCTATGGAGGCATTCGCCCAAAGTGCACCGTCGCCACCTGCGAGCTTGGACCTGTTACCCTCCCTATTATCTAAACTCAACGGTTTGTTGATTATACACTTGAATAGCATCCTGACCCAGTACGACGAGGATGTGGGCAAAACTTTCTACATATTCAACAACAACTTGAATTATTACCAATTCCCCATCTCCGGCAAACTGCAGTTTGACATGAATCCCGAGAATAAAGGAGAGGCCAAAATTTCCTCCGGCAAGAACATCTATCGCATCAAACACGATAGGATGAACAGTACCACCACGTACGATGTATCTGCTGGCGATCGTCTGTATATAGAGCTCTTGGACGACTACGACAAACTCATCCCTTTTTTCATAGAAATGAAAATTAGCTATCCTATAATAAATAACAATAATGCCTAACGATATTTTTGGCCACACGAAACGCGACGACCATGGCGACGAGCTTCTCATGCTCGACGTCAGGGTTAAAAAGCTGCGAAGCGATCTGCAGGCCCTACAGTCCACGCTCAACTCCAGCCTCCAGTCCGAGATAGCCAGCTTGCAGTCTCAGTGCTTGGACCCTGTACTCAAGATTGATGCAGAGCTAAAATCGCTGCTGCAAAAATACACCGACCTTGCGTCGATAGACAATCTCGACAAGCTGGCACTGAGTGTGGGCAATCTGCAGAACGAACTTCTGAAGCTGCAACAAACGCAAACCTCAGACGTTGAACAGCTGAAACAACGCTTGCAGGACCAAACAAGCAACATCCAGACCGAACTGCAAACTATCATCCAGAGCATTAAAACACAAGACGACTACGATCGCGTGAACGCTAGTATTGCTAAATTGCGCGAACAGTTTCAATCTTTCAAAATCCCTACGTTGGAAAGCATCAAGGCTGAGCTACAAACGGACGCTTTGCATGCGGCCATCAACGAAGTAAAAACTAAACTCCAAACACTGGAGGATTTTATCGACAATTTACCGTCGTCTAGCGAACTGAACGCCATTGCCCGTAGCGTGGCCAACATCAAAGTCCAACTTGAGACCTACGAGGATTTCGGGAAGCTGCAAGGCACCATAACCCATATTGAGGATGCACTTGCTGTCATTAGAAATGATCTGGCGAACGTTCACGATGAGCTGGAAACCAAACTGCCGGGCATCAGGGATACACTGGCCAACGTTCAACAGCAAATCGCCAAACTGGAAAATCTGAATGCAGAATCCGAGTTGTCTCATTTCCATCACTTGATCGACGACATACAGACTAAGTTGGAAACCCTGCAACAATCTACTCCCACCCAGGATGACATAACACAACTGCAAGAAGGCATACGTGCTGCTGCCGATGCCTCTGAGTTGGACGCGGTGAAAAAAGCTTTGGAATCGCTCCAAAACACGGTGGCCACCCTGCCTACCTCTCAGGAATTAAAAAGCGTGAAGAGAACTCTCAACCGAATACTCAAATCCGACGACATCAAAAACATCCAATCCGAAATTGAATCGATACGGGGGTCTGTCGCGACTTTACCTACCAACCAGAACATCACTGAGCTGCATGAATTGTTTGCGGAAATTAGAACCCAAGTCCACGACCTTGTAATACAGAGCTCCAAGTTGACGCTTGTAGAAAGCCTGCAGCAGATTATTGCCAGCGTGAAAGAGCAAATTGGGAGTATCGAGGCAAGTCAGGAATCGACTATAGCTAATTTCAGCACCCAACTACATGACATAAATGAAAAATTCAAGAGCCTTATTGTCGATGTAAAGATCAAACCAAACTACGACACTGTTGTTCATGCTATCGAGGAACACCTGGAATCGGTGAATGGCAGATTGGAGGATATAGAGACCGAGGTTCGAACCAACGTAAACACTCTAAATGCCAGCATCGACAATCTCAAGTCTACGATTGTCATCGAACTGTACAGCATACCAAACAGAGAGTTCTCCTCCCCTTTCAATCCAGGTTACAAACTCTACATGTTGACTCCTGCAAAAGCCTATCATCAATTTTTCCTCGCTGGCACACTTCAGTTCGTCAAGGTTTCCTACTGGTCTTTGCCTCACGCAACCCACTACCCAATCATGACCGTGACGAATATTGGCGATGAGCCTAAAATAAGAGGAGTTGAGCTGGTCGATTTCACACACCCCGAAAGTCGCGAGACTGCCTATGCCGAAGATGCCACTCAAATTATCGACATAGAAATAGGTGACAAGCTGTATATAGAAAACCCAGCATTGTCTGCAGCCAGAAATCCCATCCAGGCTATATTCTTATTTTCGCGCCATGTCTAGGCAGGGTATCGTGAACGAGCTGCATAAACCTGCACGACGAAACTACAAACGACTGGCGGTGGTGACCAAAGGCGTGGATGACCTTTGGCAGGCTGACCTTGTGGAAATGAGTAGCGGCAACCTGAAAAATTTACATAAAATCAACAAAGGATACAAGTATCTTCTTACTGTTATAGATACATTTTCAAAATTTGCGTGGGCTTTGCCCCTCAAGGCTAAAACAGGTGTGTGCGTAATGGAAGCATTCAAAACTATTTTCAATGAAAGTGGCAGGCGACCTCGATTTCTTCAAACGGATAACGGAAAGGAATTTTACAACTCGATATTTCAACAGTTTGTTCAGAAACAAAATATTCAACATTACTCGACTTTCAGTCACATCAAAGCCAGCGTAGTGGAACGTTTTAACCGTACTCTCAAAACACGCATGTGGAAACGATTCACGCTTCAAGGTAACCACAAGTGGGTCAATGTGCTTCCGGAACTCGTAAACGACTATAATCACAGTTTGCATAGCACGATACGCATGAAGCCTGCCGATGTCAGCAAGTCTGATGAGGCACAATTGATCTCTACTGTTTATTGCCCCAAGTACCGGCCCACTAACAAAAAACCGAAATTCAAAATTGGAGACCAAGTAAGAATTAGTAAATTTAAGCGCATGTTTGAAAAAGGCTTTACCAAAAACTGGAGTACGGAACTTTTCACTGTTGCTCGGTTGTTACCCGGTAACCGTCACACGTATATAATAAAAGATAATCGCGACGAAATTTTGAAAGGGCGATTCTACGAGGAGGAACTCTCTAAAACAAAATACCCCAATACGTATCTTATCGAAAAAGTATTACGTAGAAAAGGTGACAAACTGTTGGTGAAATGGTTGGGACTCGAGGAAAAAAGTTGGATCGACGCAAACGAGGTGATTGTGTAACGGGTGCTTGGGATGTGGTGAGGCGACTACCAGATTTTCCCCCGGAGCGTCAGGCTAGGAAAAACGGCGAACTGTTGCCGGACAACATTCGCTGCCTTATTGTCGGACCTTCAGGGTGTGGGAAAACAACTTTACTTATTGATAATTTTCTTCTTGCTCCCGACTGGTTAGATTGGAAGAACAGGCACTTGTATGTTTTTTCCAAAAGTTTGGAGCAAGCAAAATATCAACAGCTGACAAAACTGTACGAAGGGCTGAGCATAGCTACTTTTGCCTCCGAAGTAATGCCACTAGACTGCTGCCATGAAAATTCGGTGGTGGTCTTCGACGATGTCATCCTGGAGAACCATAACGAAATTCGCAATTTTTTTACACAGGGGCGGCACAGAGGCATGGACTGCTTCTACCTTGCTCAGACTTTTTCTAAAATTCCCAAGCAGCTTCTCCGAGACAACGCTAATTTTATTTGCTTGTTTCGTCAAGACCACACCAATTTAAAACATGCTTACGATGATTATGTAGGCGGGGACATGAACTACAATCAGTTTTCCAAATTTTGCTCTTCATGCTGGAATCAAGATGATTTCGGATTCGCCACGATAGACATGACGAGGAAACCCAATGACGGAAAATACAGAAACAAAATAAACAACTTTCTAAACGTTGCGACGTTACAAGAAACGTCTTGACGTATTATAAATAACAAATGATGAAACGCAAACTCGCAGACGACAACTTGAAGCTGCGCGACTACCTGGCCAAACGCTTCAGGGGTTGGAAATCAGAGAATCGCGGAATTTACGAAGAGAAAAAGCGACAGGACCAACCTATTATTGATGCTATAAGTGGACTAGGTAAAGACATCAAAGATGTTACCGAGCAAAATAAAGATTTAATCAACGAGCTCGTGCCACTTGCTGCTCGAAATTATGCTGTGCCTACACCGATATCCAGTATTCACACTACCCCGTTCGAACTTGGAGCTGCACCTCTGAGACGTCAGGTTCTAGGCAGTACCTCTTCGGACAAGGTAGTTGAATTAGGTCCGTTGGCGAGAGATTACCTGAGCACTGGGAAATTTGAAAAGGACGAGGTGTTTGGATTGTACCCCTCTGTGGAACTTAACGAGGGTGTGGTTTGGAAAATTGGAAAGTCAAAAGTTACGTTCGAAGGTGACGACGTGAAAATTAATTTGGGCGAGAAGAACAGCTGGACTAGGTATCCTGGCACTGTGGGTCTGTGGGAACTTATCACCAAAAAGCAACCTAAAGATTACACAGACGAGGATTACCAAAGTTACACAGAAATTTTAATCATGACGGATGCCCTGTACCAAAACAACGATGCAACACAGAATCGCGTAAAATCAAGCAGTGGAGAAAAATACAGGAACCTCATCAAGCCAATATGGAACCAGCTCAAGACTGGCAGCGGTGTCAAACTCTACAATACCCTACCTAAAGAGTTTGTTTGGGTAGACGACGTAAGGAAGCTTGTAGATCGATTGCTGGTTATCGCAGGCGAAGAAAATGCAGGCAATCGCAACTTCCACAACGAGAAGGTGGGCATCATGGACATGATTAGCACCAAGCTTAGCAACTTTATTGTCAACGACAACAAAGGTATAGGTTACCTTATCAAAATCATCAACACCCTGCCACCAAAATTCTGGAATGTGGCCGAGGGTCGAGGTCTCGTGAACGACATCATCAACAAGCTACCCTTCGAGATGCACCTACCAGGTTACCAATACTGCGGACCGGGTACTAAACTGGAACGGCGACTGGAGAGAGGAGACAAGGGGGTAAATCTGCTGGATGCTGCATGCAAGGATCACGACATTGCTTACAACACATATACGAATTTAGATGCGCGTCACGATGCTGATAGAAAATTGGAGCATGCTGCGTTCGGGAGACTCGTCAGCAGAGACGCCTCGCTGGGTGAACAGGTTGCAGCATTGGGCACGACCATTGCCATGAATACAAAACGAAAATTGGGGTGGGGGCTGTAATTAAATAACATACAGTAAAAAATGTCTACGCATATAACAGACTTACCAACAGAAGTGTTATACAAAATATTTACATTTACTTTCGACGATAGTCACGAGAATGTTAAAAAGCTTATTGATTTAGTTAAAATAACACCACAATTTCGCTTGCCCTGTGAAATGCTACTTCTGGATTATCTGAGAAAAATAAGCGGTGTAAAATCTTCTTCTTCTCCCTATGCTCTTTTTCGGGCTGCTGATGAAAAATTGGCTGATAAGATGGACGAACTTCACGAGTGGAGACAGGGGAGGAGACGATATACAGACGACTGGTACGCTTCAAATGCAGAAACCAGTAGGATCATCGATCACCTCATCGCATTAGGCAATGCCGAAACTTTTTTCTATAAATAACACACTGTAAAAAATCTTCGATATGAGTGAAAAAATTAGTGACGTCCAGGCATTAAAAACAAATGCTAAATTTGTCAGTCGAGTATGTAAAAATTCAGGAATTGGAAGTGGACAAACCTTACGCAATAACTTCCGGTTCAATTGTTGCAACCCAGTATGGTCCCAAAGTACGTCTGTTGCTCAACGGACAATACAGCCTATTTTTACCAGATCGATACGCTAGCATGTTATCCGACGAGAAGCTATCTATTTTAATCGAGAGTAAAACTCGAATCGTGTACAAGGGAACAAAAGAACTTCTTGGTAAGAAAACAAAGCACATAATCGAATTTGTTTAATAGCTGCAAAGTATATATAAATAACATACCGTAAAAAAATTACACGGGAGGGAAAACAAAAAATCTCTGAACATATATAAAATAACATACCGTAAAAAAAAAAAAATTACATCATGAAGCCCAAGGGCGTCGTGTACCAGATACCATATTCGAATCTGAAAACGCTGGGTGCCCTCGATGGGTTACTCACCAAGAAACAACGCGAGAAGAAACGTTCATGCTTGTCTAAAGGACACGGAATAAAATTGCTGCTCAGCACTCCACAATTGAAAAAGTTGCAGCATTCGCGGAAGCAGCAGAAGATTGGAGGTTTCATATTCAGCATTCCGGCCATCCTGGCAGCATTGGGGGCTGTTGGAAGTTTGGCCGGCGGTAGCGCCGCCATCGCCAAAACCGTCATCGACTCGAAGAAGAACAAGGCCGAGCTGGAAGAACAGAAACGTCACAACCTGGCTATGGAGAAAAAGGGGAAAGGTGTGACCAAAAAGCAAAAAAGCAACCTCGATGCTTTGAAGAAATATAAAAAAAAGAAAAAGCCCTGTCCAACTTCGATATTGAATCTCTGATCGAACCGTTGGGAATAAGGAACTTCAGGGGTGTTTTCATGTCCGATTCTCTACCCTCTGCTGTGAAGAAAAAGGAGTATGGCGTGGTCAACCTGGACAGTTACAAAAATCCTGGTACACATTGGATATGCTACCTCAAAATTAACGATAACAATGCATTTGTTTTCGATTCGTTCGGTGGCACACCGCCTGCCAGGTTGGTGAAGTATCTCAGTGTTGCCAACCTCTACTACAATGACAAACGCATCCAGGGTTTCACCGATGTTAACTGCGGCCACCTATGCCTTTCCGTTCTCGCATACATGTCTAAAATAAATAACCCCTCAGTGGAGCATTTTCAGAAAGCATTGTGGTACCTAAAACACCATGGGAGTGTTCCATCTCACCAGCGAGACTTCGGTCTTGAAACTCGCGTTGCATGACGACATCATTTATCCTAAATCTATTGCTCTTCGTGCATTCTACAGCATGTACCTGATACCCAATGTCACGGAGCACAATAACAAAATTACTGTTGGAAATGAAAAAATAGTTATCACGCCAGGACAGTACAATCTGTCTACCTTGCAAGCCCAATTGCCAAGAAATATACTGCTATCTCAAAATTCTGTAACTCACAGAGTTGAAATTGTGTCTGCTACGGAAACAGTAGACCTAGGCACTGTTGGAGAGCTTCTGGGATTCGAGAACAACACAAAGCTCGAACCTGGCATCAAGCACATCGGTGCCAACATTCCTAAATTTCTAGCCATCGAAACTCTGAACATACATTGCAACGTGGCAGAAGGCATGATCACCAAATCCTCGGATGGCATCCCAGGCAGCCACAAGCAGACAGGTATCATCGCTACGTTCAAACCAAACTCTGAATTCATGGAACCGATTATATACACACCCTCACCACCGATATACTTCCCTATATCTCGTAATCGCATAGACAACATAGAATTGGCAGTGACAAACGAAAAAGATGAGGTGGTGAATTTTGCCGGAGCTACTACCACCGCCGTCGTGGAGATTAACGTATAATAAATAACAATCATGGAGCAAATCGAAAGTTACGAGTTGCAATCTTTCCCACCCAATCGTCGCACGTTCGCCAATTTGAACGAACCGAACAGGGAGATCGAATACGATGTGGACGTCGGGGATGGGTTCATTCACCCTCACAGAGCTGATTTGTATATCAAGTTTGATGTGGTGAAGAGAGACAACGGGGAAGCATTTAACGCCAATGCAAATTTAAAACTTGTGGACAATTTTGTGCCGCATCTGTTCTCGCAAGTGGAAGTTAGAAAGCATGGCACCGTCATCGATAGGGTTGACTACCCCGGGATTACTTCTACAGCTGTGGGAACACTGAAACTCTCCAAGAGCGATGCGGCATATTACCAGGCAGGGGGATTCGAAGCAGATACAAAAATCAAAACTCGAAGCCACACAGTACTGTTTCCCATGCGCTTGCTTCCAGGCTTCTTCTCCGACTACACGGAGATTATGTGGAAGGGTGGCTTGCGCGTCACTTTTCGCAGAAGCGCCAATGACAACGATGTGCTGATGCGTTACAGCACCTTGGGTGCAGACGGTGCAGCACTTGCCAACACACTACCCGACGCAGCCAAGTGCGTCATCCAGTTCATGGAGCTGCGCATGCCTGTGGTAGAATACGAATCTAACTACGGTCTCAAGTACAAAGCCGATATTTTGAAGAACCCCCAAGTACCCATCCAATTTTACGGCTACCAGTGCGTGCAGAAACCTGCTTCTGGCAGCCATTTTGAATTTGATGTTACTACGCAATTCAACAGCATCCGGTACGATATGCCAGAGTTTACCGTCGTGCTCTTCCAGACGGGGAAAGATAATAACCAAGAGAAAGATTCTAGCCAGTTCGATAATTGCAAAATTAAGAATGTTTACCTCAAAAATGGAAGGAATGAAGTTTTTCCACGCGAGAATTATAACTTAAACATTACAAACGATGATTACCTGAAACTTTACGAGGCGTACACAGCTTACAAGAGAGTGACCTCCGGCAATGTGGACGTGTACTACAACCCCGACGAGTTCATAGCTCGCAGACCCATGTTTGTCATCAACACATCTAAAAGAAAACAGGTGGTTGTTAACGATCGTACCAACATCAAGATTGTATGCGAGTTCCACGACGCCTTGCCTGCAGATACTCTGTGCAGTGTCATTCTTATTGCAGAGAAAACATTTGTGTATGACGTCAAGAATGAAAGAGTAACTGAACAGTTTTAGATACAAAAAAAAAAAAATTAAAAAAATAGCACACAATAAGAAATGTGGAATTTTATATACACAAGTACAAACTACAATAAGCAGTTTCCCAGAAGTTTAATTTTGCTGTGCCATGCATGTAATCGAGGAAGTTGAAGTAAATTAAAATTGATTTTTTTTTCATTTTGCATTGCCTATTACTTTTTGTTGCACTCTGGGCAGGCCTTACTAGTTTGGAGGCGATAGTGGCCCCACGGAAGTGTATGGACCCCACATTCAAGAATACACCTCTTGTCGTCGTGTGCATCCAGAGCAACTTTCCTGACAATATTAGTTGTAAGCACATGATCGACGCTTTGGATACGATGCTCTTTTTGTAGAATGGGCGATTTTGTTCTGAGGCACTCGAGGTAATCCTCAAACTTGAGGTGCTCCCGAACCACTTGCCTGCTTACACCCTTTGCCTTTTTTGTTACAGAACCCTCAGCCCGGATCGCATAGGCTTTGGCACGAAGTCCAGCAAAGTCCACAATCACATCCCCGTCTTTCTCGTCCTTGAGTTTGCCGGGTATTTTTTTGTTTCGGGGCAGAATTCCATACCGGTTTGGCTGGGGATAGCCCGATGTGTCGAAGAGCTTGACAAGAGCTGGAACTTTGGCTATATCACCATACGCATCGGCCGTGCGAACATGGTACACCAAGCTGTCTGTGTCTGTGTAGAGGAGTGAGATATTGTGGTTGTAGTGTGCACGTAGTATGTCGTAATATGTCTCGAACATGCACAACTTGCTCAGATCCAAAACTGCAGCTCCCACATAGATGGGCTTGTTGAGTAGCACCTCGCCCCGGTTCATGTGAATCAGAGACATCTGTTCGTTGTAAATTGTTCGAGATCTGAACAGCGAGCTTGCAACAAGTCGACGACACTGTGTTTTCTTCGTCACCAACCTCACATCAACGCGATTTCGCACATTCTCCATGGTCTTCCCAAATACCGCATTGTTCATTAATTTGAAAAAATCGCGATCAAGTTCCGAAGTGGCAGCAGTGCGATGTTCGGTGTTCAGTTCGATGTACGGCTTCAACCATGGAGACTGCCTGAACAAGAGCACGCGGTGAACTGCTTTGACCGAGACCCCTTGCTGCATTAACCACTGGAGGTTCCGGTAGTGTAGCACATAACGCTTTTTGGGCTCCAAGTCCATGACGAGCTTTGGTTGATCTGAGCCAGGTGGACACTTGAATTCCGGAGCAGGCGAAAGGTCACAGAATGTATCCTGCAGCTTCTCGGGGAAGTCAAGGTCCACCTCGGCAAAAAACCCAAACTCGTCGCACTCTTTTTCGATGTCGTGGTATAAAGGATCAACCCACTCAAACTGTCCTGTTGGGAGTGGCTGCATCATGGAGTGCCCGTAAAGATTATTCACATCAGTGTACATGATGTAGCTTGATGGTTGGGAGCGATCGTAACCAGTGGCCATGTGCTGATTGTTGGCGTGTGCGAAGCGTTGCGACACTTGGACCATGCCGCCCCGGATAGCTCTCTCGATGAAAAGCATGATATCAATATCGGAGATAAGGGAAAGTTTAACTTTAGTCAGCAGGAGCATGGCCGACCATGCCAGTCCAGGAAGGCTGTAAAAATATACAGGGTCCAGGTTGTAAATGTTTATCGCAGTCGCCCGGAACGCCTGGAACACATCGCCAAGAAGCGTCACATCAAGCTTCAGGTATGCATCGTGGTAATCACCAAAAGTTCGGCAACCCAACTTGACCCACATAGACTGAGCATGCTTGTACTCCTCGTCGGTAATACCTGAACCTCTCAGCTGGCTGTAGAATTTATCCTGGGGAGGCAGCAACTCTTCTTCGAACTTGGAAGGGTCGGTGACGTATTCGTAGGGGTAGACCCCTTTACGTCTGATGAGTGCGACATCTAAGTTGGAAACTTGATGTAGTAATGGCTAGTTGGTCGTCTCTGAGCTTCCCAGCAAGAGCATCCAGGCTTGCCTGGAGGAACCTCAGAGAGTCGAGGAACCGAAGCTCGATGCTCCTGTTTTTTGAGTCGCCGGGGATCGGCACCCACTTGCTGACGCTAATATAACGCTCCTCGTTTTGTGCCAGGACATTGATTCTTGCATTGTCGTACCCTAGATGTGTGACCAAGTGATGAAAATCATATCCCGAGCCATTGTGAAAAAAGACCGGTATGAAGCGCGGGTCCCTGGCTCTTGAGTTACATCTGTTGCACCACGGGCCAATGTAGCTTCCGGTCCCATAATGGTCATGGTGGTGGACCTTTTTGTTATCGTCAGTGAAGACCGAGTTGCAAACAGGACAATTTAGAGCTATTTCGTGCTGATGCTTGTCTTTGGGAGACAGAGGCAGCATGGGCTTGGGGGCCAACAGCACCTTCCCTATCTTGATGGCTTCCTGTTGCATTCTCTCCAGGAAGTGTTTGACCGGGTCGGGACCGCGATACACATAGGGCTCGGAGGCAATATGTTGGTCTCGCCACACCACAACATAGGAGTAACTCGAGGCCTCGTGGATTTGGAAAGGAATGGTAGAGGATGTTTCGGGGTTGGGCTCGCAGTTAGACAGAGGTTGAAGAAAGGCCTCGAAGTCTGCTACAATAAAAGCAGGATGCTTCACCATAGCACTGTGCATGCGAAAGCACTCTACTGCACCAGGTTCGGGCAGGATAGTTCGTGCAGGCTTGTTGGTACCACAGTAGAGCATGTGGCGAGCTAGCTTCTCAGCAGCAATGTTGGGACCTCTGATGCGCCGGTAATCCTGCTGTTCTCGATTGCGAAATGTAGACAAGCACCTGCGACACACCTCGACGTGGTGACTATCACTGCTCCGTTGGCTCGAAACAAGCCGAGAGAGCGAGCGAATGAGGGTGTAATGGTGATGGGTTTCGTCCTTGATGAGCAGGAGGTTGATTTCTCGTGCCTCGTTGTTGTTGCTCACGTTGCTCACGCGGATGGGGTAGACCTCATGTTTGTTCTCGAGACCGTAAACATTGATGGCTAATTGCAGGCCCAACAAGTCACGAGCACGAACCTCAAACTTGCGAATATGCGAGACTTCTACAGGGTAGGCAATCCCCGCCATTGCATCCTCCAGTTCCAACTCATACTGCTTGTAGTGTGCAACACGGCGTGGACTCTTTTCCCAAGGTATAGGGTGCAATGCTGCCAGCACCGACCAGAGGAAGCATTTGGTGTCTTTGTTCTGAATATTGAGAATAGCTTTTTTTGCTTTAACCTCGGGTGGCAGGGCAATATAGCTAGACCCTGCCAGTGGCAGGAATTTGTTAAGTTTCAAACAAAGTTTGTGGGGGTCGCCACACAGCGAACCGCCCGAGCCTTCAGCCTGATGCTCCTCGTGCTTTGCCACAAGCTCCTCGACAAACTTGTCGTAGATGCTGTCGAGGTCAGTGACATCTGCCTGATGCAGTGTTTTTGCTTTTGTGGCATGGAAGAATTTATATATTTTATCAGACGGTTTCTTATACTTGCAGCATAGCACAGCATAGAATTTAGTGGAGTGTGTGGCCAATGCATCGTTGAGGATGGATATTATCTTAGCTCGCTCGCTCCCCAGAAAACTACGCACATCGCAGAAGCTGTCTGATGTTATGTCAAAGTCTTCTAATAAATGCTCAAACGCAAACCGGTCTGCTTTCTTCGCCAGCTTGACGCGTTTGGCAGGTGGCGATGCATCGAGAGAGGTTACTTCTACCTTTCGCTTGGAAGGTTGCGGTAGAGATGTTCCAGTGCTCTTGCAAGTAAGCTGGTGTCGCTTGAAGTTGGGAATAGAAATATTTTTTCCACACTTAGAGCACAGTTTGGTCGCACATATTTGTTTTCCCGGCACACAAGTACGACAGTGCCTTTGAAAATGTTTACTTGACACAGCAGTTTGGCACGTAGGGCAATTTTTTACAGAACGCATAATGCAGAGATTTTTTGGGGGTATGTTATTTACTATCCAATGCTGTGCAATGCAAAATATAATTGTTAACTTTTTTTTTAAAAAAAAATCTTTTTTTGAAATATTCTCTATGACCTTACTTAGGTTTTTCCGCCAAATTATATGCTTCTAGTCTCCTATACTTTGGTGGAGCCCGTTCAGGTTCTATCCCCCGCCATGTGGGTTCCTCTGCCAATCCAGCAAAGGTGAGAAATCAGCGCTGTGCTCCGGCTTTAGACAGCCAATAGAAATTTTGCTTACTTAAACCAATCAGAAAACACCACGTATAAATTATTAGCCAATCAAAATCTCTGTTATTTTAGCTATCATATAAAAAAATGCAAAATATCCCAGTTTCAATTCGATCCATTTATCTGAATCGAAGAAACCGACAATTCACATATCCCCATATCATTGTATGCTTGCCCTATTAGCACCTCTTTTGCTGTTGTGCTCAATTAGTTTTCACTAATTGGCGATTTTCTTGAAGAGGTCTAATAGAACAAGATACGGCGGTATGAGAAATATGCAAATTTAAAGATATTTTAGCGAATTACGCCGGCATAAGCTAAGTTCGTATTGCTAGAAGGCCTTCGTCGTTGCAAGTCACCTAACCCATTCACTGGCAAAAAAAATTAAAAATGTTGACGTACTGAAAAAAAAATAACTTGTTCCACTCAAGCATTCATCGAGTTCCAACATTTGTACAGAGATGGCTCTGTTGTTGTCGCTTATCAAATATATATATAATTTTGGAATATCTCTTAAACGGTACGAGATAGCCAAAATCTGTTTGCAGATTTGTAATGTACACTCGAAGATAAGTAAAAGTGTGAATACAACCTATGCTCGGAAATCCAAAATGGCGACCGGAAGTAGGTTCATCTCTTAAACAGTACGAGATAGCCAAAATCTGTTTGCAGATTTGTAATGTACACTCGAAGATAAGTAAAAGTGTGAATACAACCTATGCTCGGAAATCCAAAATGGCGACCGGAAGTAGGTTCATCTCTTAAACAGTACGAGATAGCCAAAATCTGTTTGCAGATTTGTAATGTACACTCGAAGATAAGTAAAAGTGTGAATACAACCTATGCTCGGAAATCCAAAATGGCGACCGGAAGTAGGTTCATCTCTTAAACGGTACGAGATAGCCAAAATCTGTTTGCAGATTTGTAATGTACACTTGAAAATAAGTAAAAGTGTGAATACAACCTATGCTCGGAAATCCAAAATGGCGACCGGAAGTAGGTTCATCTCTTAAACGGTACGAGATAGCCAAAATCTGTTTGCAGATTTGTAATGTACACTTGAAAATAAGTAAAAGTGTGAATACAACCTATGCTCGGAAATCCAAAATGGCGACCGGAAGTAGGTTCATCTCTTAAACGGTACGAGATAGCCAAAATCTGTTTGCAGATTTGTAATGTACACTCGAAAATAAGTAAAAGTATGAATACAACCTATGCTCGGAAATCCAAAATAGCAACCGGAAGTAGGTTCATCTCTTAAACAGTACGAGTTAGCCACAATCTGTTTGCAGATTTGTAATATACACTCGAAGATATGTAAAAGTGTGAATACAACATATGTTCGGAAATTTACAGAGTTCATAGGAATTGTTATTTTATAGAACATTGTCAGCCATAAGATTAATTCACCCTCTTCTCCTCAAATCGCATTACATACATGTGGAAGACAGAGGTAAAAAAAATTAGGTTAAATTAACCTCTCTCCGAGAACTGACCCCGAGCGCCCATTTTTAGCGAGCGCTATTTCAGCGAGCGCCATTTCAGCGAGTGTTTTTGTAAAGCGAGTTGGCAACACTGCTTGTGAGGTTAACATACACCGTGAAAGGCTACGCCTCGCCCGAACACATGTACACTCACACACAAAAAAAAGCTAAAAAAATTATACACCGTGAAAGGCTACGCCGAGTTGGAAACACTGCTGGTGAGGTTAACATACACCGTGAAAGGCTACGCCGAGTTGGCAACACTGCTTGTGAGGTTAACATACACCATAAAAGGCTACGCCGAGTTGGAAATACTGCTGGTGAGGTTAACATACACCGTGAAAGGCTACGCCTCGCCCGAACACATGTACACTCACACACAAAAAAAAAAGCTAAAAAAATTATACACCGTGAAAGGCTACGCCGAGTTGGAAATACTGCTGGTGAGGTTAACATACACCATAAAAGGCTACGCCGAGTTGGCAACACTGCTTGTGAGGTTAACATACACCATAAAAGGCTTCAAAATATCAGTTGGTGAAATTTTCGGGGGGTGAGTTGGCACCACTGCGAGCCCCACATGATGATTCGAGCCCCAAATGAGGATTTAGAACCGGGCCACCTGTACTACTAAGGAGGTTAACAAAAGTGCAAGACTCTAATAAGTTAGGGTTCAGAAAAAAAAATCGCGTCCCGATCCGGAATTTGGGAAATGATTTCCCGACTTTTCGCGATCCAGACAAGTCGGGAAATTCCAAATGATAGCATTTAAAAGTGTTTAATTCTGATGGTTTCTAGGCTGCGAATGTGCGAAATGTCTTGGAAATGGAAGGTTTTTTTTATAGAAATGCAAAAATAATCCTTCAAGGAAAAAGGGGGTATAATTCGAGATTTTCACAGTTTCTGGAAATTTGGAGCATTCCCGTCCCCAAAATATCCCGATTTAGTCTACAAACGAGAAACTTTTCCTTTCCGAAAGTCGGGATTTGAAAAATTCCCGTCCGAACGAAAAATTCACCGTCCTGCACACCCCTAAAAAGTATCATTAACTTGTAAATATTCATAAACCTGAAGATTTTGGTGGTTAAGTGCCCCCCTGACCCCCGCTACGTCATGCATATGGTGCATCCATTATCTGTGTGTTCGTTCGCAAGGCTTTATTCCTCTTTTGCTTTAAACTTCTCCTGTCATGAGCTCTCTTCATTGCAAATATGGGCTGTAATGTGCCGTGGCGAGCTGTGCCGTGTGGAGCCGTGCTGTGCTGTGCCTTGGCGTGCGTGCTGTGCCGTATCGTGCCATGTAGAATCCTGCCTTTGCAACACCTCATTCGTGGGTAAGTTAAGGTAAGGCTCCACGTTATGGGCGCCACTTGTGCAACGTCCCTCTAGTGCACTTCTTAAAATAAACTTATACCACGGCTACAGATACTCGTATCTTAATCTCAGGGGATAGGTTCTTTATTCGAGAATTCCAAATAAGAAAGTGTTTTATAGCCAAGTGGATATAGTTAAATGCGGATCTTTATTCTGAAAACTGTACACAATACAGAGAAAATATATAGCGAAGCTTGTATATACATTGAAATATATATGCTGATTCCAAATTTACGTCGGTTATATTCTTCTTATAAATATATGTATAATTGAAAGGAAATCTTCTTCTTCTTTTCTTCTCACAGTTTTGGGAAAAAGGCTTCTTCTTCTTTTCTTCCTTCTATTTTGGTAAAAGGCTTCTTCTTCTTTTCTATCTTTGATTAGGGAAAAGGCTTCTTCTTCTTTCTATTTTTGGAAAAGGCTTATTCTTCTTTTCTTTCTTCTAATTTATTGTCCTTGCCTTTAAAGCGTAATCTTATTTATTACATGTATGCGCTCGTTTTCCCCGCTTCTTTGGCATTATACAAACGACACAAGCTATACTTATAGAAAGATTAGAGGCGACTAAACTGACAGTAGCACCACCTCCTATGTAACGACCAAAAGGGGAATAGCTCAGGATCGCTAACAGCAAGCGCTGCCTATGGCCCAGTGCGTCTAATAAGAAGCGCAACCGTAAGTGCTTCGGGGCGTCTAATTTGACACAGCGCCACCGAGAGACGTACAAATACAAAAGCTGACGATGTTCTCCTCGTCAGAGGTATTAAATCAAATTTCGATCACTAGGATCAGAAAGGAGAGATACATTTCTGAATTCATTTGCTCACTTATTAACTTTCATAATTGTTTCATATACGAGCATATTCTTATTTATCTTAATTGGATATTTACAACATTTGATTTTCTCCTTTCATAATTTTTATACTCTTCCTTTATGTATTTTTCATGTACTATAATATATATAATCGCTTTTCTCCGCTCCTAGTTTCTACAATGAACTCTGCTCTTCTTCATATGGCGTGCTGCCATCTATCGTCGCTTTCGGGAAACATTTCTTCCTTGCATTTTTCATTGTGTCGTCGGAACTGGCACGTGACACCGTGTCGTTTTTTTTCCCAAACAACCTGCCATGCGTAGCAGTTGTGCGTCCTTGGGAGAATAGAGCCACAACCCCCACCCTTTCTCCCGCGCAGGTTAAAACCTGCTCACTCAGTCGTGTCTGAGTGTTGCTAAAGTGATGAGCGAACAGAAGGTGCCGCTGTGCGTGGAACAACGCATTGTGATCAAATTTCTCGTTGAAGAAAACGTCCAACCATCTGAAATTTTGCAGAGACTCCAATAACAGTATGCGGAAGAGTGTCTCTCACGAACCCGTTGTTTGAGTGGCGTAAGTACTTCAGAGAGAGATGTGAGCGCGTGGAGAATGAGTCCCAGCAGTCATCACGTGAGTGGCGGCATACCGGTTCTTCCAGACCCAAGAAAGCGTGGAGGACCCGTTCGGTAGTAAAAGTGATGGCAACGTTTTTTTGCGACTGGCCGGGGGATATCCATGTAGACTCTCTTACAGATGGCAGATCAGTCACTGCGGCTTATTACTCAGAACTCCTGACAACAGAAGTGAAGGAAAAGATCCAATCCAAGCGGAAGAGAGGTGGAAAGCGGGTAACCTTCCTTCAAGACAATGCACGGCCTCATGCAGCCAAAACAACTATGGCAACCCTCAGCAAATTGAAATGGTACCTTTTGCCACACCCGCCATACGGGCCCGATTTGGCCCCAAGTGTTTTCTACCTGTTTGGAAGGCTTAAATCAGACTTGGAAGGCATGCGGTTTGCGGATAACTTTCGGGAGTGGGTACGCAGCCAACCGAAAAACTATTATGAAAAGGGCATTAAGATACTTCCAGAACGTTGGAAGAAAATGTATGGACTCTTGAGGGGAGTATATTGAAGGGTGATATGTGCAAATAAGTATTTGACAATAAAGGATTTGGTAAAAAGAAAATTAGGCCCGGTCATATTTGAATGACCTAGTATTGGACCAAATAAAGAAGACAATAATTGTATAATAATTCATCATAAGGCACTGGAGAATAGTATTCCAGGAAAAATTAGCAAGATATATGAAATCACACAAAGTACAACGAGTACATGACGTAGAGATTGACAGAAGATCGAATTCACAAACGAAAATTAGAAGAATTATGATATAGAAACAAAAAATAATAATATTTAGAGAGATTGGTGAAGATCGCTCAAAATCGCTGTAGAAGAGGATACACGCCGTAGTACCATCATACAGTGATGTCAACTTATATGGGCCTGTGGTACTCGAATCACCGATAATTAGATGTTACTATATTCTATTTTTGAAATAAATTTCCCGTTCTTAAAAAGGTTTCATCATTATGCACATGAAGATTTATAACAATTTAATTATTGACAGGATTATCAAAATATCTCATAAAAGTTTGTAACATCTCCAATATGATAATTTTTCAGTGTTCTGTATTATTTACACTATCCGTAGTCACATCGTTATGGGAAAAGCAAGGGCGGATAGGACTGATAGAGGATGAGGATTGAAAGGTACTGAAAACTCTCAAAATAGACAGGCAGGATAGAACCGAAAAATAGGCACCAAAATTGATAAACTTCTACAGATTTTTCGTCATTTTCCCGCATTAGATACTCAAAAAGAAGTTTATCTTAGAAATAGATAATCATAATTAAACTACAGCGCAGGAGAAATAACTTGGCAGTGACGTCACCTCCCACCTTCACCTCTCCTTCCAAAAGCGAAGGCTCATTCGCTAGAGCGGACGACAAGGTGACGTCCAAACCAATCGAAATCATTCCGAGAGAGGTGATGCTGGCGTGCAAACCCCCACACTGCTACATTAGTCTAACAAACCGCAGCTACGAGCGAGGGATTGCAGGCTATTTTGTTTCTTTGTTAGCGAGGGTTTTTTTTTGCTGGTTTTGTCATTGTTGTAGAATAAGCAGTGGCGTAAAGAAAGGTAAGCCCTTGCACAGCGATGCAAGAGAAATAGTTTTCAATGTGTATAAGTACTTTGATTGCGATGAAAACAAAATCATAGCGGTTCACAGAACGTCCGTGGCGACAGGTGTCAGTGAAAGATCTGTGTGGAGAATTTTGAAGGAGAAAGACAATAGTGTTGCGAGTGCGAGCGGGAAACCTTTTTCAACGGCGGGCAAAAACCGACCAGACGCCCAGCAACATGTCACAAATCTGGATTCTTTTGATGAAGCAGTCGTGCGCCGAACAATCCATGATTTATACACGAAAGGCATTGTTGTCACCAGGGAACTGCAAGAAAATATTAATTTTAAGGGTTCGCGTTGGTCGTTGCGTATGATCATAAGAAAATTAGGGTTCAGATTTAAAAAGCATAGCGTAAGTAGCAGGAAAGCTACTCCTTGAACGAAACAGCATCGTTGCGTTGCGGGCGGCGATCATTTTTGCGTGAAGTTAAAGAACTGCGCAGAGAGCAAACCGTCGGTCTTTCATTTACATGGATGAAAGTTTCGTGAACACACACCACACTGTCCCCAAAGTTTGGCTGGATTCCAAAGATTTCGGGGGGGGGGTTAAAAGTGGCAACAGGAAAGTGGTTTTGTGGAGGAGGCGAAGTTAGTGTTCCTTTCAAAACAACTTCTGGGGACTATCATGGGGAGTTGAACACTAACAATTTTATGTTGTGGTTCGAAGAACAGCTTCTTCCCAATTTGCCCCCAAACTCTGTTATTGTGTATGACAATGCTCCGTACCACAACAAGTTAGTGGAAAATTTCCCAACACCAAACAGCAGGAAGGATTAAATGAAGTCGTGGCTGTCATCTCACAATATTCCGCATGCAGAAGGTTTGCTGAAAGCAGAATTATATGAAATAATTAAAATAAATATCTAGCAGTGCTAACATTAAATTGAAAATTGGTAGATTGCACCGCGATCTTTACTGCTCGTACTCTTACTCGTGTCATGGTTCCTTTCATAGTAGTTGGCAACGCTGACTTAACAGGGAGTGACGTCACTGCCAAGTTATTCCTTCCCGGCTGTAGGCAAAAAACAACAGCCACTATAAAAATGGGTACTTGAAGACATCTCTGCGGGGGGAGGGGGTGAAGGCTGTCGGAGCATGGTGCTGATCACATCACCTCTAGAATGGCCGATATGAAGAATGTGTGCCGGCCCCCGTGGCGGGGTGGTTATCACATCGCGCTACGACGCCAGGGGTCTCGGGTTCAAATCCCGGAATGGGTGTTTGGAGTGTCCATTCATCATATCATCACTTATCCTCATCTTCGCAATTAGCCAACAGTGGCAGAAAAGCGAAGTAAAATAAACTAAATCAATCAATCGAGAATGTATGGGACCCTACCCCCCACATTCCCTAAATGTGACTTCATGGCACGGTACTACTTTACTGTATAATTCATGTATTCCTCTCAGAAATGGCTTGAAACGGTTCTTTAAATGTAAGAGCCTACATTTTCTGGTCAAGGAAAAGAATTGGAATTTAGGGAAAACCACCAGTCTACATGTGACATATTATTGCATAAAATTATAAACCTAATCTCAGAGTTCAGCCCACACAATGTTTTTCAAAAGTTGGCACCACTGCCAAATTATCTTCTTTTCTCGGTTTTTCTTGGAATTTTCAAAGCGCAAACAAGAAAACTTTAAATTTTTCATTTTGACTTCATTTGTCGCGAGGCACTGAAAATAACACAGGAAATAAGCTTCCTTGCTTCTCGGTTCGACTAAGTTCACAAAGTAAGTTCGAGCGTCTTTTGTCTTTTCCTCTCATCTTCCGCGAATATCTTGATAACAGAACTTCATGGCCTCGAGCCACGAGATGAAACCCAAAAGGAAAAACTTTTCTCTCTTCCTTTGGAGGTGTCATATCTCCGGCACTTAGGAAAATAATCCAATTAGATCCTAATCATTTAATAAAAGGAGAGAGCTCTTTGAGATCTTCAACCCTCTTTTCTCGCGGGTGAATTGAGTCGAAGTCAAAAGTTTCCCGGAAAGATGATGGAAATGGGTTTTTTGTGCCCGAGGGATAGAGAGTGACAGTTGATAAGGAGATCTTTTTATTCTGGTGAGGATGCTTGCTTTCCTTGGCATGGAGATAAGTTTGAAGGATCACATATCAACATCGGCCATCGTCTCTTTGAAGAGCTCTCAAATGTAATTCGTACCACTCCATGTATTTTATGCCTGCCCTCGTGGTTAGCACATCGCGAAACGACGCCAGGGGTCCCAGGTTCGAATCACGGCCTGGGCATCAATTTTCATCATATCATCACTCATTCCCATCTTCACAAATTAGCCGAAAGAGGCACAAAAAGCGAAGTAAATCAATCAATCAATCCATATATTTTACAGGATGCTCTAAATCTGGCGACTGGATTTAGGAATAATTGATTGAATTAATACGTTTATTCGTACATTATCTTTCTTGTTGATTTTGTCACGTTCCAATCAATGCCTGTTTGTCAAGCGGACTTCCGCCATATTAAATTCAACTCGAAACTCATAAAATTGTAATTGGGGTAGGGGGTATGATGCGATATATCAAATCAAGCTAGAATTTCACGAGAAATGCAGTTATGGAGGTTTTTTTAAACAATATGGTCTGCCATGTTTCTGTACTCAGAATAGCTACTTTATATTTTATATAGAGTGTTATAGAGCTTTTGACTTATCTTATATATTTAAACTTTGTGGTAATATAATGTGTAACAAATACTGTAGTTCCAAAAAAAAAAATGACTAAAATTTGTTTCTGTCTTTTCAGGTAAGCAAAATTCTGTGAAAGCTGTCATTTGAAATGTTATAGAACTACACGAATACAACCACAAAATTAAAGGTATGTTATTTTTCTATTTAGATTTTCATTCTATTGAAAAGTGAAAGAGTAAGAACTTCTCTTTCTCACTATTCACATCGTATTCGGAACAGTTCACTAAGAAAACTCTCTATTTTTTTTATCATGCAGCCTATATATAGCTATATTGTGATTACTGCAATTCAATTAATGTTTTCGTCACTTAATTACCTTGTTTCTATATAACGAATGATATTGGCTCCCAAGGTTATAAGTATACCTCGGATTTTAGGTTTTTAACCTTTTTTTCCTTTACAGGTATGTAAGAAATAATAAGTGACGTCAGCGTTTTGTTAAAAAACGCAACGACTGATGAAGTTTTATAGGACCTAAAAGTTTGCTTCTTAGAGCCTATTTTAGGTTTATTCGCCTAAATCAAGCCTTTTTTTAGGTTTTTATATATTTTAAGGGTTTTTACAGTATTGTTATGTCGCACAGAGGCACTTGCTTTGTCTGGTCACGAAAACATTCAATGATGAACGTGTTTGAAACGTACTCTGTCGAGTTTTTTCAAAGCTCAAGTCTGGTGCCACTGTTATCTGTGCAATCCAAGGTAGTCTGATCTGTGTGGTCTTGCTCAATTTCGTGTCACTTCGGTGCTTTGTGGTATTCACGCCTTGCAAACTAACATTTCAGCATTGAAGTTTGCACCACTGACAATGTTTTTGTTGAACGATTATTTACAGCATAAGATGATCCTCACAGACAAAATTGCAGAGTTTGACTGTGGATAACATGAAAAACGATTGTTGCCTAACTATTCGGCGAAGAGTGGTTTTTAATAGCAAATTTCCAATGGTAAGTTCTGCCATCGCCGTAGGGTTAGGCAACACACATAACGTTATGCAAGATAGTGCGTGTTTCAGGATATAGGTGTCCATTTTCGTTTCCGGTGACTATACCTAATCAGCATTTTTCAGGAATTTTGAACTATTTGAAGTATTTTTGAACCTACTTTTAGGATCTATTTTAGGATTTTTAGAGCCTATTTTAGGAACCTAAAAGCACACGTTTTTAGAACCTAAACATCCGAGGTCTAGTTATAAGTAACAGAAGAGAAAAATGGTCTAAACTTTAGATTCTAAATAAATACGGCACTGTATACAACATGCTGTAAAATGACAACGTTTAATTATGCTATCAGTTTAATAATATGTGGGTTGGAAATTTAACAGTGGCAACTATTAATTTACATCTAACCAGGGGTGCCGGGTTGTCAAAATTATTGGGGTGGGGCTCTGATCACTGAAATAAATGAATGAATGACTCACTCACTCCCTTTTCTAAAAATAAAAATTACGTCTTCGTATAGCAGTTTTTAAGCAGCTACGATACTCTTCATGCAAATTAAATGTAACATGAAAAACGTGTGTCTGCTCATTTGTTTTTTAGATAAAAATTAACATTTTTAATGAAAAGTAGGCTATGTATTTACATTAAGAGGCCAACATAACAGTTTTATGCCGGCCTCGGTAGCCGACTCAACTTGCTTTGATCCGGAGGTCTTGGGTTCGAGTCCCGGCGAGGGCATGGGTGTGTTTTAATTTCCGCAACAGACTTGTAAAGAAAGGACATGTGACGGATGCAAATAATCTTAGTGTTGACGTACCCGTAAAAATAGCGAATATTTACAATATTTAACTGTTTTATTTAATTATTTACATAAATGCTAACACAAATCGCAGGAAAATTAGTTTTACTTTTTTGTTCTTGCTAGAATATTTTACTTTTAAAATTTAATTTTGCAATAATAAATAAACACATAGCACGCCGTGCTTTAGCAATAATGCCTTTGATCATAGCCGTTCCCGCTTTCGCAATACAGACTTTTTATAAGCTTTCCTTGCGCACTTTACTGCAAGCCAGTGTTAAATAAACTCAAAGACTTTAGAATTATTTTCCTATTATTCTTTAGACTAGAGGAAGAGATTTCGAGGATAGCTAAATATCCTACATATCAATTTTGCCTGAAAGTCGTGTTTACGACCTCAAATTGTTCAGAAATCACTAAACAACATACTGGTATAATTATCATATCACCTCGTTATTTTGAAACTCTTTTTAGTTAAAATGTTAACAATACGCATAAATATATACTTAATATGTAGTAATAAGTCATGTGTTTTGCTGTCTCCGGTCATAGCCCCCCCCCCCCAAGTTGATAGTTTAGCGGTCTCATCCCCCTAAAGTTGATGGTCTAGAACATTTCAAATGTGTATATAAAGTTAAGTTCATATTGCACAATTCAGAGTAAACTTTACAAGAGAAGCAAAATAATACATTAGACCCTCTTAAGCAAAATTATTTGAGGGGCTCTGGCCCCACATCATTAACATTGGGGGGGGCGAGCCCACCCCCCAAGCCCCATGGAGTCGGCGCCTATGCATCTAGCTGACTGCTCCAAGCGCAGTTTATCATGTATGTAGCATTATATTGACAAGGGTTAAGTGGCAGAGCAGTCCTAGGTTGAACCTCCCCCGATTAATAAAGAAGATTTAATATTATTATTATATCATCACTAATCCTCATCTGCGCGATTACCCAAAAGTGACAGAAAAGCGAGGAAAACTTTACCAACTCAATCAATAGCCTCCTATGGCCGAAAGTAGAAATAGAAGAGAGTGAAGATAACTAAAAATTTAAAATAGAAATAAACCTATTGAAAGACTGGAAACTAATGGTAAAATCCGCAGAAGGTTCGATAACCTGTGAAACAAATACAGAAAGTAGTTTAAAAACTTTATCGTTCCAACACATACACACGTTGACTCTTCCTAGAACTCCAAGGAACGCATAACTCAGCAACACGAATTATTTACATAATATCCTGAATATTGTAGGCGAGAGTATTCAAAAAACTTCCCTCGTCGACCTCTGGTCCTAGGTGCGGCTGCAAAACCTTAATGTGAAGGAAATTCAAATGTCAAAATCGTGACGTGGTTCGCTGATTTTCCAATTTCCTGGCGTAAGATTCCTGGAGGTTCCATTCCAATATGGCCTTTGTGACTGCAGGAAAAAGAACGAAATGCTGCAAATAAACAAACAAATGTTCTTCATTTTCATCTACATGCATCGCTTGTTCTCGTGATCGAGTTTCCAAATTTTTCAGAGATCAGGAAATGTGGTTGTAATTCGGTATAAGGGCTTCCATATATTTAACTAAATCACCTACTCTCTAGCCTTCTTACACCCGAAGTAAGATATGGCTGTCCCTATCCTGGGCAAGATCAATCCAATCTTTTCCATCCTTACCAATTTCCTTTAGGTCCATCTCAACATTTTCTCTCCATCTTCGTCTTGGCCTTCCTACAGATCTCTTACCATCAGGCTTCCCAACAAGAATCCTGTAAACTCCTCTTTCCTCTCCCATTTGTGCCCCATGGTCTGCCCATCTTGGTCTTCTTCATCATATTCTAATGATTTTATTTTCAAATACTCTTAATTTAGTTTCCTCTTTTAATGTAAACGACCATGTTTCACATCCAGGCAAAATTACTGTTTTGTATATTTTTACTTTTAGTTTCATAGATATTATACGAGATGATAAAAGTTTATGAAGAAAAAACACGCATTTCCTGAATTAAGTCTGCTTTTTATTTCCTCTGCAATATCACTTTCATTTGTTAGTACCTAGGCATTACACTTAAGTACTTGAATTTGGAAAATGATTCAAACGAGTTGTTATGAATAATAATTTATTATTACCTAACACTTGGCTGTAAGCATATATAGTATTCTCTTCGCTAACTTCCAAACCCATCGCTTTAGGTTTCCATACATTTAACCACAATTAAGATACTATGAACAAACTAGTCTGAATTTCTATCCAAAGTTAGTAAAGACAATCATGGTCGTAGCCAGAATGTTTGTAGGGGATGGGGGTAAAGTCTATGATAAAAAAAACTGACGAGAGAATAATAATCAGGTGACAATTCGTAGTGGTAGCGTCGTTTCCTTGTAATCAAGGGATCCAGAGTTCGGCACACATAGCGGTTCTGATCCCACTCTAAAGTGTAGGTCCAGTCCCAATTAACCTATCTGCGCATAAAGTGGACTTTAAACACAACTCAATCAAATGACAATTAGTATTATTATTAGAGACCGATCCTAAACTATTATTATTTATGCCAATTATTTATTATTATTTTTTAACACCGAGAGATTCTTAAATTTTTCACATTTCATACTGATAATATACTAAAATGAATAATTATTATATTTTGTTATTAACTTTTAGACATTAAAGTTTAGACAGAAATTTTAGTCAAGAATTCGATATACACAAATATTTTATTTAAATTTAATGTTTATTTCTTGGATTAATTAGTAAAATAAGAAAAACATTTTACACAGTTTATTCCAAGATATTTTGTTTATGATGAAGAGATATTTATTATTTCTGTTATCTACCACCAGAAATAACAAGTCTTTTTAAAAATTTCTTTTAGGTTGTACTAAACGATGCCAATATACAATATACTGACTGGTTTGAAATCATATCACAACAACCATAGTTTTAACACCCCCTATTGTCTTTCAGGGAGATCATTACAACCCCGAAGTATGTATGGGTGTACTGTACTACAGGATATAAGCTTATCATATTCTTAAATTAGCCCATTAATAACACGTTGACGTATCACTGATCTTATTCTTAATGGGGAAGTTAAGCAAGTACATCCTTTACACAAAATAACACATGTGTACTGCAAAGTTCACAAACATAAACACATACATACAATCATACAATATATGACACTTTAATTAAAAATTAATTCCATACAAATAATTATGATAATATATAATTAAAACGAAAACAGTCTGGAAAGAGATTGGAAGTATTTCTTATAAAACGTAGTGAAATCTTGTGAAATATTTATGTAGATCCAAAAGCGAGTATAAATTAGGCCTATCACTTATAATAAACTTCTTACTTTATACACTTAATTTGAACAGTAACACAATTATTCTCTTCTTTTCGCACAGCGCGCTACGACGCTAGGGGCGTCGGGTTCGAATCCCGCCCTGCGCATGGGTATTCTTGGCGAGTGTCCCTTCATCAATTTCATCATATCATCACTCATTCTCATCTTAGCGGTTAGCCAAACGTGGCACAAAAGTGAAGTAAAATATTATTTATTATATTTAATTTAATAAATAGATTTTAATAGATGATTGGTCATTGCGATGCATTACTTTCCTTCCCACAATTATTCTTTCTTCCACTATTTAATTCTGTACAGATTTGTAAAATTACCACGCATGTTCTCTCTACGTAGTACACCGATCACTCGAAATGCAGACGACAGACCAGTGACGTATCAAAATGGCGGATGATGTTTTGAGGGAACCACTGGCCTCACAACTTTAGAGATCTTGTTTTGCCTTAAATTGAACGCACGAAAATGCCGGAACGACCAGGGGTTATTTTTCTATGATGTAGTTTCAAAAATGGTATCTACATTTTAGTAGAAATATCCATTGTAGACACGGTAATTGAACAATAAATTTTGCCTCTGCTATATGATAGAAAAGTACAGCTATTCAAACAATATCCTCTGGCATTCATTACACAGACAAGTTAAAAAGGAAACAGGTGTAATGTTATTTCCAATAAAAATGCATAAATAATGCAATAACATGCACTTATTGACGGATGTGCCCATGCTACATTTAGGAGGCTGAAATACACCTGATTCCCGATAGATGGCAGTGTATAGCAACTATTTAAAAAGAATAATATATACAAGAGAAGACAATGATAATGCAAAGAACATACATTCAGTAACTATTGCTTTACATTGTAAGAAAATTAATGTGTACCTTTGTACACAAGGAAACTGAGAGGGTTAACTAAAGGGTTCAGAAAGCTGGCATTTATTATAAAAGTTCTATGGTCCGGTGATATAATTAGCTTGCTCAAGCATAGCTGTGTCAACCTTTTCTTGATAAGCCAAAATCACTTACAGGCAAACAAAGTTTGGAAATTCGGCGAAACTTGAAAACAGACCAATGTGATGCTCAGGGTCTAAAAAATTATCTCCCCAACAAAGCGGTGTAGTAGTTTGTTGATTGATTGATTTGCTTTATTTTACTTCGCTTTTTGTACCACTTTTGACTAATTTGCGAAGATGGGGATGAGTGATGACTAGACCTCGGATTTTTAGGTTCTAAAAAAATGTGCTTTTCGGTTCCTAAAATAGGCTCTAAAACCCTTAAATTAGGTTCTAAAAGCCTTAAATTAGGCTCGAAATATCCTGAAATAGGTTGCAAAAAGACTTAATTTGGTACAAAAGTCCTGAAAAATACTGATTAGATACAATCGTTAAAAACAAAATTTCACAAGAACCGTAATAACCAAATATTAATTTTCTAAACAAATTTTCATTTCTCTATATCATTATCAAAATTATCTACAATTTTTTTAAAATACTGCACTTGTGCTATTAGAAAAAGTTACTTGTTGATATGAAAAATGAATTACGTATGTATAATTTGCTGCACAATATCAGGGTGGCTACTCACTTGGAATTCCTTGAATTCCGGGAATTACACGTGAATTATTGGCTCTAGAAATTATACATCAATTTTGGCAAGACGTGAAATAAGGTACAAGCGGATGTTTTCTCTATTCCATTTTTTCCTCTGTAGACGTGAAAAATTGTAACTTTTTATTCCATATCCCATTAAATTTATACATGTTTATAAATGCCCTGAAAAAGTTCCTCTCAGTTTAGATTTTATTTCATTCATTTCTTTGAGGATGAAAAAGAAAGCTACACAGAAAATAAAACAAAATTTTCTCAATCCGTTTACTTTGTTAGTGTCTTTTACAGAATAATTTATCTGACAAACGGAAGATTATTACAAAATAATATATCTTCAAGTTGATTAGGTAAATTTTTTCTTACATTGGAATCATACAAACCATTTATATCGTCAATATTTTTGTGTATGGAAGGGAGGGTGAGAGTCGGTAATATGTAAGGTTGGAATAGAGAAAACATCTGCTTGTATCCTTGAATATTTGGAAAGTTCACCTTGAAAACCAGGGATTATACTTGAATTTTATCATTGTCCTAGTGACCACCATGAATCTTCTTGCGTTATCCACACTCAAACTCCGCTTTTGTCTGTGAGGATCATTTCATGTGCTGAAAATTATCTTTCAACAGAGACATAGTCAGTAGTGTTAATTTGAACGCTGAAATATTACTTCGCAAGGCGTGAATGCCAAAAAGGACCAAACTGACGCGAAAGTGAGCAAGGCCACACAGATAAGAAGTTTGCACTTGGAACTGTGCAGGTAGTAGAGACGATTGGGTAACAAAGCTGAGAATGGGGAGGAGGGGGGGGGGGCAAAGACAGTTTACTTTATCTTAGTAGGCAAGGCTTAGCGTTAAGAGTCTATAGTGCAGGGGTAAAAAGTAGGGGGGAACTGTCCCATTTCGCCGCCACTGTCTGCAGGTAACAGTGACGTCAGACATTTTTGTTTTGTTTAAAGCTTTGATAAACATCATATAATTGGAGGGAGGGAAATCGACAGACAACATGTTTCAAACACGCCAGTTGTTGAATTGAGGGGTCTAGTGAGAGAGGGAGATATTCCACAAATCTTGAAAATTTTATTTTTTGCCATTTTCAGTCTTCTCCTACCATCTGTCATCTATCATGTGAACTACAACCATGTTGCATAGCTCCCGCTTGTTCTGCAGCAGATTTTCTGTGGTCTTGAATACGTCCTCATCAGCATTTTGAGTGAGAGAAGGAGCTATGCCACTTACTGATGGTGTCTGCAATAGGAGTGGCAGAGGTTGTGTTGCAGTAACCGGTGCTAGATTTAATATCAGCCCTGAAGTTAAAAGATCTCATGGCAATAATGCCTCCAGTTCTTCATGGTGTTTACCAAAAACTAAAATCCACAGAAACAATGGACAGTGAAGATCCTCCAGAAGACACATGAAGTTGTCTTTATGTAGATCATATGTAACCCCGTGAACATGATTTACACTCTGGCAAAAGTATTCAAGCCTTGTTCAAAGTATTTGATGTGCTAGATTGATTTTTCCACATGGGTATACTACAACAATATACCATACATGTTCATGATAAATGGTATTTATATTGAAATTCATATTTTTCCTTTTGAATAATTTACCTAACAATATGTTCAGAAAAAAATTACCCTTTGTTATACAAATTATGACTCAACGCAATGCTTTAGAAAACTCAATTTATTTCCATTTCTTGTCAAAGTGGCATAGCTCCCTCTCTCACTAGACCCCTCAATTGTTTCGCCACCAAACCTAGTAAATACCTCTGTGAGATATAAAAATCCTGTAAAACCTATAAAAAATATAAAAACCTAAAGAAAGGTTTAATTTAGGCACATAAACCTAAAATAGGTTCTAACGAGCAAAATAGTTTATTTTAGGCACTATATAACTTAGTCAGTTTTTTCGTTTTTTTATGAAACTCAGATAGGGCTATAACTTATTATTTCTTATTAACCTCCAAAGGAAAAAAACAGGTTAAAAACCTAAAATCCGAGGTCTATAGATGACGTCATGAATGAACACTCGCAAACATCCATGCCCAGGCCAGGATTCGAACCCGCGACTCCTGTAGTCTTAGTGCGATGTACTAACCACTCCGCCACGGGGACCGGCTTGAAGTAGTTAGGATTAACGTACGACCTCTAGGAATATCTTCAGTAAGGTGGCTAAAAAGGATTCTAATATTGTCACACACCTTAATACGCACCAACGAGGCAGTCTTTATTGAAAATCGGGAGGTTTGGAGGAGGGAAGGGGAGATAAGTATATAAACTATGTAAAATGTGCCAAGAATACATTATTTAAATTTCCAAGTGTTCCTTATTTATTGTGGGTAAGATAAGGTTCTCGTGAAAAATACGTACAGCTTTAAAAATTATTGTAAAGCGACCCAAATACTAACGTACAAATACGCGACGTACATCCGCTGCTTATTTACACAAGTTCGTTACGTCAGATTGCGGAGACATACATTGCGACGTATATTTTCATCCGTTCACTCTTCCCTCGGAGACCAGTTCTTCCAAGGCTTTCTACAAAGCCTTGCAAACAAATAAAAATATAATTCGATTTCTACATCGAATTATTTATTACAAAGAATTTTGAAACAAAATGATTTCACATAATTACTACCCTATATCGTCTATATTCTATATATATATATATAAAAATGGATGTCTTGTGTGTGTGTGTGTGTGTGTGAATTTGTTTGTTCCGGTATAACCCTCGAACGCCTGGAGCAATTTCAACCAAACTTGGTACACGTATCACTTGCAATCAGGAAATAATATTTTGGGGGTAAGACACCCCTGGCACACCTAGGGGTGGGGTGGGAAGGGGTGACATGTAAAAATAATCGAGAACCACCGATATTAAATTCCGCACTATCCGTGACTCTATGCAATCCGCACAACGATAGTGTTTCTCGGGTTGTCTAACATTCAGGCTGTGTTGCGAATGGAATACATAGTTTTTTTGTGACACTCCCAACGCGGTTCAACTCAAAGTTCATCACCTATCGGAATGGGTGGTGAGAGGGGGTGAAAAATAAAATGCCACAAATGAACTAGATTACTGTCGAATCCATAGTTTTCGGAGTCGCTAAGCTAATTGGTGACATTCACGATCACATTTTACACTATAGTTAGAATTCATTATTTTCCTATTTAATACACGATTGGGATAAATAAATACCCGGGCAACGCCGTGTAATCAGCTAGTGCTCAATAAATGTCAGTATCATCATTAAAAGAAAAGGAAACTGAAGGATTTGGATTTCAACCCGCGACGTCTAATTCCTAGAAGAAAAAAGTTCAGACTCGAGAATTTGACATTACTGGAAAAAATGTCTTGAATCCCTTTCTCATGTTACGATTACATTTTTGCTGCAAATTGTGAGAAATTAATGTTTGTACATTTCACAATACTTTGCAAGATATTGTTACATACACGCCCAATATATTCGTTATTAGACCTCTTCGTGTTCAGACTTGACAGCGATTTCCACCAGGTAGACCAGTAGCGAACGCAGTGTTTCCAACCTCACCAAAGTTTCTCTGCTTTCAATTTCAACATTTAGAATCGTAAATAAATCGGTTGTGTTCTCTATTAATGTTGTAATATGGTTTCTGACTTCATTGATAAGCAAGCATATAAATCATTCACCACTATGTTTTTCGATCAGTAAAGCTAGTAGTATAACTCTGCTGGTGCTCAAGATCTATGTTACCACATTAACGATTTCAGGACATACAAATATTTCACGGCGCTCACATAATTTTTGGATAAGTGTATAAAACTATCGTTCCTCACCCGTGGGCAGTGATGTGCCGTAGACTATAAGTTTACGTCTACATGCGTTGTCTACACGTAATCTACGCGTAGATTACATTGGGTTGTAGTTTACATAGACTACGTAGACAATCTAAAGTGCATTAAAATTAATTTTCAAGGGTTTCATGAAAGGAAAGTGACATTTTTAACTATATTGGTTCCTAACGAAATGAAAAGAATCCTATTTACAACAAAATTTCTCTTCTATTCTATTATCAACTATGGAAGATAAATAGTATGCAAAAAACAACAACAGATGGCAGTCGTGAGGAAAGAGTGGTCTTTTCCCCATAAAACACTAGAATATTTCCTATATTAGGTTTCTTCCTAGGTGAAAAACTGATCGAATTTGGAAGAAAGAGTATGAAAAGTTCTCCTCACACATCAGCAACTGATACGCAGTATAATTTTATTTTAATTTCACGACGCCCTTTGCTAAGTTATAACCTTTCGCCATGTTGTTTACATGGATTACGTAATCTACGTGTATAAAATAGTCTACGTGTAGAATGTAGACTATCTTTGTTTACGCGTAGACGCACATCACTGCCCGTGGGTATAATTCATTACTAGGGCTCGTAAGTTGAAGACCTATAAATTGCCAAAAAAGACCTATAGAAAGACCTAAAAATTTTAGAAAAAGGACCTAAAAACGGAAAAAAGGACGTATAAATGTGATCCAAATTAATTAATAACTTCAGTTTTAATTACATATTTAATGAATAAAAAATACAAAATTCTGGTGGTATGGAACATACAGTGCAAAAAAACTATATGAATGAAATGCATATTCTTTCAGTCCAAAAATGTTTTTCTTTCGTTTCAGGGATGGTTCAAATATATTTCTTTATTTCTTTTTATTTCTTTCCTACAGAAAGGATGTTTAAGAGGTGATGATGAACTGATGATGATTGTAATTGAGAATGGGCAGTAAAAACGTAGTCGAAAGAAGGTGAAGTTGCAAAAGAAAGCTGTTAAGACCTAAAAAATGGCTAAAAAAAAACCAATAAGCCAAAAAATGCCGAAAAAGGCGAAAAAGAACAAATAAAACCCACCTTTTTCTGGCCTACAATGACCCAAAATGAACATATATTATGTTGGGCCTCGTCTTCGGACACTAGGGGAAGCGGAAAACCTTTAAACCGTCTCCAAAATTAGATTCTGCATATAAGGCTTATTTTTACCTATTACTAGATTGCTTAGGGATTTTGGTTCCCTGAACTTGAAAACATGCAAGACTTTTATTAGCAAACATTTGCGCCATACGCTACGGGGAAAGCGTTTTTGACGAAGGTGGACGTGTTTCCCAGCGTCTTTAAGGGAGTCCATCTCAAGATTTCCCATCCATCATCCGTGCCAGGAAAGATTGTCACATGGAAATCTGCGATGCATTGAAGGCAATTTAGCGTGCAGATGTGGCAAAGGAAGAAGAATGTCTTTTGTATGAGGAGGGGGGACGTCCCGGGTCGACAGCTATGAAATCGTGTGAGGATATTGACGTGAAAAGCCTTTTTTTGCATCACGACATCGTTGTCTTACACATTCCGTCTCGTGGGCACCCACTTTAGGAGGATAGCAAGGTACTTTACGTTTCTTAAAGTACAGTCACCCGCAAGAAAAATGGAACGCCTAGATCCTGTAATACTCCCTTCGCTGCTGCCTAAATCTACGGTGGTGGTAGAGTTAGGCGACAACGCCTGACAGGAAAGTGACCATTTCCAGATCTAGGCGTCCCATTTGTTTTGCGGGTGACTGTACATCAAGGGGTTATAGAGTCCCGCCTAACTTTCACTGCTATTTAATACATTTTATTTTAAATCGATGAAGATAGAAAAACACAGTTAAGTTTTGTTCTCTATTCGTGTAGCAGATAATTTCGGTGAGGTTTTTCATACAAGACTGATTCGTAAAGAATAGCGCAGGAACGAAGCAATGTGAACTAAGGAAATGAGTAGACATTTTCTTCAGAAAACTAATTTTTGAAGTAGTTTTGTTGTTCCACCTGCGTCTATTCTGTTAGTATAAATATTTTGAATCCGTAGTAAGTTTCATTAATATTTTGTATTTGTCAATGTGTGTGGGTTGAGGCATAAGTCATGGCAATTATTTTTTTTCGCGAGAATTATTAATGTTCACGCATAGATATTTCTGAACCAAACCCACTGCAATCAGAACCCACAGACCTTTCACGTCGTAACGACTGAGATTCACGCTGCAAAATCAAGTATTGATTCTGCTCTTTCGGGAAGTAAACGACGTGTTTGAAATGTAATTTACTGACGAAGCCAAAAAATGACAACCACATTTCGTTACTCTATATTTTCTTCTTGGAATTCCACCACATTATTTTTTCTCGGCTGAACTTCCTTCCCCCCCCCCCCCCCCCATTTTGACGTGGTTATATTTGTCCCCGAAGCTAAATTTCTTGGGAAAAATAACTTTTCTTCGCCCTGCCTGGAGAAGAATGAACTTTAACATTTCTTGGAAAATATGTTGTCCATCCACAACCTAAGGCTAAAAAGAACAGAGTCCGGTTACATGCAATTTCGTTAGTCGCAAACTGAAACCAAGTCAATCTTCTAAATATCCAGTGGATGGTGATGCTTATAAAATTTGTTCTCAAACTGGTAAGATATCGTATCGTTTTCGTGATTGATGAAGTACCAGGTGATACGTTTGAGATGTCAGAAAAGTAAACCTTTATACACAAGAGGTTAATGTGTATCTGTGAGGAGTTTGTTGTAATATAAGCACAAAGGATGTAAGTTTCGAATGAGTGTAGTTTTACAGACTTCAGCCACATGGCGGCGCTAATGTGCATGGTAACAAAGGTGGTGAACACGTCACAACAGCGCACACAGTATGTCGTATGGTATGCGAAAATTTCGAGTATTAATGCATGCTACTGTCGCTACGCAGCTGAAGTCAGTAAACCTCCACTCATTCGAAACTTACATCCTTTGTGCTTATATTACAACAAACTGCTTACAGATACGTACATTAATTAACCTCTTGTGTATAAAAGTTTACTTTTCTGATATCTCAAACGGATCACCCGGTAAATATCCTTCTTAAAATATCAGTTATATGTGTAAGATTGGTACGTTAAGGCAAGCTGCTTCATGTGATGGCGATGAAGAGATATTTTAGTGACAAATAGGTTGCAATTCATCATAATGGTCGTTTAAATATTGTGAATATAATAACACACATGAAAAATTGTGATGATGTAAGTTCAACCGGGGTGGAACTGTAACAATATAAAGAGAGCTGTTCCAAATAGATGTAATGCAGTTGTTTACAAACATATTATGTATTTGAGTACAACAATGAGGGCTTTTCGCTCGAGCGCTCGATAGTTCACACGGCCAACGCTAGATGGCATACATAATTGAGAGGTCTTCCTCGAGCGAAAAACGCTCGAACGAGCCGAATACACTCAAACTCTCGTAGCCTATTAGTACACATACATATTTCCGTCATTTGTTTGTTGTTAGTCTAACTTCATAGCGAATGTGAAAATAAATAGAAACTACCTAGGCTTTCTTTTTTATCTTTTACGATTATTGTCACATTAAAATTATGTTTGATTTAATGTTATAACTGCATTATATTATTTCGCAGAATATAATTATCCTTTTCAGTAAGTGAACAATGATGTACGTACTTGTTACACTGTGATACGATATTTTTAATTGCTTAGGCAGGTCTGTGAGCATGTGTTCCATTTTACTTTTCGGTCTGTAGATATTCCATACTTTCTTGCGTATTGTATTTGAGCCTTACACAATAATGTACGGAATTATGATTTAGAATTGTAATTGATTGATTGATTTAGTTTATTTTACTTCGCGTTTTGTGCCTCTTGGCTAATTTGCGAAGATGGGGATAAGTGATGAAATGATGAAATTGATGAATGGACATTCACAAACAACCAAGCCCGAGCGGAATTCGAACGCGGGACCCTTGGCGTCGCAGCGCGATGTGCTAACCACTCGGCCACAGGGTCCGACGGAATTGTAATTGCATGGTATAGGTTTTAAGTTGACAGTGCTCCTTATTAGGCTCTGAAATACGGAACGTTTCAAATCATTGCGTATCACGTTCGAGCGTGGGGGACTCGAACGAGTTTGAGCGAGCAAAAGTGGTTCCATGCTACTTTATTATGTACAGTCGATACTATACTCTGTCCCTGGAATCTCTGGAGGTAGCAAACAAAAACATGTCTGCGCAAGTAGTGATTCAAGAGAGCTATACCGTACCAATGAACTCGCGAAAGGGGAAGTGGGGAAACGCGACAGCAGCTACCAGCCGTTTGCAACAGCGCGCACTGCCTTGCTCCTTCAACTCGCCTTCTCCTCTTCTCTACTGTTATGCGCTGCCTTGCTTCACATACTCGATGGATGGAGTACAGTTAGGGTCACAGCTTTAAGACCAGAGAGCTATAGCACTTTACGAATTCATTTTTTAAAGAACAGTGTGCTTTTCTTTTAGAACAGTGTGCTAGATTTCTTTGTGATGCTAGGATGTTTGTGAAAGAAGTGAGCATTACGAGTTCCAGACTGTAATATCGGGAATCTGCCTTCAAATTGAACGAAATCTGATAAAGCTGGTGACGGTGAAGACTGTTGATCAAAGGATCGGCTTTGAAAATTTGCAACTGCTGAAGTGCATATACACAAGAAGGCAGTAATATTAAAGTGAGGAGTTCTTTTTGATTGTTGGTTGCCCATGAAAAATTTAACAAATGTAGAATTACATAGGCATGGCTTGATGTATCAGACGACAGACCAGTGACGTATCAATATGGCGGATGATGTTTTGAGGGAACCACTGGCCTCACAACTTTAGAGATCTTGTTTTGCCTTAAATTGAACGCACGGAAATGCTAGAACGACCAGGGGTTATTTTTCTATGATGTTTTAAAATGGTATCTACATTTTAGTAGAAATATCCATTGTAGACACGGTAATTGAACAATAAATTTTGCCTCTACTATATATGATAGAAAAGTACAGCTATTCAAACAATATCCTCTGGCATTCATTACACAGACAAGTTAAAAAGGAAACAGGTGTAATGTTATTTCCAATAAAAATGCATAAATAATGCAATAACATGCACTTATTGACGGATGTGCCCATGCTACATTTAGGAGGCTGAAATACACCTGATTCCCGATAGATGGCAGTGTATAGCAACTATTTAAAAAGAATAATATATACAAGAGAAGACAATGATAATGCAAAGAACATACATTCAGTAACTATTGCTTTACATTGTAAGAAAATTAATGTGTACCTTTGTACACAAGGAAACTGAGAGGGTTAACTAAAGGGTTCAGAAAGCTGGCATTTATTATAAAAGTTCTATGGTCCGGTGATATAATTAGCTTGCTCAAACACAGCTGTGTCAACCTTTTCTCCATAATCCAAAGTCTCTTACAGGCAAACAAAGTTTGGAAATTCGGCGAAACTTGAAAACAGACCAATGTGATGTTCAGGGTCTAAAAATTATCTCCCCAACAAAGCGGTGTAGTAGTTGTTGATTGATTGATTTGCTTTATTTTACTTTTGGCTAATTTGCGAAGATGGGGATGAGTGATGACTAGTGTTGCCCACGGGACGAGACGGGACAGGCTTTTAAAAATTCGAGACGAGACAAGATTGATCATGTGTCCCGAGACAAACGAATATTTTCGAGACGAGACAGCATTTCCACGAGACGAGGCAGGCTAAAGTCTCGTCTCGTGGGCAACACTAGTGATGACTAGAGCTCGGATTTTTAGGTTCTAAAAAAATGTGCTTTTAGGTTGATGTATCTAGTGGTGAAGTTACACATACATTATCTTTCAACATCACTGAATTAAAACACATAGGTGAGTTGGAAGGTGTAATTCTCTGTTGGAAATATTTTTCGGTTTCAGCATACATTGCCAAGTTGGTAGTTTTGTAATTTTGCAGTAAGTTAAACACATTTATAAAATATCACGACTAAAATTACAGAAGAAAAGAATCGATATTGAATTCATTCTCATGGTCAGTTCCGTAACAAGAATTGATCATGAAATTACGTACACAATGATGAGTATTAGATATATAGTAGTGGTAATTGCTACTGTCTTGTATTCAAGGAGTTACAGACTAATTAGGCGTAACTTGTCGGTGGCACTTGCCCACCTAACAAATTTTCAGAATCAACAAACTAATGGAACTTGTGTTAAGCTCCTAGGACCTGAGAAGCAAGTTAATGAGTATTTTTTACGATTTTGCAAAATGTAACCGTAATTTAGCAAAGTAGTCTTGGGTGCTATTTTTATGGAGTACAAAACTTTTAGATTCTGCCCCCCCCCCCCACACACATTTCTGCGGGTGGGTGTCAAAATCTCACTTTAAAAACTGTAGGCTCAGTCCCGATTAGCTGTTCTGATCATAAAGTGGGCTTGGCCTTCTTTTCTTTCTGTCAATATTACATCGGCAATTTTTCAGAAATTATTAAAAAATATGTTTTGTTGAAAGCTCTTTTTTTAAAAAATGTTGAATGGCATGAAACGAAGTGTGGAGTGACCCCATTTACTATTTTGAAATTGTCGCGATACCCCCCCCCCCCCACAACCCCTCTCCTCTAGCGACTCCAAACGTACATGCACACATACATATATAAGTATGTATACGGCCTCATCGATGGCGTAATGGTAACGTCGTCGCCTTGTAACAAAGGGGTCCCGGGTTCGATACCTGGTGGAGGCACATGGCATAGTTGTTCGGATTCCACTTTAAACTGTAGGTCCAGTCCCTATTAGCCTTTTTGTGCAAAAGTGGACTTAAAACAACAATTCAACATATAAGTATGTATAAACATTATCTATCTCATGCTGTCTCTAGATAGTCAGTAGAATCCCCCCCCCCTTTTTTGGAAATTTCTTAAATATCGCACTGCGGACGAGTAATGCCCTAAAAACCGAGTTAATTTTGAAAATATACCCCAAAACCTGGAAAAGTCAGAAAAATTCAAGTATTTTTTGTTTTGCCAAGATTTAAAAATGAAGATAAATACCGCCTTTCCTTAAAGCAGCTTATCGAATACAGATATTCTATATACATGTCTTTCTGTTGTAAATGTATGTTCATTTATTTTCATCAATGCTGAATAAATATTATTCTCTTGAATAACTCTATTTCGTGGAATGTCTGTCGGTGAAGGTATGAGTCTCGCAACTCAAAGATGGTGAGACAGGAGTTTCTGAGGTTAATGTCCGGTCACTGCCGGGGTGAACGTAATGTAATTTCGAAATACGACAGGACAAAAAGGGGTTCGAGACTCTGCGTACCAGAACAGGGTAAGTTCCATCTTCGCTTGTGTCTGCCATTCTCAATCACGACTGTTATGGGTCTATACCCTGTCCCAGCTAACTTTAGAGCACGACCGCGCATATCGGCAGAGGAGGAGGAAAATCCAGTGGTGAAAGCGCAGTGTTGCCAACCGTTCGGTCCTGACCTTAGTCCGTACGCTAAATGCACGGCTTGTCAAAATTTGCTTTTGCAGTTTTATCACTAATATTTCCCTAAGAAATTCTAAACCAATCGTACGGACCTGGATAGAAGAATACGGTCCGTTTGCCATGTGCGTTCGGTATTATCCTTTTCAAAAGTTTGCAACGCTGCATAGCGCAGGAGGAAATCGGGTAACTCCCGTCGCCCATTACGCATTCCCGTTTCTCTCACTGTTCATTGGTGGAGTCGTCTCGCGTCACTACTTGTGCAGAGACTTGTTCCCGTTCCCCTGGTCTACAGTTCATTTTGTTTATTTAATCTGATCAGGTGTGTACATCAACGCAGTCCTTTTGGGGGGACATGAGCGAGCGAGATCAGGGCCATTAGGGCTGCGACACGTGGTGGAGATGTCGGGCATTTAACTCAGAAACTCTTGTCTCATCATCATAGAGTTGCGAGACTTATACCTGTACCGACAGACATTCCACGATTTCAACACTTAAAACTTGGTTATTTTCATGCAGAATGATTTGAAAATATATTTTCACTTTGTCTAGCCTGGGGTTTGTGCTGTCTCCTATACATGGGCATTTGTGATTTTCTTTCATTAATTTAATCTCATCACTTTTCAGCCCCATCCTCACGGTTATGCGAAAGAGAAATAAAAGCGAAGTAATATAAACCAAGTCAATCAACCTTTCTAGAAAACCTATACAAGTCAGGGGATTTGTTTTACCAGTAAAATTATGACATTGGTCGTTCATATGTAGCGTTACAATTCCGTAAACCTAAATTAGTGCCCTGTTCTCGCATCTTTTAATTAACACTGTAAATAAAAGCATTCTCATTATTTCCATTGATTATGTATATAGTACAGTAAAACGTTTCCTGACGGACACCTCTAAATTACGGACATTTTTAAATTTCCCGGCAGAAATACATGGGGTTTAATGGCAATATTTCTTCTTAATAACGGACGCGGACACTGAAAACTACCTCCCAACGCAAATAAAACTTCTTAAACTTTAAGTGGGTATGTGGAGTGGCTGCAGCACCCCAGGTCTAAAAATGGTTAAAAAAAAGTCTTATAAGTTGGCAACACTGTTCCCGTTACCTTCATGTTGTTTACTCCTTGAAAGGTAGGTCTTTTACAGTGTTGCCAAGTTGGTCCGTTTGGGGCCAGAACTGGCCCTTTTGAGTACTTACTCAGCCCCAAAATTCAGTAAAAGCCCGAAGGGGCTTTTTAGCCCTACAGAGAGAAATCTTGCTACAAATCTAGCCCTTTTAGTAATGAAATGTTTTTTGGTATTTTCAATAAAGTAAACTGCAAAGAAGAATTCACTTAACCGACCCTCCTCTGCACCTGCAAGCTCGTCCTGCGACCCCTCTTGGGGAGCAGGTAGCAAGTGCACATTGTCACTTTATCCCCTTGTTTCTGGTTTTGATATGCTGTGTAGCCCGAGGCGAATTACGGATAGCGTCGATTCCAGAAATTGGGAATCTTTGTTCAGTAGTATTGCATCTGGTCCTTGAAAGTTCACAGAAATGCGGTGCGGAATGGACGAATCGTTCGTAACAGTGAGGCTCGACCAGAGACTAGTTCGTGTGTGTGGCCGTGCGTTGTCGTACCGTGAAAAAGCAGGAACCAAATCGGTTTTAACACCAACACTTGTGGGAACTTTTCGAAACGAGGAACTTTTCGTGGTTCCTCGTTTTGAACTAATTAATTTTTCGTAATCTACAGGCTAAATTACACCAGAAAAATTTAATTTTAACGCAGTTTAGTTTCGGGGTTACAGACCGGTCAAAGCCACACACTCGTGTGAAAGGTTCCAAATTTCGATGTTTGGCACCAGTCAGCATAAACACTTTGTGTTTAACAACACGACGGTGGCGACATCTGAGTGTGTGAAACCCGCTGCGAACTAAAAATCACGTGACGGATGACTCATCGAAACAATGTGCAACAAAATTTCCAGCAGGAGACCAACCAAATGAGGAACCTCAGGCGACTGATTTACCACAAGATTTTATGTTAAAACCAAGTCTACAATGAAAGTATGGAGATATATATAATTAAATTAACTAAAAAGCAATATGCTGCTAGTTTATGTTACCTTGGGTATATTAATATGGCGAAACGATAAGCAAGGGAAAGACGACCATGTTGAAGTTATTTATTACTGAAACCTGTACATTCATAATAGCTATGAAGCTTTCTATTCTTAATATGAACTCGTTCAAATATGCGAGTTAAAAAAAACAAACGGAAATGCATATAGTCGCCATATTGAACTTCTACACCTCTGCAAGTAGTAAACTGGTTAAAACAGGTCCGTGCCGAGTGGCATGGGCAAGGATATATTTAGAAGGGGGTCCAGGTGATCCGGACACCCCTAAAGATTTATGAAATTCTAAAATTAAAGAGTGAAAATAAACCTATTTAATATTTTTTGTTTAGTCAATGGTTATTTCCACCGAACTTTTTGGAAGGCGAGTATTATATTGGGATCATAACTTTGAATGACAATACCAAAGAAAATATATGCACAATACTATTTATAATAATATGCATAAAATATTCTTGGAACCTTAGTATATATATATATTTTTTTATTTTGTTTAATTCAAATTTATGTATGTTCTTTGTTTTAATAATAGTTCCTAATACGTATCATTTAATTTCTAAATACAGATTGAACCAAAAGTAGGTGCACAGGAAATAATAATTTTCAGCATGATCTCGCTCGCTACTGTCTGGATCATCCTCCAATCTGCCATGAATTAGCCGTGGACGATAAGGTTTCAACCCAATAGATTTCAGGATTCGTATAATAGAAGTTTTTGAAATACTCAATTCTGCTGAGGCTCTTGTTGTAGACTTACTCTCCACCTACTTTTGGTTCACTCTGTATATTATTTTTAAAACATGGAATTATCATGGTTTTTCGATTTTTAAGAAAATTAAAGGAAATTGAAAACATTGTTATACTCTTCGAATAGAGAATCCGAGAAATAAATGTATACAGTAAGCACCAAGCTGTACGCTCTGTGACAGCGTTTGTCTGCAAGCGACTATGTTGCCGATTGTCGGATCGGAATGGATGTTGATTTTTTTTCTATACTTTGGACCATAATATTTCAACTTTATACTTGTGCGTTTAGGTGCAACACTACTCCATTCTTGGTGGTCGCATCAAATGTTCCAACAGCATTTCACTGACCACCGTGACGAGTGTTAGCACAGCGCGCTATGACTCCAGTGGTCCCGGGTTCGAATTCCGGCCTGAACATTGGCGGGCATTCTTTGTAAGTGTCCCTTCATCATTTTCATCAGATCACCCTCTCTCATCGTCGCCATTAACAAAAAGTGTCAGAGAAGCAACGTAAAATAACGTACTTCAATCAATTCAGCAGCATTTAGATTATATTGTTTGTTCCATATTTTCTGATCTGCACCGCCCGTGAAAAAAATAAATCCTGCGTACAGCCTGTATTCAAGCTTGCCTTGATTATATTATAGATTGATTGAGTTGGTATTTTAAGTCCACTTTATGCACAATAAAGCTAATCGGGACTGGACCTACAATTTAAATTGGGATCCGAACCACTATCTGTAACCACCGGGTATCGAACCTGGGATCCCTTGATGAAAGATGACGACGATACCACTACGCCATCGGGGAGTCTCCACCGTTTCTGACTATTTCATTCTGCTTACTACATAGTCTATAGAGTCGCGGTCGTCTAGACGGTAGGGCTTCTCACATCCACGCGGAAAAACCGGGTTCAATTCCCGGAGTGGGTGATCAAAGGTTGGAATTTGTCAGGCCTTTTCCCCGCACAAAGCGGCCCTGGGGTCCACCTAGCCTTATATCTATGGGTACCGGGGACAACCTTATGTGTTGCTGATTGCATCACCTTCAAAGTGGCCGGGAGAATGTGGGGGTAGGACCAAATTTCGTAAATGTGTCTTCATGGCACGGGGAACTGTGGCTCAGCCTTGCAATGCATAGTCTTAGAATGAACGAACTCTGGTATACTGTTCAGTGGGATTTGCCGTAATAAAAACTACTCGAACTTCTCTACTTCTGAAAGTTGTATGCTGATAATCGGGTTAGAGCTTTATTATATTGATACAAACTTGTTGAAATAAAGAAGTTTAAGAAAATAGAAATAGACTGAACTTCTTTTTTCTGACGTATTTGGGGTGATAATGGGTACCATGTTTGTTCATACTGATATGAACGTACCGAAATAACCAAATTGGAGCAAACTGGAGGTGGACCGTCGTCTGATTGAATTTTTATATTTGACAAGGTAATAAACTGATATTCCATATGATATTACAAGTTTCCTGAAATAAGTGTAATAAAACTGAAAAGAGGGCATCGACCTATTAAGCTTGATTCACAAACTAATTTCAAGTAACGCTCAGATCACACTCCTCTCACCGTGTAGTCAAATATTGTTGAATGATTTTAAAATAGAAGCATTCAGACCTCCTGTATTGAAGAAGTTTTACTATCTTTTCTTCTTTTCTCAAAAAACTATTGACTTATTACTTGCTTGTTTTAATTTTAAAATTTTGTAATAACAAAGTTCAAAAAGTAGCTACATGGGAAACACACAAATCAGCCTGAAAATTTTAAAGGTGCTTTCGGTTTCTTAGTTTCTGTGAAGCATATTATCCTTGTTTTCCTTTGGAAGTTTTAGTGCTGTTTCATTTACATAACTGACAGTTAATGCTGTATTGCTCTAAAAACTCATAGTTATGCGGATGTTTGTAAGTATATTACATGTCAGATACTGTTGTGTAGTAAGACAATAGGACGTATGAAGTCCTCTCTTGGAATGACGATGTTTGAGATTGTTCTGTGTTTTACTCCTTGAATATCACTGTCACTTTTCCTGTTTTAGGGTTAATTTAACTACATAAATTCAAAACAAACTAAACTAAACAAAATGTAAAAATGGCTGTAGAATCGTCTGCTTTCTCTGTGCTGAATATGTCAAAGTAGAAGCAGTCGAACCTTGTCTTGAAATTGAAATAATCTGGATAGGGGGAGGGCGAATATTTACTAGCTCGTTTCTCAAGCAAAATAAGCAAGGAGCTTACATAATTGACAACGGTTGATTTTCATTTGATTTATTTTACATCGAACCGAATAACTATGTGCGTCCACAAGGTATCGAAACCTCGAAACCGGTACCTCTTGATTACACGGTGGCGATGTTATAACCAGGGCCCGGATTTTGATGACCTAAAAAAATCTGAAATATGACCTATAAAATGACCTAAATATCAAGAAAATGACATAAAAAATGACTTAAAAGTTTGTCTATATTTCAAGGTATGATAGTTATAAAGTGAAAAGTGACTTAATTTTTTTTTATTTATTTCAGGGTATGGCAGTACAAAAAATACTTACAATTTTTCTCTGTTTCAACGTATGACAGTGTACGGCACGGCACAATTCTTACTTCTGTAATTGAATTTTAGATAAAAAAAATCTTACTTATTCAGAGTTATTGCAGTACTTAACAATGAGCATGCGAAGGTTCTCTAAAGTAAGTGAACGCCTGTTGTCGGACAGCACATTTTTGTATTTGGAGAAACTCCTTTCCACATCTGCCGACACTACAGGAGCGTACTTGAAATGCTCTAAATCGGTGGCAGTGAGTTCTTCAATGCACGAAGTATCAAATGAATCACCGGCCAACACCTGAGAAATGCGACACAAAGTTTTGTATCCAGAGTTTTTGTCAAGAACGCTTTCCACTTTCTTCGATACGCTTCTACCAACTTCTCCTCCTACACTTTGCAAATGAGATGCAATTTTTCTAACTGCAGTTAGAGAACTTTAGAGGCTTGCACCTTGCTCCCGTACGCTTGTGATCCCATGTGTTAAGGAACTGAAATTTGCCTTTATGAAGGCTAGCTGTCCTTCAATTTCACCGTTTGAAAATAGTGTTTTAGCGGCTTGGAAATTATCGCAATAATAAATTGCTGAATCTATCCAGGTACCCCACCGAGTGATGACAGGTTCTCGAGGGAGTGGAACACCGGGAGCCATGGACTTGAACAGCACTTTACGAGCAGGAGCCTTTATAAAAACTTTCTTCGTCTTTCACACAAGGGCATCCACTTCAGGAAAATTTGCTCTAACTTCCTCTGCCACCCTATGCATAGCATGTGCTAAGCAAGTAACGTGCACCATTTTCGAGTAAAAAGCCTTTATTGACTTCCCAGCTTTCACAAAGTATGGCGCGGCGTCAGTCACAAAAAGCAAGACGTCATCATATCTGATACCCTCAGGCCGTAACAAAAACATACACTTTTCGAACAGTCTACATATTGTGGAGTGATTGACAGTTTCTAACACTTCACTCGTGAGCAGAAAGACTTCACCTGGTCCGTCGATCTCCAACGTACCAATGACAACGTTAGCCACGCAACGATTTTCTACGTCATTTGTTTCATCGATGGATATGAAGATCTTCTTCCCATGTACTTTTCCCCGTATCTTGTTCATGGTGCTGTCGTAACATTGTACCAGGTAGTTCTTCCGAAGAGTTGATTCGTTTGGGATAGGACGTCCGAAATGCATTTCGAGAAAGCTCTTAAATTTAGCATTGTTTACTGTCCAAAACGGGATGTTAGCAGAAACTAGAGCTTCACAAAAGTCTCTGTTAAAATCGGACGATTTATTCACCTTCATGGATGTACTCTGTTGCAGTAACAATTGCGTGGATTTCTTCTTACTTGCGAGTTGCACTGCCCGTATATGCTTATCGAAATTAAATTTGAGCGTAAGTACGTTTTTTTGAATATGGAATAATTATATTGTGAGTGAAACGCGAAAAATGACCAAAAAATGACCTAAAACTTGCAGAAATGACCTAAAACTTAAAACATGGAAAATATGACGAAAAAATGCATAATAAAAATCTCATTTTTGTAACCTGGGCGTCACATCTAGAATGTTCCTACTAAAGAGCAATGCATACTACACAAGGAAAAAAAGATGACATGTCATCAAAATCCGGGCCCTGGTTATAACTAAACCATCGGGGAGGTTGCGATGCCTTGTAATCAAAGGGTGATGAGGGAGACTTCACTATTACACATGGACAGGGCACACAAACTCCACAGAGGACTTCATCCACACGCCAGTGTGTTGTTCGCTTGCGAAATCTTAAGTATAAAACGTATGAGGATTAAGGTTAGTGATTTATTGTACGCGTAAATTGCAATGACGATAACGAATGATTGTTAAATTCGTAACGGATTTATCAGAACCCTTGCAGCTGCGTTGTTTCCTCGCTGCAGTAAACTGATGTGCCCTTTAAATGGAAGTCTCTACCAAAGACCCCATGACCGTTATGAGGCGCCAAAGCGTTTGGAATCCTTTCGCCCAGAATTGTGTGCTGGATCTCTGAGAGCTCGCTTTTCGGGTTCTCTTCCAAACAAGAGCAGCAACAGTGAAATTCACGGGAGCAGTTGGTGGCGACCTAAGTACTTCCAGTTTGGTTCAAGGTCGCTGTACAAATAATTAACGTCAACTGCAAGGAAAAACGGCAAAATTGTGTCGCTGCTGTCTCGATTGCTCCGGATGGCGAATTGTTAATGCGGCTCAGTGTCGCTAACGTTTAGAAAACATTGGCAGGGGCTCAAACACTTCGGTTACAACTTCGCGGAAAAAATTATCTTTTCTGAGAATATTCTTTGCGACACCGGAAGGTTTCATGGCTGAATTTTCTTAAATCATGTTTTCAGTTGGAAAAAGACAGTAGAAATTAAACAAAGGATCTCTTTCCTTTGATGCAAAACTCAATGGTTTTTGAACATTAGCTTCCTTGCATACTTTACACAACGCCACTTCTACATTTTCATCATAAAAACTCCACGGATTTTTGCCCTACCATGAATTTTGAAATTATTTCCACCATCAATTCTTTGAAAAACTCAAGATGCTGACCAAGGCAGAAATTTATTTTATTTTAAAAAAATAAATTAAACGTAACGTTTCAACCTTCTAGCAAGGTCTTCATCAGACTCTGTATCAAGTACAAATTAATAAAAAAATTGTACATGATACAGAGTCTGATGAAGACTTTGCTAGAAGGTTGAAACGTTACGTTTAATTTATTTTTTTAAAATAAAATAAATTTCTGCCTTGGTCAGCATCTTGAGTTTTTCATATAATGGAAACAAGGCTTAATGGCGTTATAATCAATTCTTTGTTTCCCGTTCATTTGATAGTTTATGTAATAAAATCAATATATTTTATTATCAAAATAATAAAGATAAACGGGTTTTCTAATGCACGCAAGCACCAGACATGAGTAGCTATGGCAATGTTCTTTGGAACTAAAATCTTTTTTCGAGCGTTTCGGGAATGAATATTGATTGATTTATTTGCTTTATTTTACTTCGCTTTTTGTGCCATTTTTGGCTAATTTGCAAAGATGGGGATGAGTGAATATGTCTATTCCTCTTGAGCGAGAATGCTATTCAACTATTGTTGAAACAATAAATTATTGTTGTTATTATTAAATTTTAAGAAAATGTGATTTCGTGCCTATTTTTCCTTCAATTCCTAGAGTTCGTAGGATCTTGACTTAAATATAAGAAATATTTTTTTTTCGGAATAACAAACGTTTTCAGTATGATATAAAAGTGACTACAACTCGTTCCGTGCTTGAACCCTAGATATTACAGAAATAAGAAATTTCTTGTGCTTGTGTAAGCTAAAAAAATTATCAAGATATACATATGTTTGTTAATATTTTCCCACCCATTTTATCTATTATTATCTTCATGACAGTTACGAAGACTAAACTCTGTAGGGAAACAGCATTTGAATAAGGGAGGCCTGCCAATCTGTTTTATCGTGGTTGACACGTGGCCAGCACATCACATCTCATTGTCACTGTTATCTGGTTATCTCCACAACGTATTGCTTTCACGTATTTCCCCTATTGCCTTGAAGAAACAATAATCTTCCAGCTACCACCGGTAAGGGAACCTGTGATTGCTCGAACCGAAAGGCGTGAGCGCTAACTTGAATTTTATTTTAAGTCTGCTTCAAGCACAGATGGGCTAATTAGGACTGACATACAATTTAAAGTGGAATCCGAACCATTACGTGCCTCCACCGGGTATCGAAAAGGGATTTCCTTGATTATAAGGCAACGACGTTACAACTGTAGTATACTCCATATATGGAAGACCCTATGAGTGAGCGCTAACCATTCGGCTAGTTGGAAGCTCCAACCATAACATGGAACTTGCAAATTATGGGTTAAGTACGGAAATAATGATGATAAAGTTAGCACAGTCACAGCAGTAAATGTTTGCAGTAAACAATTACTAGTAAACCTCTTTATTTATTTATACTGTATCAGAAATTGAACATGTAATACAGATATAGACTAATACCCAGTTATTGCGTTCATTATACACTAGTTAAGATACCATTATTGAATAATTGCACAGATCAATGTAATATAATAAAATATATAGACAAACAACACATTAAGCAAACATACACGTCTAAGGTTCCATCGTAATTTATGTAATTTTAATATTTTTCTTTTCAATATTGGAGTTTTCTGTTTTCATTTTCATTTATATCATTAAATGTTTTACACATATTTCGAATTGGGGATATTGCCAGTGGGTTGGTTCTACTTCATTGGAGGATGAAGAGTTTCTAAATATTTGAGGCCTCCCCAATTGCTCAGTGGTAGCGTCTTCGGGTTCTAATGAAGGGGTTCCAGGTTCGATACCCGGTGGAGGTGCAAGTGCTTCGGATCCCACTTTAAACTGTAGGTCTAGTCCCGATTAGCCTTACTGTGCATAAAGTGGACATAAAACACAAAATCAATCAATCGATCGAACCAAATATCTTGAAATGCTGAGATGGAGAGCACTAGATTCAACAGCGTGTGCAGGGGGTATTTGAGTATCTATCCACATCCCATAAGTATGTAAGGCGGAATTTTATCGGAACCAGTAGATTTTCGGCTTAAGATTTTTTATGGCATCTTCGATATTTTTAAGACTAATATCTGACAGGTTTAGTTTACCAATTTCACTGTAAGATTGAATATTCAGCATCTTATTTTTTCCATCATCCTGCTGGTACACAGATTTAAAATATTTAGCAAACGGTGTTGTTACTTGTAGAGTGCCAGAAAGTATTTTACTTTGGTATTTAATGGTTCTGTTCTTGTTTTGTTTTTGAAAAAGCAATTGCAATGAAACATGAGAATCGATTCGATAGGTCGTGTTGTCACTCTAATTTCATAACATTGAGGTGTGCGATTGTAATTGCAAAGACAACGAATGATTTGAATTATCGGGAACTATCACACTGATTAAACAATAGTTCCGCTCGAAAGAACAGTGCTGTACCTGCCAAAGAAAACTTTCGCATATATACCCTGTCACCCCCTCTCTGATCTCTGAATGGTGTATCAAACGTTCCTCTTTGTTACATTTTTAATATCAAACCTTTCACTCTGTCTGCAGTCGACCACCCGAAAACAGTTCTTGTATTTCACGTAACAAGTACATCATGATTAACTCAATATAGTTCTGCGAAATGAAAGAAGAAAGCGATTCTTATTGTTTTCTTGAAGGGAGAGAGGGGGAGAGCAGAAACGTTCTTAATTCTCTTAATAGTCTGTACACCAGGCATGATTTTCCTGCATAGACTTGAAAGGCGAAAACGCTTTATCAGCAGCGAAGGAAGGAAATAAGTATATTTGCCTAGATGTGATTAGACGTTCAGCTCCACCTAAGAAAAATAGATATAATGATTTTGATGTTACGGCTTGACCAAGATGAGATAAATCAATTAGCGCTGTGTATAATTTTTAACAGTAATCCGGCGGTTGGGGCGTGGGCGATGCAATCAGCTGTTTTCCATGCCATCGTCCTTACTTACAAAAAAAATCCCACAGTAAGAAATTTAACTCTCAGTTCTGACTGCTGGCAAAAGTGTAAGGAAGTCATCATTGCTAAATATTGTTAACACCAAAACCATTGGGTTCGAATCGCTATACCAGTTTCATCCATCTATTAATTAAATACTCATCTGCCTAATGAGGTGAATAAGTAATGAAATATAAGAGAGAAATGAAACATACAATTTTAAGGGGGGGAGCTAGAATACTGCTTTTATTTACACACGGAATGTACAGCAGAGAAGCTAATTGCTTTGCAACACATCAGGAGTTAACGGAAAGCGAACGCTGTTTATTCGTTTTGTTCAGCCCCGCTTCAGTACTCTGCTATTTTGTGTCGTTAATTTTAGCGTAAAAGTGAATTCTTTCACTCGGCGAAAGAAGAATCATAATAAATTTCCGAATAATAATGGCCATGTTTTATTACATATTACGCGAATGCCATTAACTATTATTTTGTTACATCTTGCTTGCAACCTGCAGCGAAATATAGATACCAGTCAAATACTTTGTAGCAACCAAACCAGTGGAACAAGGGCTTTAGATTACTGAATCAGATAACAACGTTCACATGTTGAAAGCAGGAAAAGCGCTCTGCAGTTGTTATATCATAATTAGGCATTTGTAGAGCTTGTTATGATGCAAGAAAGGACAAGTACAAAACATGCTTATCTGGAATTCGAACCCTGAAACCACCCTTGAGCGCAAGGACTGAAAGTAAAATTTAGATCTGGCATTTTTTGTTAATCAGGCTCAACAGTACACGACGAAGAGAAATACTTGTGTTATAATTTTTAGTTGAAGTTTGTTGTAAGGGAGAGCTTTGGAAGCACTCATGTGGTGCGTGGGAAATGATAATTCTGTATTAGGGATAGGAACATATATGTTCCCACTTAGTAAGTTCTGTGATGAAGTAAGATATTTGTTCGCTTTTTTTTATTTGTCGCTAAGTAACCTAACACTCTTTTGGTTGGAGAATTTGTCCTGGTACACGCGATTCTAGCTATCACTTATAAGTAGGGCATGTAGCTAGAGATTTATGAACTCAGAGCAAGAATGTTCTTCAGTTTTTAGCACTAATTCCATTTCATGCGAATGAAAAAGGATGAGAAGCTACTCCTTCAGGGAACCGGGAAAGAGCTTGTACAAACACACGATGCCTCCAGTTTATTCATACATAGAAAAGTTTATTTGTTAATGAAAGGGAAGACTTTATTCGGTTAAAGAAGTCATCTGGATGGTTTGCAGGATGCTGCCGAATAATAGGATATTTTTTTTAGTGGCATCGTGGACCGAAGGACATGGCTCTCAAAAAAGGACTGTCCTTCGAAAATCTAACCTATTAGGCAAAGAACATAGGACAGCTCTATAAGTGTGTTTCATCTACGTCATAAACTGTTGCACTATTGGATCTGCAGCCATGATTGAGTAAGGTTCTTGTAAACATACGGAACATACGGGCGGGAGATTTGATAACCTGGTTTACGATGGTACATTATGCAGTATTTTATTGTTTAACAGAAACTCATGTTTATCCTCGAATTTTTCGAAAAAGAGAAGGTGTACTTCACGACACGGAATATGAAAGGACTCGATAATTGTTGATCAGAGGAAGCCGTCTCTGGTTGGCAAGAATAAATTGTACCAACATTAATGAACATTTCCTTTCAGGAAAGTTTATACATCACCTTCCTCTGTTACTTTTAGTAGAAATGGATAGAACTCTGTTTAACCATACTTACAAGTATCCTTGTTTGTTTGATTTTTGGGTGCTGATACGATAGAAATGATAACACAAAGTTAAATTCATCTTGGTAATTGAACGTTTGTACTTGATTATTTATATTTCGTTCGTTAACACAAAGTGTTATTAATTCTTATCCGATACATGAGAGAAGATGCCGGTAGTACGCTTTGCGTACTGTCAGAAAAATGAAGCACTGCTGGGTTAAAACATATTAACAAATTGATTGATTAATTTGGTTTATTTTACTTCGCTTTTCTGCAAGTTTTGGATAATCGTGAAGATGAGGATAAGTAATGATACAATGAAATTGTTTAACGGACACTCACAAAGAACACTCATGCCCAGGCTGAGATTCGAACGCGGGACTTCTGGCATCGTAGCACGCTGTGTCAACACTCCGCCACGAAGACTGGCATATTCGAAATTGTTAAAGTTAGGAGTGAAATTACTGTTTTCGACAACGAAACATTTTAAATTACAGAGCTTGAACAAACTTATAGGGAAACAGACGGTAATGTCAGAGCCTTGGAATTTACGGTTAATCTTTACTGGATGTAAATATTTCATGCAGAATCCGAACCACTAATAAATACGAAAACAAATTGATTCCAGGTAACTGGGTCAAGTAAATAAACAGACGTGAACTATAATTGGCCAAATGTTTAGGCCCCTTTTTATTTCGTTATAGTCCAGTTCATCTGGATCTACACCGCAATTCTTCCCCTTTTCTTCATATCTTTTTCTGTCGACTGAGCAAAGAGCTTGAACACGTGAAAATTTACCGCTGTTTTCAGATAGCAGAACATTGTCATTAATTTTATGCAATGTTACCGACATTTTACACAGTACTAACAACAAACGTACCTTTGGCGCAAGTGTAAGGGAACGCTACGTGGTGGCTATTTCCGTGCAGACGACAAACACTTTGGCCACGAAGATGGCGGTGGTACTATTTCTGACGTCACATTAAACCCACCTATTGTTCGGCAATCTCCGTAACTTCAAATCGCTCTTAAATTTTACAATTATTTTACACTATTTTTACAATCTATCTGTTCACAAAGTGAACTTGCAACAACTCTTTAGCTCTTTCGCTGAATATCCTGGAACAGTCACTTTTATAAAATAAGATAAGTGAATTACTTCAGAATCACATGTTTATGTAGTTTAATTATTTTTATTAATATCGTTAGAATTACATTCAAAATTTAATGTAAAGTTTTTCTTTAAAATGATATGAATTCAAGGCATTATTTTTCCATACACTTGAACTTCAGAGGGAAACAAGCGTGGGTAGAACGCTGAGCTGTTTCATTGAATGGCGCCTTGATGTCTGGAGGGCGGCAAAGAGTGTGGATCAACAAGGGAAAATAACAATTTACCTAAACAAAATTAACTTATGGCAGTATACATTAAGTATCCTTTCGTTACTTCCAATTTTGCAAATGCAGTAGTAGGCAGGTTTTCCGTCATTGTAAGCATTGTGCATATTGTTATATAGAATTAAAAAATGAAGGATTGAAAAAAGAACTCGAAGAAAACCTTGGACAGTCAGATTGTTAAAGAATACAGCAGGCCGTGGCGACAAGAGAGAGAGAAATGGTAGTGTAACGCGACCTGCACACGTGGCGAAAATTGGTTGCTAAGAGCCCTAAATCTGGCCTCCTAACCTAACAATGCAGACACTGTTAGAACCGTAACTGTGAAAGTAATATATGCTAGTTGGTTACGAGGTTTAAATTTGCTGCTGACAGCATATTTTTTTTTTTATTACGTGATTCCTTGATCACGGTGCTGTAGAACGCACAAAATTTACACGAAATGTCCTCTCCAATCTTCCTCTTACCCATTTCGTCTCTTCTTTGGAAAATAATAAGTATATTAGACGTCGAACTTCACCTAAGAAATGCAGAGAGATTTTTATGTTACAGATTGAGCAACATGTGAAAAATGCATTGGCGCTGTTGTCAAATTTCCAACAGTAAGCGAGGAGTTGGAGCTTGGGCAATGCAATCAGCTGCTCGTCATGTAATCATACCCCTGTTTTACCAAAATATGCGACATGAAGGGGGAAAACTGTACACATCGAAAGTAGAGATGTAATACGAGATCGTTGTTAATGTTATTGAGAACGAAGCACTGAAAGGAAATTATAGACATGACAACAAGGCGATATTCGGGCACAAGTTATGGGGAAGCGCGAGGAGAGAACAAATGACTGTCCACTTTATTTCGCGAGTTTGCCAGATTCTCCACATCTTTGTTGAACTGTACTTCTGAACAATATTATTATTGTCGGAATTGGCAGAAAAGGAAAATAATCAACTTCTGTTTATTTGAAAGCTTAGTTCACTCTATTGATTATGCTATGAAGTAAGCCAGGTTTTATTTGGGTTTAGGTTTGTCACAATTATTACTCATTCATTGGGAATGTCATTCGTAATACTACGCACGTTCTGTCCGAGAATAAAGTACGAGTACGAAAGGTTACTTTTGCACTTCCAGCACTCTGCCCCTTCAGTTTCGTGCTACGTGATTAACAATTTAAAATTAGACATTCTAACATTTCTTGATTTGATCGTCATTATGAAAAAAAGATAAAAAATGCTGGGGCTGATTGATTGATTTGGTATAATTTGCTTCGCTTTTCTGCCACTTTTGGCTAATCGCGAAGATGGGGATGAGACATGGTGTGATGAAATTGATGAATGGAGGGTAGCATTCTAACCTAGAACTACGATGTGCTAACCACTGCGCCACGGAAACCAGCATAAGCGAAGGAAAAAAGGCTGGGAATGAAGTGTTCGATCGCAGATTAGTTTCCTGCCTTATTAAACAATCTCACACATTGTATCTACTACTTGATACTAAAAAGGGGTCCCAGTAAAGGAACACTTTCAACTGTAGGAATATACTCGATTACTAATCTGTGCATGAAGAAGAGTACTTTGTACAGTCTCGGTGGCGGATTAAAGACTTCCTCGAAAGGAAGGACAGGGAGTGTAGTGCTTTTTTTTTTAAACCGCCCTTCACTCACTCACTGGAGTATTTTTTTTTATATATAACATGAGACGTTAGGATAGAGGAAGCCCTCAAGTCAGCCTATGTCTAAGTTTGCATTGCATGAGCTTTTTGACACTTTAAATGAGAGAGGGAGAGAGAGATATGCGATGGCTTTGTAATTATGCCTGCGTGACTCGACCTTGACTGCATGAATATGCTGGGAAAAGTTTTTTTTATTACGATCGAATGTATGAAGTCGGCACAGTCCGTGTCAAGTGTAATGGAAAGTAAATCGCATATACATATTTTCATTCCATCAGTAAGAACATCAGAATAAACAATCGTATGGAGGCAGAATGTCCCCTTGTGAGGTGAAACACTGAATCACTTAGAGAATAGACATCCCCTCCTACAGTTGTCATGGCATTAATGATTATTTTGCATTCTGACATTGTTGTCGGCTCGTTGGTGTTCTTGCATAAAATAAAAGGTAAAAGGGAAACTTGCCAACTGTTCCATTTGCAAATCATATAGTAAGCTAATCCAGGTAAATGTTTACCACAGAAAGCCCAATAAGCAGCAGAGAGAAATGGATTATTAGCTCCTGGTTTTTGTTCTTTGCCGCCTGTTCACCCAGACTTGAAGGTGCCGTGTAATGGAACCTTCCTCTTTATCAGGCATTTTTCTCTTTGGCACCCAAATCTAATGACATGGGTGTGCGCAGACCCTCACATTAAAGGGGCAATAGCTCTGATGGAAGTACAATCAGAGAAAGAAAACACCAATTCCATCTCGCTGTTATATTGTATTCATGGGTCTTGAACAGGGACGGCGAAAATCACTGTGTTAGGGGAATTCAAAGATATGTGGCACCATCCGGGGCGCAACTTTGCAAACTCTACATAGTGAAGCATTTTCTGCCGTCTTATTGGCTACCGTAGTGATGACGTCTACAATGACACGTCAGAGCAGAAGACTAGCCTACGTTACAGATTATTTTGTTTCAAGATATTTTTTCGTAAAAGAGACAAATGACGAATGCAATTAATGGAAGTGCTAACATTAGCGTGTGCCTCTGGGATGTGGATATTTCGTACCGTAAAGATAAAAAGGGAGTTATAAATTCATGCAGTTGAAGACTACAAACACCAGTGGCGTAGCATGGGCATTTCAGGTGGGAACGCCAAGCCTAAAGGAAGGGTCGGCCCTTTCTTGCTTAATAATTTACTTATGGTATTAGTTGCCACAGGTATTGTTTATTTGCCTAAACTCAGCTGGGTTTTCAATAAAACATCATCCATGCATGTTTTAGCTAGAAAACTAGATGCCTCACTATGCCACAAATGTTTTGAACTCGGTGTCTTATATCTTTTTTTTATATACCTTTCGGCATGACGCAAGTCATTAAAAAACCTACCTGAATCACAAGCGCCTCTGAACAACAGTATACGTCATTCTTGTGGATGATTCAACTACTGATTGATTTGGTTTATTTTACTTTGCTTTTCTACCACTTTCGGTTAATCGCGAATATGAATGAGTGATGATATTGAAGAAGGGACACTCAAAAAGAACACCCGTGCTCACGCCGGGATTCGAATCAGGGGCCTCGGTCGTCTTGGCGCGCTGTGCAAAACACTCTGACACGGAGGTGGGTGATTTAAATACAGTACAGTCAACTGACGTAACAGTGCCGATTAGTAATTGAGACCACTGTTTATTACAATTTGAGAATGTTGATAAACATTTTAAAATAACTTTGTTCAGAGATCATTCGCTGTTAAGAGTTTTCAAATGAATGCTAAACATTTGCATTGACAGATACTAACGAGAAAAAATAATATTAATAAAAAAATAATAGTTTTGCGGGTTAAGTGGTAGAGCAGCCACAGGGTGAACTTCTACCACGAGGACTTCACCAACTTATTTGACAAAAACTGTATTGATCTTTTAGTTTTTAATGCACATCGCTTTTTGTGCGATAAATTATACAATGCAGTGGCAATTATGAAGTGGTATATTTGAGTTTGGTAAAGCTACGTCAGTCAATATTGCGTATTGTATCATCACATAGCACGAGCGCGAAGACCCAGGTAGGAATTCTAATGCTGTCATCTGCTTCAGAAGGCAGGAAGGGTCACATGAACCAATCACGTAGCTAGTCCTCCTGCTCCGTACGCTGGCGTACGAGAGAGCATTTGCGCGCGTGCTGTAGAGATCCAAGCTTCCCCTCCAGATAGACAGCAAAGAATATAGAGTCCTTTACGCCGAACCTGCCCGGCGTCCGGCCAGGAAAGGCATTGAAAAAAAGTCTAGAACGAGTGTTGTTAGTGGAGCGTTGCAAGCGGATCGCGAAAAATAGCTATTATAATGCCATGAAGGTCAAACATATATGAAATTAGTCAAGTTTAAATTTATATTTACATCATTTACGCATTTTTGAAATTGAAAGCTGGGAACGCCGGGCGTACGGGCGTACTATAACGCTACGCCACTGACAAACACCAAGTTACCCGTTGCATCTATATAACGTGCAGACATTCCTCTCTCTCCGTTAAATAAATTATAAGAATGTCTTTGGGCATTTGGATATTGCACAATTTTCACATCTGTAGCATACACATATTGTATATATAAGTAGATTCTTTCTCCTTGTGGTCTCTTAAATGTTTATAAAATTTTGCAAATATTTCATTACCACCCCTAAGTAGCAGTTCCACTTATCGCAAGGATTGTTAGCTTCAGTTCGTGTCCTGCATTTCTCAATACTTCAATAGAAGCGGATTGACATTACGAAATGTTATTTATTTATTTTTCGATCAAAATCAGTTCTTTCTTCTGAGAGGAAATTGAGGAGATCATTGCAAAATAAATATCGAGTTGCGGTGTACTGTGTATTGAGTACTCTGGAAAAAATGAGCATTCTGGAAAACTCAGAGAACAGAATGGAACATATTACTTCAAAATTGATTATTACGTTTTATAAGGTAAGAAATAAATTCATCCCTGGCAGGTATGCACATTTATTTCGTTGCTCGAGATGCTTCAGTCTGTTGATGACAAAACCGCAGCTATTAGGGTTTGGGGGGCTGAAAGGCAGTCGCACCGAGCGCAAGCAACAAGTTTATTGTGTTCCTTGAAAAAGAGTTTTTGTGCATAATTGTTCATAATAATGTCGTATAAAAGATACCAAGTAACGACTAATGATAACATGCCTAGACGAGTTTGAAAATTTGGGAAAAGTGATATGAAGTATTAAGAGACACAAATATATTCTCAGTATTAAATAATAATGTTATTATATTATTCGTGCGTTTTATTTCAAGTACACAGCCGACCTTCGTGGCGGAGTGGTAATGACACCGTGCTACGACGCCAGAGGTCTCGGGTTCGAATCAAGCCTTGCCTTGGGTGTTTTCTGTGAGTGTCCCTTCACCAATTTCATCATATCATCACTCATTCTCATCTTCGTGATTAGCCAAAAGTGGCAGAAAAGCGAAGTAAAGTAAACAAAATAAATCAATAAAGCACGTATTTTTTGTAATATTCTCTTTAGAAATATAATTCACGGTATTCTCTAACCCATAATAATTACTCTCAATAGACTACACACAGAAACACATTGTAAATTACCCAGAGAAAAGGGAAGGAAATAATAACAATTGCACATTTGTTTTGTAAGGGAACGAAAAGATCTGTTGTTGCAGTGGATGCTTTGTAGTTTAATTCACGAGAATGACATTTGAATCAAGCACGGCTCATCCCTGTCACCCAAATCATTTTATCCCCTCATATGAACTGCAAAAATCATCAGTATTTATGTCATTCCGTACTGCTGTATACAGAATGGAAAACATTCTTACGTAGATAGTGATATGTGTAGCATTGTTATTATCTAGTAAAAAATATTAAATTTTACATATCTACTAGTACTATTTAAATGCACATTTGATTTTTGAACAACTTACGATACGAAATGTAATCATTACATTCACATGTAAGGGTATTGACAAGGGTTAGGCGTCAGGACACCTCTAGGCTGAACCTCTCCCGCTTAATAAAGACAATTCATTATTATTATTATTATTATTATATTATATGAGGAAATAATATAACACTAATTATTAAACTAAGGAAAGCATAAATACTATTCTCCAATGCGCCAATGTGACCGCCCATGCTTATTAACAAGATGTTGTTTTTCTACCGTCTTCTGCCGTGCACGCCAGTGTAAAAATTCTGCTGAAATAGGATCCAACGAGTATGTGGTTCTACGCGTTCTGCCAGACCGAATGACGTCATGTCGTAATCAGCTAATAACGGCAATGGAATAAGGAGACTTGTGCTTCGCTATGTAGAGTTTGCGAAGTTACATCCGGGTCCCACCTCCATTTTTTTTTCTCTCCATGGTTGGGTTCAGAGACTATTTTTCATGTACTGACAACATGAACAGTACACGAGATTCAAAACAACCAAACGTAATTTATTCATTTACAACATTGACGGCGATTAGGTGAAACCCACATTTTTTGTCACTTCTATCCCCCATTATGTTCTTAATTCTAAGCCTTGTCTACGAAGAAATAGAAAACTGTCCTTCACCCTCCCTCACATTTACCACCCAATCGCCGCTACTGATTTACAATGTATGAGGAATGTATATTCTACATACATAAAGGTAACACAACTAAGGAATAAAGTGTGTGTTAGTGGGAGAGTTCAATTTCGTAGTTTATAATGCACCTCCCCCCCAATCTACCATAGTTCCTTTGAACTTTTGTCGACTTGATAATACTTAATTTTGTAAAAAGCATAATATTATTTAATAACGATAAGATTCCTCTACACTAAATTTCTTAGTGAGAGTATTAGGGGGACAACTGCCCCTTCTTATCCCCCATCGTGAGTATGTCTATGTAAATTAAAGTAATTAAAAAGAAATGCTTGGAAATTATTTACGTGGGTAATTAATTGAAATTATTTAATTACAAATTCATAGCATTGTCTAAGGTTGTATGCAGTCATATTCTTTTACTTGCTATGTGTCAGGAAACAAATTAATTATGTATGTCTACTTTAATAAACAAGAGAACAAACAAAAAGAAAAAGCAACATGACTGGTCAATTACAAAATAATAATAATAATAATAATAATAATAATAATAATAATAAACGATCGTACAGAACCGAGACCGAGATCAATGTTCAGAAATCAAGAACGAGGCGAGACGAGACTTCCGAAAACTTTTCTAATCTCCACGATTTCAAGTCGGTATACAACAGCAATAGATAGTCGATGCTCGTTCTCTCATTCTGGGCAGACCTTGCCCAGAGCTCCAGACATGCAGGCGCCACTCATTCAACCCCACCACTGCACTGCTTCGTCACTGATAATGGGGCTAGCGTCATAGATTATTTTATTATGTCGAGGGACTTAACACAAAACATAACAGAATTTCTGGTGGATGCAAGAACAGAGAGCAAACATCTTCCGTTAATAGCAACCCTGAACTATGGAGGGAGGGAAGGAAATATGAACGAGAGGAGCAGGGGAGGGGCAACAGGCGGCGCTGCCCCCGAAGCAGTTCGGAGGTACCGATGGAAGGAGGAGGGTTCTCGGGAATTTTCAGATACATTAATCGACAAAATTTCAGAGCTAATGTCGAACCAAATGTTGAATTTACTAACCGAGGGGGATGTACTTCAAGCATTAAAATTATACTACCATTGCATTGAGAGGGCAGCCAGGCACATGATACAGGATGAGCGGGGGGGAGGGAAAACTCAAAAGGGAGGATGGTATAATGATACATGCAAAATTCAGAAAAAAGCAATGACACAGGCTCTGAAAAAATTCAAATTACTCAGCAACGAGGCAAATAGAGTATCATATGTAGCACAGCGGAAACTATACGCTACGATACTGGAGAGGGAAAGGGGGAAATGGGAGGAGGGAAGGGTTAAGGCGATAGAGGAGGCCGTGCAACAGCGAGACGCAGCACAGCTATGGAGAATAATCCGGAACTTAAGAGGGAAGGAGTACACGGAGGCGGAGATTACTCCCGAAACGTGGGAACGACACTTTAAGGGAATAATGGGAACAAGGGAGGGAGAAATAAATACACCTGGCAACGATGGAAATTACTTGGGCACCTTCGTACCAATTCTAGATGAGGAGGTAACGGACAATGAATACTCTCTAGCAATCAACACGTTAAAAAACGGGAAGGCGGCAGGCAGGGATGGCTTAACCGCTGAGATTATAAAGGGCACAAATAAAAATTCACTAATGGCGAAAATGGGCAGGGAAATTATGAATGGGCTCTACCGGAAGGGGCTGTTTCCGGAAAAATGGTCGGATACCATCATTTGCCCCATCTACAAGGGTAAAGGGGAAAAAAGCAATCCTAACAATTACAGGGGGGTCTCATTACTCTCCGTACTGAGCAAAGTGTACTGCCAGATATTATATAGACGATTACAAAAATGGTGCGAAATTTTTGATGTTCTTTCTCCTCTGCAAGCTGGATTTCGGAAAAATTATCAGACAATAGACAATGTACTTTTATTGCAGACATTGATACAAGAAAAACTAGGGGTCAAAAGGGGGAAATTATATTGCTGCTACGTCGACTTCGAAAAGGCTTTTGACACGGTAAACAGGCAAATGTTGTGGGCAAAATTGTGGGACGTTGGGGTATCCGCCAGAATGATCAGAGCTCTCCAAGCGGCATATGAAAAAGTTAAGTTTTGCGTAAAGTGCGGGAATGAGGGCGTTACAGGGGCAAATGAATCAATACTGGGGGTGAAGCAGGGGTGCGTTCTCTCCCCTCTGCTGTTTATCCTCTTCATCAACGATATCGTGGAGGAAATAACGCAGAGGGACACGGATCCACCAACGATATCCGACGTAAAGGTACCGCTCCTGTTGTACGCAGACGACCTGGTACTGATTTCGAACACAACAGCAGGTCTACAGAACGGTCTAGACACGTTACACGGGTATTGCGGGAAATGGGCCATGCGAGTAAATATGAAGAAGACCAAAATAATGGTATTTAAGAACGGGTACGTATTTGGTAAGGATGAACAATGGAAATACGGAGAGACAAGTGTCGATAGGGTGAAACAGTACGATTATTTAGGCATGGTGATGACAATGACGGGTAGGTGGGCAAGGCACGTACACAGGAATAAATGTAAAGCAATTTTTGCGTTAGAGAAAACAAGAAAAATAAAATACAAAGTACCAAATATTCCAATCAAAATTCTGGAGGGGGTCTACGAGGCCACAGTTAAGGCAACACTATTTTATGGCATCGAACTATGAGTCTGGGAGGGAGGGGAAACCGTAAACGTCATACAGTCTAGATTCCTAAAACAAGGGCTAGGAGTAGGGAGGGGTACGGCAACATGTGGGGCACTTAGGGAAATGGGAAAATTAAGAGAGGAAGTGGATGCCAAAATGAGGAGCATTAAATACTGGGCAAAACTGATCACCATGGAGGGGGGAAATTTGAAGAAACTCTGTGTACAATCACAGATAAGGGGGGGTAATGGGAGGCAATGGGTAGCAAAAATAAAGACGGAATTATACAGTATAGGGCTAGGATGGGTGTGGGAAGAGGGAATAGAGGGGAGAATTGATATGCAGATGCTAGGGGCCATACGTGCCAGGCTGGAAGATATTACCAAACAGAAAATTTTGGCAGAATGCGACGCAAAAATATCGTTAACATCGGCGAAAATAGTAGATACGGATCGAGAATGGGGAAGGAGGAACTACGTAGATTTGTGTGGGGCAAAAGAAAGGTCAGGATTGGCCTGGTTCAGACTGGGGGGATGGGCACAAGTTAGACTTAAACGGGAGGACGGGAGCGTAGAATGCCCGCTATGCGGCGAAGACGAGACGAAATTTCACATTCTTTTCCAGTGCAAAGAAACAGGGGAGGCAAGACAAAAATATATCAGGGAAATAAACGAAGATAACATTGAGATTATAATGACAAGCGTTATTAGGAGGGAGGGACCGAGAGGGGGGGAGGCGCAAATACGGAATCTGGGAACTTTCCTACATTACGCCTGGGTAAAGAGAGCAAAGAAGCTCAGTGGGGACAGCGAACATGTGTGAAAGGGGGGAGGGCACCAAATAAATAAAGTAATAAAGATATTTGAGAAAATTTAGGAACCACTCAGGTAACAGTGCAAGTATAGGGAAAGATTTGAAGAGAAATAGTGTTTGTGAACTCCCAAGCAGTGTAAAGGTGGAAGCAGACTAAAAGGAGGACGGGTGTAGGGAAAGTGCACGAAAATTTTTAACTTGTATGGTATGTATAGCTGTAAGGCTCATACTGGAAATAAATTCTATTCTATTCTATTCTATTCTATTCTTTCCCGCTGGGGCTGTTTGTACAACTGCCACATGTCTGTTGAACGAAGGCAATGCGATAAAAACTTTTACTGTAAATTGAGCAGTGATGACTTACGTAAGTATCAGTGCTCTCCGGCCTCCGTGGCGGAGTGGTTAGAACATCGCGATACGGCGCCAGGAGTTCCAGGTCTGGCCTGGGAATGGATATTTGTGTGTATTAATTCATCAATTTCTACATATCGTCACTCATCCCCATCTTCGCAAATTATCCAAAAGTGACAAGAAACTAAGTATAATAAAGCAAATCAATCAATCAATCTACTTTCAAATAATCGCTTCCAAAGAGGAATCTCTCTACTCTGACAGGAATACCTACGTAAATGCTATCAATTTTGTCTTGGAAAGCTATTAGATTAAATAACGTCATTGTAACAAAACATCGAACACATACTGTAAGTCAAGTCTTGTCAGATTCTGAATTACAATAAGAAGAAAATTTTCACTAAGTCTGTTTTTTTGAAAACGATAACAAGTTTAATGTAATTCGTTGCAAATACTTTCACAGGGCATCGCATCTACTCTTTTTTTTCTTTCTGGCTATCCCGCAATTTTCTTTTGTTCCGCGCGTTCTTCCTTCAGCGTCTGAGGTATCCAACCTGCTTGCCCCTTGACCGCTCTCAGTGAGTCCTGTCATGTAATCTAAAATATGTTTCCAACTATCTGACGTTCCTTTTTTTACCAAATGTTGGAAGAGAGGGATAGATGAAAATATAACGTAATACGTTTCTGTATAATTTACGCAATATATGTAATACATATTACACTTAAAATTTGCATAATATATAAATTTTTGCATAGAAGTATCGAATATTTCGATTTCTAATGTGAGATTGGCTTGCATGATACCTACCGATTTCTCTCAAAATTTTCTACGGGACGAGCACTAATAACAAATGTTTGATATTATCAGATAAAATAGGATTTAAAGGATGAAATTTTAAATCTGGATGATAATAAATTTGTATAATTCAAAAAAATAAAAATATTTGTTTTTAATTCTATATTTTATATCCAAATTGACCATATGATTTATGTTTCACATACAACCTAAATGTTTCAATTGAAAGTGGATTGCGATGCATCGTGAATGATGGTGGTGGATTTTCAATTTCTTTGCACCCAAAACCAGTCGGCGTGGTTGCAATTGTGTGATCTGTAACTGCATATTTCATCCAGTGATTGCAATTGTCTCCAGATTTGCCTTAATGCCAATTATCACGTTTCTCTGTGAACAGTGAGACATTATTATTCTCAGGAAGACGGTGGAAAAATATATTGGAGGATATTCTGCGCTTAAAATGCAGATGGAACGGGCAAAGCTTGCTGGCTTGTTTTAGAAGACATCACTATTCAATACCCTTCTTTCTATCTCACCCCTCCCCCCAACTTGAATAACAGTATTTCATTAACTTTAGGGGATATTTCGTACCGAAATGACAAACAAGACGCTACATGCCGCCTGAATTCTGAGGGACTTTTAGCTTGAAATCGAACCTTCAGATGAAAATGAACTATTGTACGTAACGACTAAAAGTTTTATTTGTTTGTCAGTAGTAGTGGGATTGGTGGTAGGGAGAGCACAAGAAAGGAAGAGCTCTCCCCAAGCAGAATTGTCTACACTTAAAACTAGCTCAACATGCCCATATGAGCTTTTTGCTCTAGTGTGGAACCCCCTCTAATTCAAGAATTTTGTAAAAAAGCCCTCATGGATTCCATGAGAAAGGAAGAGCCCCTCGGATTGATGTGCCTATACTTACAAAAAGGCACTTCTGTGAGATTGTTGTCCATAAACTTGTCAAAAATTGGCCACACTTAAAACTAGGCCAAGACACACCCACCTACACACACACACACACACACACACACACACACACACACACACCCACACACATACACACATATTTACTTCTGGTTTAAGTTCAATTGGATACCAGCTTCAATTTGTTTATCTAATATTAAAACAATGCAATTCTTCTAGAATTGCTCCGTGACTCTCTCATTTCTTACATCATATGTTTACATGTTTCATATTGATTAATGTGTGAAATTTCTGAGTATTAAAGCTTTGCGTGCAAACAAAATTGCATCAGCCGGGAAATTTCCGTGAAAAATATGCCTCCTCGGAATTTTCTGTGAAAAATCCCTCGGGAAATTCTTGTAAAAAACAAAATTCATGGAAATTTCCCGGCTGATGCAATTTCTGAGTATTGAAGCTTTGCGTGCAAACAAAATTACATCAGCCGGGAAATTCCCGTGAATTTAGGGTATATAAAAAGATTTTGTATTGCATTAGCCAGTATTGTGAGAGTGGCTGAGAAGAACAGATGTGTTTTTACATTGCTCCTCATACTTACAGGCTTGTTTGATTTAATTAAATATATATTGTTGCCTGATATTTGTTACATCTAGCTTGTTTGTTGTTATTTAGGGTTAGGCCCATATCTGTCACAGCTTGTTATACAAAAATCAATACATAGCACTCAGTGCTGGGTCATTGCCATTCAAGATATGCATGTTCGTGCAGGCATTTGCGCTAGGTCAGTGTGAATCAATATTTATTCTCTTTTTCTACTTGTGGGCCATTGGCCTTACAACCTGTCATAATAGGCATAAAAATTTGATTTAAAAACCCAGGAAATTTTATATAAATACCAAAGCGAGAAATATTAACACACATACACACATACACACATACACACACACACAAAGCACAGTGCTGAACCCAACTGATATTTTTTATTCAGTATAAAGTTTTGAATTGAAACCCGGGAAATTGTATATAATAAACAAACAACAAAAATGCCGAAACAGAAATATTGTAATCAGTGCAATAAGAATATATCCAGCTCTAATTGGGCCAGACACCAAAAGATTTGTAACCCAGAGAAATGCAGAGCTCCCACAAAAATATGCCCCAAATGCAATAGAAAATACAGCATGCAATACTTCACATATACACATAAAAATACTTGTTCTGCACAGTCATCAACATTGCCCCCACAACCATCCACATCTGGTCTGAAAAGAAAGCATGAAGCACCTCTTAATGCCAGAGCAGCAAAGCATCCACGCTATGAACCCATCCATAGCAGTTTTAATGCCCAACTTAGGGATTATCGGTTCGTATCAGAGCCAAGATGTGGTATTCAGAATTTCTTGAACAGTGTAAAACCTGATCTGCAGGCAATTCTAAATGCACAAAATGGCTCTTATAAGCTGTCCCTCAAATTGTATACACAATATAAGAAGTCAAATGGCACAAAATTTACACAGCCCCACATAACAGAAACTGTACCTGTATATTCAAATGCAAATTCGGACAGAATAATAAGCAGGTTGATAGATCAATTGAACATTAAGCACTCTGAATTTGCAGCAAGAGAGTCTGGATGGAGCCTATGCGGCTCTCCACACAAGTTATATGTTAATATTTCTGAATTCAGCCCATTACAAGGTTCCACATATTTGCCATTACCTATCAATATTAAAAACAGAAGAGCCGTGGTTAATATTAAAAATACCGACCAGAAATGCTTTTTGTGGTGTATTTTAGCTGCTTTGTATCCAGTTTTAAGAAATTCTCAGAGAATAAGTTATTACAAACAACATGAACATGATTTTGACGATGCAATGGAGGGTTTAGAATATCCAATGTCTGTTCAGAATATTGATAAATTTGAAAAAAAAGCCCGGGATATGAATGGCAAACAATTATCTATTAATGTATATATTTGTTCCACTGGCCGTGATAATTGCTTGATAGCACCTCTCAGAATCAGTACATTTGTTGATGATTCTGATATTCCGATTGATTTGCTTTTAATTGAAGGGGATGGCAAATATCATTACACTCTGATACATAATTTTCTAGCTTTAATGAGAACACAACTAGACAAATCTAATAGAATATTCGAGGTGTGCAGAAGATGTTTAAGGGTATTTGATGGTAGAAAAACAGTGAATGGGGTTCGTAAAGAGAGTGCAGAAATTGCCAAAAACAAGTTAATTGAGCATCTGAAATACTGTGGCAATCATAAACCTGTTCATATGGTGATGCCAATGCCAAGTGAAAAAGCAGAATTCAAAAAGTTTGAAGCCTTGTTGGAACACCCAGCATATATTGTCTGTGATTTTGAATCAAATCTCAAATCTCTTGCATTTTGTAGCCCAGATCCTGAAGAATCATCTATTACACCATACCAGCTACATGAACCTTCCAGTTTTTGTTATGTGGTTGTACAGGATGGTGTTGTTACCAAAATAGATTCATACATGGGGCCAGATGCCATCAAAATATTTGCACATAGAATAGAAAATGAGTGCCGTGACATAGCATCTAACATCTTATTAAAATCAAAACCCATGTTGCCTTTAACAGAGAAACAGATTGAAGATTTCAACAATGCAGAAAAATGCCCGGTATGTGATTCTGAATTTTCAGATACAAATATCAAAGTGAAACACCATTCTCATACAGATGGTAAATTCTTAATGGCCCTGTGTAATAGCTGTAATATTAAGATCAAGAGACCAAGATTTGTCCCCATATTTTGTCATGGAGCATCCAATTATGATTTTCATCATCTAATCAGATATGAGGGGTTTGAGAAGCAGAATTTAAATATTTTAGCTGAAAATGATGAGAAATATATATCTATTAGCAAAATAATTAAAGTTAATGGATTTTCTATTCAAATAAGATTTCTTGATTCTTACAGATTTTTATCTGATAGCCTGGATACACTGAGCACTCGATTATCTGATGGTGAATTCAAAATCACACGTGCAGTGTTTCCAAATCAGGACCCGAAATTAATTAGGCGGAAGGGTGTATATCCATATGATTATGTTACAGATTTTTCTAAATTTAATGAGTGTTCCCTGCCTCCACAACATGAGTTTTACAGCAAAATCAGAGGATCTGGAATCACTGATGAAGATTATCACCGTGCCCAATTGATGTTTAACAATTTAGAATGCCGGACATTTGGTGATTATCACATGGCATATTTGAAACTTGATGTGACCATCTCAGCAGATATAATGCAGGCATTCAGAAAATTTTGTATGCAAAATTATGGACTGGACCCAGTGTATTTTTTTAGTGCCCCGGGCCTAGCATGGTCTGCAATGTTTTTAAACACCAAAAAGCAATTGGATCTGATCCAAGATCAAGATATGTATCTGTTTGTGGAGGAAAATATAAAAGGAGGCATGGTGCAATGTTCTCAGAGATATGCCAGAGCAAATAACAAATATATGCCTGATTATAATCCAGCACTGCCATCAAATTATATATTGTATGTAGATGCAAACAGCCTCTATGGTCATGCCATGATGCAAAAACTGCCATATGCAGGGCTTGAATGGGTCGAAGATTTCAATATTGAGGATCTTCAGAACTATGATGACAGAGAACATGGCTTATTCTTAGAGGTTGATCTGACAATTCCAGATGATTTACATAACAAATTTTCTGATCTGCCCCCAATTCCTGAGGTTCAGTGCTCACCTGGCTCTAAACAGAAGAAGCTCATGATGACACTGGAGCCAAAACAGGGTTGTGTCATATATTACAAGAACCTCCAGTTCCTGATGAAACATGGTGTCCAAGTGACCAAAATTGGAAAAGTTTTGAGGTTCAGGCACTCAGAATGGTTGAAGCCATATATTGATACAAACACGGAGCTTCGAACATCTGCAAAGAGCGAATTTGATAAGACCTTGTTTAAATTGATGGTAAATTCTGTATATGGCAAAACAATTGAAAATGTCAGAAAACATACCGATGTTAAAATAATTACTGACCCCAGCCTGAGCAAAAAATTGGTTGCAAAGCCCAACTTCAATTACAGAAGCATTTATGATGAAGATATGGCACTTTTCAACATGAAAAAAACAAGAATTAAGTTTGATAAACCTATTTATGTAGGGGCTGCAATATTGGAATTGTCCAAATTACATATGTTAACATTGTATTATGATGTGCTGAAACCTTTTTATGGTGATAATGTAAAACTGATGTACATGGATACGGATAGTTTTATTCTTGATATTCAAACAGAAGATGTTTATCAAGATATGTCACAGCCTGAATTGTTTCAATACTTTGATACCAGTGAACATAAAGAGATTCAACAACACCACAACAAAAAAGTGCCCGGCAAGTTAAAAGATGAGACACTTGGTGATGTTATTGTGGAATTTGCTGGGTTAAGTGCCAAGGTGTATAGTTTTAAAACATGTAGTGCTGTTGTCAAAAAAGCCAAGGGCATTGGCAGAGTTACTGTTGAAAAAGAGCTCCAATTTGAAGATTATAAAAATTGCCTCAAATCCCAGAGCTTAATCAGAACATCGGAATCCAGAATCCAGAGTGTGGATCACTTATTGACTTCAAATGTTGTAAGAAAAGTGGCTCTGGACCCACATGATGATAAGAGACGCATTTTATCATGTGGCATACATACTCTACCATGGGGGCATTGTGATTTAAAAAATGGCAATCAATGCCCAATCACAGAGCATGACTTGAAATAAATAAACATGCCTATGAACTTATTTGGGTTCAAAAAACGGGCTGTTATGGAGCTGCCAACACCACAACCCTCTTCTGATATGCTGTCTAAACTGAGTGGCTTGTTAATTATTCATCTGAACAGCATACTTACAGATGTTGATGATGAAACAGGCAAAATATTGTATATATTTAACAATAATTTAAATTATTACCAATTACCTGTAGGTGGGCAATTGCAATTTATTACAACTCCTGAGGGTGATGTCAAAATTTCAGTAGGGAGAAATATTTATAGAATTAAGCACTCAAACATGGTTTCTGGCACTGTTTATACTGTTTCTGCTGGTGACTGCTTATATATTGAGGTCCCTGGATCCTATGATAAACTTATACCCTTTTTTATAGAATTAAGAATCAGGTATTCAATAATAAATAACTACTCAACAAAATGCCTAATGATATTTTTGGCCACACAAGACATGAAGATCACAGTGATGAGATTCTGATGCTTGATGTCAGAGTCAAGAAATTAAGAAGTGATTTACAAGCTTTACAAACTACACTCAATGCCAGTCTTCAATTAGAAATTACAAATTTACAATCACAATGCATGGACCCTCTTCTTAAAATTGATTCTGAACTTAAATTATTGCTTCAGAAATATACTGACCTGGCGACATTGGATAATTTTCAAAGTTTGGAAGAGGCTGTAGCAGCTCTTCAAGCCAAATTTAAGACCCAGGCCACCAACTCTGAGCAATTGAAACAGCAATTAGAGGAGCAAATAAATAATGTCCAGACACAGCTCCAAACAATTGTCAAAAGCATAAAATCACAAGAAGATTTTGATCTAGTGATTTCCACTCTAAAAGAACAGATTCAGTCACTCCAAATACCTAATCTGGACCCTCTGAACAATGCCATAGCCGAGGTTAAAGAAAAAATTGAAACACTTGAAAATTTTATGAACAATTTGCCATCTTCTGATGCTTTGAATGCAATAACTCGGAGTGTGGCAAATATTAAGCTACAACTTGAAACATATGAAGATTTTGGAAAAATTCAAAGTTCCATAACCCATCTTGAAGGTACAATAGCAGCAGTGCAAAGTGATTTGGCAAATGTACTAGAATCCAGATTGCCTGGGATTGTAGATACCCTTGTTAGTGTCCAGCAACAAATCACAAAGCTTGAAAACCTCAACACTGAATCTGAATTATCTCATTTTCATCACTTGATAGATGATATCCAAACAAAACTTGAAATTTTACAACAATCCACACCCTCTCAGGCAGATATAGCCCTGCTCCAAAATGCTATGCAAAATGTGGCTGATGCATCTGAATTAAACACTGTGAAATTGGCACTTGAATTTTTGCAAAATACAGTGTCAAATCTTCCTACATCACAGGAACTTAAAAATATTAAGAGAGCAGTGAATAGGATATTGAAATCAGAAGATATCAAGAATATCCAAGCAGAGATCAAACATCTCACACAGACAGTAGCCACTCTCCCAACCAATCAACATATTAATGAATTGCATGCCCTGTTTGAGGATATCAGAAGACAGGTCCATGATCTTACAGCTCAAAATTCAAAATTGGCAGTTGTTGAAAATTTACAGCAAATTGTAGCTAATATCAAGCAACAGCTAGGGACCATGGAATCCAATCAAGCAAATGCTCTGTCTGTTTTTGCCACCCAGCTACAAGAAATTGTGCAGCAATACAAGAGACTTGCTGTGGACATAAGAATCAAGCCTGGGCACGATGAGATTGTTAGGACCATCAATGAGCATCTTGAATCTGTAACAAGCAGATTGCTTACAGCAGAAAAAGAAATAACAGGCATAATCGAGAATCCAAAACATACAGTAATTCTTGAATTGTACAGTATCCCCAACAAAGAATATGATTCTCCATTTACACCAGGTGGCAAAATATATATGCTGTCCCCTGCACAATTTTATTACCAATTTTTTGTTGGGGGCACACTGAGACCAATCAAGATCAAATATTGGCTTCAGCCACAGGCACATCACTACCCTACCTTATCAATAACAAATGCTGATAACAAAGTGAAAATCAGCAGTGTAGAATTGGAGGATTTTACAGACCCCAATACATTAGAAACAGCCTATACTGAAGATGATGGCACTCTGGAATTTAAAATACAGATAGGGGACAAATTATATTTAGAAAATCCTGTAGTATCAGCTGCTGAACACCCCATAGTTGCAATATTCTTGTTTACATATTATGTCTAGACAAATTATTGTTGATGAATTACACAGACAAGCCCGACATAATTTTAAGAGACTCCCAGTAGTCACAAAGGGCATAGATGATTTATGGCAAAGCGACTTGATTGAGTTGTCAAGTGGACAGTTGAAAAACTTAGACAAAATCAACAAGGGCTACAAGTATCTACTCACTGTAATAGACACATTTTCAAAATTTGCCTGGGCTGTGCCACTCAAATCCAAGACTGGAAAATGTGTTACAGAAGCTTTTAGAACAATCATCAATCAGAGTGGAAGATCACCGCGCTATTTGCAAACAGATAATGGCAAAGAATTTTATAATTCAGTGTTTCAACAATTTATTAAAAGCCAGGCAATTAAACATTATTCGAGTTACAGTGATCTCAAGGCCTCAATTGTAGAGAGATTCAACAGAACCTTAAAAAATCTTATGTATAAACAATTTACACTGCAGGGTAATTATAAATAGATTAATATTCTTCCAGAACTTCTACATAAATATAACAACTCGGTCCATTCCACAATCAACATGAAACCCTCTGAAGTAAAGAGCTCATCTGATGAGCAAAAATTGATCAGCACTGTTTATTATCCTAAATATCAGCCAACAACAAGAAAGGCCAAATACAGGGTGGGTGATCAAGTAAGAATCAGCAAATATAAGCACTTATTCAAGAGAGGCTTTACAAGAAACTGGAGCACAGAATTATTTACAGTGGTTCAAGTTAAACCCGGGGCCCTTAACACATATATAATAAAAGATCATCGAGGAGAAATTCTCAAAGGCAGGTTCTATGAACAAGAGCTCAGCAAGACTAAACAGCCTGACACATATCTCATAGAAAAAATCATCCGCAGAAAAGGCAAAAAGTTACTTGTCAAATGGCTAGGACTCCCAGAACACAGCTGGATCGATGCAAACAAAATAATAATATGAACACCTGGGATGTTATAAAAAGGCTGCCAGAACCTGAACAGCAGAATAAGAGAAATGGCAACTTGTTACCTGATAATATTAGGTGTCTTATTGTTGGGCCATCTGCTTGTGGTAAAACTACACTATTAGTTGATAATTTTTTATTGGCACCCAACTGGTTAGACTGGAAAAACAGGCACTTGTATATCTTTTCTAAGAGCTTGGAACAATTAAAATATCAGCAGCTGATGAAGCTATATGATGGATTGGATATAGCCACTTTTGAACCAGATGTTCAGCCACTTCATGAATGTCTCGATAATTCTGTTGTTGTGTTTGATGATGTTATATTGGATAATCAAAACAAGGTTAGAAACTTCTTTACACAGGGCCGACACAAAAACATTGATTGCTTCTACCTGGCACAGACTTTTTCAAAAATACCCAAGCAACTGATCCGAGACAACAGCAATTTTATTTGTGTGTTTCATCAAGACCATACCAACCTCAAACACATACATGATGAATATGTAGGTGGGGACTTGAGCTACAATGATTTTTCCAAGTTTTGCAGCAAGTGCTGGAACCAGGACAGTTATGGGTTTGTCACAATTGATATGACAAGAACACCCAATAGTGGCAAATACAGAAATAAAATCAACAATTTTCTAGACGTGGAGACGTATATAAATAAACATGAAAAGGCCAATAATTGATGATCTTAAGTTAAGAGATTATCTTGTAAAAAGATTTAAGGGATGGAAATCAGAGAACCGTGGAATTTATGAAAAACACAAACAAACAGAACAGCCTGTAATTGATGCTATTAATAATTTAGGTAAGAATATCAAAACTGTTACAGAGCAAAATCAAAATTTGCTCACAGAGCTTGTACCTGTAGCTGCAAGAAACATATTAGATTATCCATTCACTCCACTTTCAAGTATTCATACACCTAGTCCTATTGCTCCTAGAAGAATTGAGGCTAGTCAGGATCCTATTGAGTTGGGTCTTCTTGCTCAAAAATATTTAACCACACCTAAAGACAATAAAGATGAGGTTTTTGGCTTATATGCTGACACAGAGCAGGATGGCAGCATTATTCATAGAATTGGCAATTTCAGAGTAACATTTATGGGGGATGATCTGATTGTATATTCAGAATCTCGACTTGGAGAAAAAGGTGCTTTTGTTAAGTACCCCGGCACACCTGGATTATGGGAACTCATGACCAGGAAGAGACCTGGCAGCTATACAGATCAAGATTATGAACATTACAAAGAAATATTAATAAAATCAGATGCTCTATACCAGAACAATGATCCCACACAAAAAAGAGTCAAGTCTAGCAGTGGGGCAAAATACAACAATTTAATCAAGCCCATATGGTCACAGATCAAGACTGGAAGTGGAATCAAACAATACAACACCCTGCCCAAAGAATTTGTGTGGGTTGATGATGTCAGGAAACTTGTAGATAGGTTATTGGTGATAGCTGGGGAGGAAAATGCTGGGAACCACAATTTTTACAATGAAAAGGTTGGAATTATGGACATGATAAGCACCAAATTGTCTAATTTTATAGTGAATGACCCTAAGGGGATTGGATATCTCATAAAAATTATTAATACTCTACCTCCCAAATTTTGGAATATTTCTGAGGGTCGGGGCCTTGTTAATGACATTATAAACAAGCTGCCATTTGAACTACATATTCCAGGCTATCAGTATTGTGGTCCAGGCACAAAATTGGATCATAGATTAAACAGAGGGGATCCTGGTGTTAATCCCTTAGATGCTGCTTGTAGAGACCATGATATTGCATACAACACACATTCTGATCTTGACAAGAGACATGTTGCAGACAAGAAATTAGAAGAGGCTGCATTTGGCAGATTTGTAAGCAAAGATGCTTCTTTGAGTGAAAAAATAGCAGCATTGGGAACCACCATAGCTATGAGCACCAAACAAAAATTGGGGTGGGGGCTGTGAATATGTATATAATAAACCTACAATGAAGGCCAAGGGTGTTATGTATCAAGTACCTTATGCAGGTCTTAAATCTCTTAAAACTATTGATAGTCTTTTAACTAAAAAGCAGCGCAAGAAAAAAAATTCTTGTCTTGCAAAGGGGCATGGTATGAAATTGTTACTTAGTACCCCCCAATTAAAAAAATTACAGCAATCAAGAAAAAAATCACATGTGGGGGGATTTATATTTACCATCCCTGCCATCTTAGCTGCTCTCGGGGCTGTTGGGAGCTTGGCTGGGGGTTCAGCTGCCATAGCAAAAACAGTAATAGATGCCAAGAAAAATAGGGCAGAATTAGATGAGCAGAAGCGCCATAACCTGGCAATGGAGAAAAAAGGCAAAGGTGTTAAGAGAGTCATGAATAAGTTTAAAAAAAACAAGAGCCGCTTACAAACCAAGATATTGAAGCTTTAATCAAGCCACTGGGCATCAAAAATTTTAGAGGTGTGTACATGTCTGATTCTTTACCAGAACAACCACTCAACAAAGAGTGTGGCATTGTTAATTTGGATGAGTACAAAAATCAGGGCACTCACTGGATCTGTTATCTTAAATATTTAAACGATAAGGCATTTGTGTTTGATTCATTTGGAGGTGTTCCACCTGAAAATTTAGTAAAATATCTAAAATCAGCTAATCTTTATTACAATAATGCCCGTGTTCAAAATTTCAAAGATGTTAATTGTGGACATTTGTGTTTATCTGTTCTTAGATATATGTCTCAAATAAATAAACCATCAATTGAAAATTTTCAAAAAGCCTTGTGGTATCTGAAACATCATGGGGGTATTTCATCTCACCAGCCAAAATTCAATATTGAAACTCAAATTACATGATGACATTGTATATCCCAAAACAATAGCTCTCAGAGCATTTTACGGCATGTACCTGATCCCCAATATTACACACCACAACAATACAATTGCAGTTGGTGATGAAAAAATTGTCATCACTCCAGGGCAATATAATCTATCCACTCTAAATGCTCAATTACCCAGAGGTATAGTATTAAGTCAAAATTCTGTCACTCACAGAGTAGAGATTGTATCTGCTACAGAAACAGTGGATCTGGGTACTATTGGAGAGCTGTTAGGATTTGAGAACAACACAAAACTTGAAGCAGGCATCAAACACACTGCTATGAATATACCTAAATTCTTAGCCATAGAGACTCTGAATATTCACTGTAATGTGGCAGAGGGTATGATCACCAAATCAAATGGCATAGGCACTCACAAACAAACTGGCATCATTGCAACATTCAAACCTAATTCTGAATTCATGGAGCCCATCATCTACAATCCATCCCCAACATTATATTTTCCTGTGTGCCACAACAGAATAGATTATATTGAATTGATGGTCACTAATGAAAAAGAAGAATTAGTTGATTTTGCTGGAGCCACAACAACTGCAATCATAGAAATTAACATTTAAATAAAAATACATACAATGGAAAATATTGAGAGTTATGAGCTACAATCATTCCCTCCAAACAGGAGGACATTTGCAAATTTAAATCAACCCAACACAGAAATTGAGGTTGATCTTGATGTAGGGGATGGATTTATACACCCTCACAGAGCAGATCTATACATCAAATTTGATGTTGTAAAGCTCGATGGAACAGATTATCCGGCAAATTCTAATATAAGACTTGTAGACAATTTTGTGCCTCATCTATTCTCTGAAATTGAGATCAGGAAGCATGGCGTTGTTATAAACAGAGTGGATTATCCCGGCATTACCTCCACAGCTTTGGCTACATTAAAATTATCCAAAACCGAGGCTTCATACTACAAAATAGGAGGATTCGAGGCTGGTGATAAGATATTATCTAAGAACCACACTGTGCTGTTCCCTATGCGCCTATTGCCAGGATTCTTCTCAGATTTCAAAGAAATTATGTGGAAGGGTGGGTTAAGAATTACATTTAGAAGAGCTGCAAATGATAATAATGCTTTGATGAGGTACAGTGCAATAAACCCTGTAGGGGAAGCTCTGCCTAATACCCTACCAGATGCAGGCAAATGCATTATTCAGACTATGGAGTTAAGAATCCCTGTTGTTGAATACGAGGCCAGTTATGCTCTTAAATACAAAGCAGATATAATAAAAAATCCACAGATTTCTCTGCAATTTTATACGTATCAATGCGTACAGAAGCCCGCAACTGGTACATATTATGAGTTTGATGCTACAAATTCATTCTCCAGTATTCAATATGACATGCCTGATTTTGTAGTGGTACTGTTTCAGACTGGGAGACACAATAATCAGGAAAAAAATTCAAGCAAATTTGATAACTGCAACATCAAGAACATATATCTTAAAAATGGCAGAAATGAGGTATTTCCTAGAGAAAATTACAATTTAGACATGTCCAAGAATGATTTCCTCAAATTATATGAGGCTTTTTCGGCTTTCAAAAGGGTCACAACTGGCAATACTGACATGTACTACACACCTGATGAATTCAAGGCACAGAGACCCATGTTTGTAATTAACACTTCAAAAAGGAAACAGGTTGTGGTGAGTGACAGAACAAATATTAAAATTATATGTGAATTTCATGAGGCTTTACCTGATGACACCATATGTAGTGTTATTCTCATAGGAGAAAAATCATATGTTTATGATGTGAGAAATGAGAGAGTCACGGAGCAATTCTAGAGGAGCTCTGCATATTGCATTGTTTTAATATTGGATTGAGGCTGGGGTCCAATTAAACTTAAATTGGAAGTAAATATGTGTGTGTATGTGTGTATGTGTGTGTGTCTTGGCCTAGTTTTAGGTGTGGCCAATTTTTGACAAGTTTATGGACAACAATCTCACAGAAGTGCCTTTTTGTAAGTATAGGCACATCAATCCGAGGGGCTCTTCCTTTCTCATGGAATCCATGAGGGCTTTTTTACAAAATTCTTGAATTAGAGGGGGTTCCACACTAGAGCAAAAAGCTCATATGGGCATGTTGAGCTAGTTTTAAGTGTAGACAATTCTGCTTGGGGAGAGCTCTTCCTTTCTTGTGCTCTCCCTACCACCAATCCCACTACTGTCAGTATTCTCTGTGTTTACACAATGGTCATCTCTTGCAAGTTAACGTGAGTGTAATAGAGCGAATAGTCTCCGCGCAACTTCTTTTTCTTCCTTTCAGCTCGGGCCATAAAGAAGCATGGTCCACTCTCCCCCTCCCCTCCACGCGGGAGTGCGGTGCACAAGAGTCGCGGGTCTGGACAGGTTCCTTTTTTCCTTGTGGTTCCACTATAAAGCTCTCTTGTCATAGGACTTTGTCGGTTTCGATTTCATATCGAAGATAAAGAAAGGATTTCAGCTCAGTGAAGTCCAACCTCAAAGTACCAATCAATTTATTTATTGCTTTAAAAAAAAAAAATATGAACACATCTCTCCAAATAGATGTCCAGGAGTTATCTTGGAACCAAAGTCTAAATTTGAGACATTTCATGCTAAAAAAATATTTATTATTTTGTATGTGTTCCATTATTTATAAAGCAGTGAAAAAGCTTGCAGTTCCTTTACGGAATTGCAACAACAATTTAAATTCCCTGCGTCTTGACACAAACTCAAAATAAAAATCTAGAGTTGTTTGTCAATACATATATGTGAGGTATGGTTTTCTGCACTAGCGCAACCACACACAGGGGGGGGAAGGGGGGCATTGCCACCCCACCCCCCGATCTTGGTCGGAAATTAGTTCTAGGGGAGGAGAAACATTGAGGGCCAAGTGTCCTGCAGGAGGCAATTACCGCCCAGAACTTCAAATTTTATGCAAATAAATAGACTTTTCGTAAAATTTTCTTGCTCGCTTCGCTCGCAACACATGATTTTCTTAATCTTATCAAGTTCAAAACCATAGCTAGAGGACGGCGGGAGACGTTCCTGGGCGCCGAACGATCTAAATTAAAAGAAGTTGTAAAATTTATTGATTGATTTGTGTTTTTTAAAGTCTACCTTATGCACAGAAAGGCTAATTGAGACTGGGCCTATAGCTTAAAGTGGGTTTCGAACCACTGTGTGCCTCCACCGGGTATTAAATCCGAGACCCCTTGATCACAAGGCGACGATGTTACCATTACACCATCGGAGAAGTACAAAAGTTCTAAATGATATAATGCAATGGCGTTCCATGAAATTATTTGCACCCTATTAAATTAATATTAATTTCAGCCTGCAAAAAAATTGGATCCAAAAATTTTCTTGCTCGCTTTGCTTGCAATTTATGTTTCTTGGCTATAATGCATTGTAAATCAACAGACAGAGAAATAAGACTTGTCTTAATTTATTTTGTTCTAAATGCATGAACAATTCTTTTAAGGAAAGGGAGCGTGCACATTTTGAGAGACAATTTATGTAATTTTTGCTGTTGGTTTATTGCGAGATGGATGAGTTTGTTGTGTAATGTATTTAAATAACATATGCTGTATATAATATTTATTAAAGAAACTTTGAATACATACACAATTGAGTGTCCACGTCACTCCACGTAGCATATAAGTGAAACATATATTGTGCATGAAAGTTAAGTTAATGTAAATAGGAATGGATTTATCTAGCATTTTCTGTCTTTAAAAAATATTTTATATGCTTGTTTTCCATTATTAATGTGAAAATGAACGCGTTAAAAAATAAATTCAAATCGTTTGTTCAAACACAAATGCTTTAGCACACACTTTACCCCCTTTTTGCGTAATTTACGAGTAAAATAACGTCTTTGATACTACCACTACTAATAGTAATAATAGTGTTGGTCCTTGGTTCGAATCCCGGCATGGGTTATAGATGTTTGCGAGTATCCATTCATCATTTTCATCATGCCATCACTCATCCCCATCTTTGCAAATTAGCCAAAAGTGGCACAAGAAGCGAAGTAAAATAAAGCAAATCAAAAATAACAATAACAATAATAATAATACTGTTATAATAACATTATTAGTAACAATATTATGAACATTTTTTTAACATTGTTATTATTAAAATTATTGTTATTAAAATTATTGTTATTATTATTATTATTATTATTATTATTATTATTGGTACGTTTATCCTGGTACTTGCCCCCCCCCCCTCAGACAAAAATTCGTGGTTGCGCCTCTGGTTTTCTGAGATATTTATAAACAACTGATGAAGAATAAAGCTTTTCTCAAAAGATTGGTTCTTCTGCTAAATACTTCTGGCTTTACTCAACTATAGTATAAAGGTCGATCAGAAAGGACGAAGAACGCTATGTAAGTGATACCGAGATTATAATAATTAATACCTTTTGACAAGGGAAGATCATATTTCATTTATTGTTTATGATATATCATTTATGTGATCCATATTTTAATAATAAATAACAATACGTTAATAATAAAAATTACTTTTATTATTATGCGTAACCGATTGTTTAATAAAGGGTGGGGAACTGATCTCCTTGGGATGTCCCGTTCTTGGATCAAAATACTAGTATTACGATCACCCTACACAAGATCTCAGGGGGAGGGAGTAATCGACTAGGCAGGCCAAAGCAGTACACGCTGGTAACTCCAGGCGCTCCCTTCCTACCTTGCCTTCTCAATTTTGTTACCCAGTAAATTTCGATCAATAGAGTCACTTCTTGTTTTAATGTTTATTAGGTGCAGTCTTTCAGATTAAAAAGAAAAATGTTTTCAGAAAGATTTACTCTATTTACATGACATGACATCAATCCAATAATTGCACATACTAATAAGCTGTATTCGTGTAATACGTTGTACAAGCAATAGGTAGACAGTTTAAAAGTGGAACTTGTGAGCCAATGAGACGTGAGAGATCGCTACTGGGCCTGGCAGAAAGGGGATATACTTTAGAAGTTTGTCTCGAGCTAACACCTCCCGACGCTTCGGCGCCAACATTTCTCAGTTGGATTCATGTGGAGAACGGAATTGGCATTCCTATGAGAACTGGAAATAGCTGTTTGCAGAATGTTACATAGAATGTCTTCTGCAATTTTGAAATCTCTAGCTCCTGTGATTGCTCCAGAAGGAGAGGCCAGGGGTCTAACATGTCTCTGGTCTCCCGGCAAACATGAAACTTCTTTCACAAATTAAAATTTTTTATAGTATTTCAGAGAATAATAATTGGGCCTCTGCCCAGAAAAATCTCCTTTTGCCTTCCCATATTCAGTGATGAAATTAAGAATTAAACATAACACCAAAACACAATTATCATCCTCACATAACATGGTTTCATATTTCACTGTTTCTCGAGTGCAAAGAATTAATTATATAACGAAAGACAACACAAGAGGCATGGGACCGTTGCCACAGGGGGGACGAAAATGGGGTGTAGACCACCTTGAACATAAAGGATACACGCCGGACCGCGTGGCCGACTGGTTAGCACATCGTGTTGCGACGCTAGGGGCCCCGGGTTCGAATCCCGCTCGGGCTTGGTTGTTTGTAAATGTCCATTCATTAGTTTCATCATTTATCCCTCATCACCATCTTCGCAAATTAGCCAAGAGGCACAATACGCGAAGTAAAATAAACTCAATCAATCAATCAATCATAAAGGATACACACTCGAAGGATAAAAAATAAATAATCGAGATTCATACATTAAACTACAAAGAGGGAATGAAACGAAGAGAGAAATGTATGGATATATAAAGAAAATTAGCGTTCGATATGAAACAGCGGAAGATAGAGAGAGAATTGAGAAAGAGAGGAAGATAGAATGATAGAACGAGAGAGATAGATAGATAGAGAGAGAGAAGAGTGAATGGAAAGAAATGATAAGGAAGTGGTCTGAGAATTCACGACTACTTAGAAAAAACTCACTTAAAAAATATGCCATCCACCTTTGAACAAAGCCGAACGGAATTACCTCTCAAGAAGTAAGCTTGTGCCATGCGGGAAAAAAATGAAAGGGAGAGACTGCTCTTGAGCAGTCAAAATTCCTTGGGAAATTCTTTAGAGCAAATGCAAATTAACTCAACTTGGCGTGGAAAAGGGCCGCTACTGATTAATGTCATTTAAACATTATTTACCTTAAATGACTTAATTTTATTTTTTAATTAATTTAGTTTACTTTATGTCGTTTTTCCACCACTCTTGGCTAATTGAGACTATAAGCATGAAGAATGGCGTTAGGATGAGATAAACAAAGTAATAATCGTATATACCGACGGCTTAAAATAACCTCTAGAGAGGATAATACCAAGGATAATCTTTTACAGGATGGGACACTGAGCATATTGAAAATGCAATGTAACAGTGAGGAACTATCGATCAGTACGCATATTAATATTTAAGCTCTATATTTGAAAAGAAAATTGACTTTTTCATTTGGAATCGTACCAACAATTGGAATGTAATGTAATAAGTATCAACATGCAATTATTAAAAGGGTTACGTCTTGTCTTGGATTATGCAAAGGAGATACATGGAAAATGTCCCAATCTCGTACACAATTACTAAATAAGTATGATATTGGGTCACTTTCCGATTTTCGTAACAAGGAAGCAAGATAAGTTTTAAATTCTTCTTTTCAAATCTTACTTAATGCTTTAGTATTTTAATTTATTTTCTTCATTTGTTATTTACATACTAAGTGATGTTCAATGAAATAAACCAAAACAGAACCGTATTGTTTTCCCTTGCACTGAAAGTAACGAACTACCCAGAATGCAGCCAGTATATTTTTACCATAGAGGGAATATTGTTCTGTGGAGTTATAATGAAAATTTATCACATGCAAATAGAAAGGGAGAACATAACCACAAGAATGGCAAGAATATATAAATTTCACAATACACATGTTTTAGATTCCATTTACCATAACATTTTCTTGAACTTCAACATCTGACAGTAAAAATCCGATCTTTGTTCCAAAATTCTGTACACATGTCTAGGTTTTCATTAAGCAAAACGAAATAGACATTTTCTTCTGCAAGACAGACAGAAAGAACCTGTTAAAGTCATCTTACTCCATTTTTGGCAATATCATCAAAGCAGTATCCTCTCACAAAGACTTAGGCATTGTTTTCGACCAAAAACTCACATTTGAAGAACATATTACAGGCACGACAAAAAAGGCTATGCGTCTCTTAGGTTTATTGTATCGTTTCACCGAAATTAATGACATCTCAGCCCTCACCTTGTACTTCAAATCATTCATTTCTCCAATAATAGAATACTGCTCTCCCGTCTGGTCCATGGCATGTCCCACTCAGCTCTTCAGAATCGACTCTGTTCTTAACTTTTTCCTTGCTATAGTTCGTTACAGGGTTCCCTTTTTACGCAATTTTTCAACACCGCATCTTCTGTCTATTCTAAACTTACAGACTCCCTATCAGCGCCGTTTACTGAATGATTTTGGGTATCTTTACAAAATCGTCAATGGCAAAATCCGTTGCAACACGCTTCTCCAGGAATTCCACTTTCGAGTACCTATGCGCACAACAACAAGCAACTCAAATCTATTTTACACAAAAAAGCCTAGACTGGAAATTCAAAAAAAAGATCGCTCTTCCACAGACTTTCCACCCAATATAACGACCTCCCATCAAGTGCTGGTGAATTTTCAAGAGAGTACGCCTTTCGGTCAACCAATAGAACATATCTTGCTAAATAATATTTAATGGTGCTATCTTGACTTATTTATATTAATATTTTGTCTAATTTTGTTATTTTTTATTTTGTTATTTTCATTGTTACTAATTTCAGTGTAAAATGGTTACGATCTGTATCTGAAATTTTCTCAATAAATAAATAAACTATAGAGGAGAATGAACTGATCTGTAGGCTACAGAAATCATTTATTTTCTCACTATACACTAAAGTTTCTAACTAGGGCAATCGCACACAATACTCTAAAGCAACAACTCATGTAAAACGTCTGTAATGAGAACATTTTACGTAGAGCATGAATACCAAGCCCTAGTTTCTTCTGTATTATGCTTTCATGAAGCGTCAAACGTAACATAACATTCAATAAAAAAGAAGCAACGATGATATCTCACAATCCCCCATGACATCGTAATATATATTATGTTTACAACATGTGGTTTCTACACTTTAAGTGTGTGCATGTGCATTACGTAACGCAGTGCTGCACAAAATGCAACACACACAGTTTACGATATGAATCACTTGAATTTATACGATTTTGTATGAAGTAGTCTGTGGTCATGGACTTATGGCACACCTTGTCAAGGCAGATCCTTATTAATTTACCATCATTTTGAAGTTGTTAGTTTTCATTCATACGTTTTGAGAGCGCTAGTTACTTCCGTCTCCAACGCAAATATAGTGTAGCAACTTCCCTATACGCCTAGTGATTTCCGCAGTCGCCATGACCATGGTTCCGTGCTATCCTCATGTACATTATCCATTGTTATACTATGGTCCAGGCGATAGAGCCTCGTTAGCCTGCAAGAAATACAGACTAGATTGTGTAGGAAAAGTGTGTCTTCGGTGAAGATTACCCTCTTACACTCTTCAGGCACATCACATATAAGTTCTTCTAGCCAAACAATCCATTAACTTTGCCCTAAAATATTTAATCCTTATATTGCACAACGCGTTAATTAAATACCTGCGCCTCTCGATGGCGTGGTGGTAACGGCTTGGCCTTGCAATGAAGGCGGTTCGATACTCGGTGAAAGCACATGGTATTTTGGATTCAACGTTAAACTGTAATTCCAACCCATATTACCTCTCTGTGCAAGAAGTGGACTTAAAAATTAACTCAAACAAACAAGCATTCTAGTTAAATAATTATTGTTGTTTAACTTCCATCGATACAACAGGAAGATTCATACCAAGGCAAGTTGCTTTCACATAGAAACATAAAAAGGAACCATACTCAACGTAAGCATATTTCTCAATAATACCGTTTAATTACTTAATAATATTATCTGTTGATTTGAATTTGATTCAGATTTTTTAGAATGTTCTGCTTTAGAACATACAGACTACAGTCATACTGCAAGTTGATTTACAAAATGTATTAGGGAAGAGAGGGTTTATATCCAGCAATCATCCCACATGGTTGTGCTTTTTTCTTATGACTTCTCTGCTAGTCCAGGGTAATTCTTCGAGTACAACTGTAACCAACGTCACGTGCGATTCATTATATGTCCTTGTTTGCTATTTTTCTTCATCTCTCCTCGCCTCCATCACAATGTAATTAAATCTTCAAACAAGTGACATTAAATAAAATAACTAATTGCCCTAAACTTATCTCCTTATTTTCAAAACATTTCAACCTGAACGAAAAATAGAGATCTCTTCAGACTTATTTTATTATATCTTAAAATAACTTTGTTTTTTGTTCCTCACAAGGTTGGTGTGCAACCAAGTGTGTGAACAAGAACAAAGTTCCTTCTTTTGCGGTTCCCCCAATGGACGTTACATAACGTGTCAGTGTTCAACAAGACAAAAGACGATCGGGTCCTCGTTTCGGGGTGTAAGTTCCTCGTTTGGTGGGATCCCAGTTGGTGGTCTATATCTCAGCTTCTAAGCATAAACCGCCAGCCACACGCCAACTGGAGAATACCAGTGAGATAATAGTTCACTGTTCGAAATCTCAAGCGGATTGGAGCACTTTTTTTGGTTCCCAACTTTGCCGTTGCTGTGACCGGTTCCTCGTTTTTCACGGTGCGAAAACATGTGTGTGTGTGTGTGTGTGTGTGTGTGTGTGAGTGTGGGTCTGCATATATATGAAGGAGGAATATGCCGAAAATGTGTAATGCTTTTGTGTAATTTACTTCACCACAATTTACGGGGGAAATAAATGATTTAAGGTAAGAAAATTTAATTTAGTTGAGCGTATGCCCCTCATCTTGACAATTGATTAGTTGTGGTTCTTGAGTTTCAGAAATTTTGTACCAAAACACCCAAGATTTGTAAATCTAGCCCCCTGGATGTGAATTTTAGCTCCATTTTGGGTGCGATTTAGCCCGTTTTTCTCTCGTGCTGTTGGCAACACTGGTCTTTTAGTCTTTTAACAAAAGAGCTCCGCGTTCTGGGGTGTTATGAGCACCCCACCTACCTACTTGCGTATTGTTTTAAACTTTATTTTGCTCGAGTGTTGCAATACTTGTGGCTTTTCTTTTCTTGGAAATGGAATACAAGAAAGAACAGGAACATGTCAAAAAGCTATTAGAGTTATTGGACGTGGTTAGTAGTGTAAATGCTCTTGCAGATCCTTATCTGACAAGTTTTCTTTAGGTGAACTGTAGTGATATTCAAAAATTATAGGCCTGTATCTGTTTTCTATATTTATTGTAGCCTCATGTTCATGTGTTACCATTCAATTAGTAATGATTAAATATAAATCGTCGTACATTTGTTTAATACATATGCTACTTTTCAGTAACTATTGTGTATTCTGTTTGGAAGGAAAAGTAAAAAAAAAATATAATAAAATAAGGAATTGTCCCTATAAAATAGATGGAAAAAGGAAAATTATAAAAATGTCCTTAAAAAGTTTCAAATTTAGTTATTTTCATGATTCGCAATCTTACAGCCGTAGAAATAATGTAAAATTACATATATTACAATTATAATTGTTAGAATATAACTGGAAGGGTATTTTTTCTGTGGGGTGTCGTGAGCACCCTACTACCCACTTGTGTACAATTTGGCCACCTACCTACTTAAAGGTTAAGTAAACGGACAGCCTGAAAGAAAACGGTCGCAATTCCTGGAATTCGACACAACAATGGCCAGTATTTTGAACTAGCGCTCATTGTTTCATGTTACACGGAACGTATTTCTTTTTAAAAGTGCAGACAGTATTCTTTGTGATTATCTTGAGAAGTGTGTCATTTTGAATGCAGTAATTTTACAAAGAATTACACTACGTGTACTGTACTTTCTTTCTTGAGATTTGTAATGTAAGTAAGGATACTTTAGTAAATTTAAATTCACCATATGTAGTAGAGTATTTTGTTCCTTGAATGTAGGGAAAATAACATTATGTACGTACTGCAATATGCTTATCCTATTGTGTAACATCCTACACTTTTTTCTGAATATCGGACACTTCTTAATATCGGACATTTATTTTTTCCCCAGGCCTGCCCGTTATTGAGAAGTTTTACTGTGCTATGATATTATTAAGATTTGTATGCGACGCTGTTTAACTTGGACTCATCATATTCGGTCCCACTATCTGCAATTTAATATTTAAAAATAATTTGAATTCATGAATTCGTGGCATGCTTTGGTACGATACCATGACAAATAAATGTTTCTGTCAGTCGATTTCACCAAAGTATTAAGGACCGTCAGCACGTCCAGCAAAAGATCTTTGGTTCTCCCATACGCACAACCATCAGCGGATTACCTAGTGATCTCTTCGTGAGACCCTGACCAGATACAATTTCATTCTCCGCCGAAAGACTCGATTTGGATCCTAGATCATCGAATTACTTTTCTCCCGGGAAATCTAGCTTCAGCTATCTCTTTTTTTCAGCCAGGACTGCAACCTTTGTCTTCTTTCCTGTTTCAGAGTTTTACGTTCTGCAAATCTCTTTTGCTGTTTCCTACTTTCCCCACACTGACGTCATCCGCATAGTAAATCTTCACAAACAAGGAGAGTTAATTTGCGTACGTTGTATAAGTATAGCTACGTTATTTTTGGAACATGTCTGGTCGTACCTTATGTTGAGATTCTGTGCGAGTCTGTAGTTACGTACTTGACTCCTCCCACTCAACGGTTTTCAGCATTCAGGCGCATGCGTAGGAGATTCCGGCGCATGCGTATGAGACTGGCGCTTGCGTAGGAGATTCTGACGCATGTGCAGGAAACTTGCGCTTGCATGTGAGATTATAGCACGTGTCAAAATGCATTCTTCTTCATCGTAATTTCTGCTCTAGGATCGCTGACTAGATGTTATGAAGTTGGCAGAATTGTTAATTTACTTTAAGTGGAGCATTTGTACTTATATAGTTGAAATCAGATGTATTTTGTTTTACAGAAAACATTCTTTTTCATCTTGTGTATGAAATTGCTAATGGCGGAGTGGTTAGTAAAGATCTCTACGACGCCGGAGGTCCAGGATTCGAATCCTGACCTGAGAATGAATATACTATGTCCCTACATCAATTTCATTACAGTCACTCATCCTCATCTTCGCGATTAGCAAAAGTGGCGGAAAAGCGAAGTAAGGCAAATCAAATCAATTAAATTATTGTAGTACGCCTCCGGAATCTGTAGAGCATGGCCGCGCATAACGGCAGAAAAGGGAGAAAGTGAGTGGACAGCGCAAAGCAGTAAGTTCTGGTATCTGCAGCCCCTCTCACGCGATTTACTACTTGCGCAGAGACTTGTTTCAGTTCACTTGCTCCATAGATTCCCGGGACAGAGTATAATGATAGGTTATCAAGTACAAATATAGAGCTCGGTTATGATAGAATTAATTCGCTTCCCTGTCTTTTTCTTCTCACACTTTCCCTATATTTTCTCTTCCTTTTGTGATTCCGAGGTTCCCAAAGCTGCGCCTTCTAGGTCTGGCCAAGACATGTTCATTGTTCGACTAATCAACAGTCACTCTTATCACCGCGTTCAACCTGTAGGGATAATATAAGATCCTAAGATATCTGGAACCAGCTCTCGCGTGGTACGAGGGTTGCTATTTATGTATCCGGAATAACAAACAAAAAAAAATGTTTCATTGAAAATGGTTTCATTGCTTTTCAAAATATTCTCCATGATGATCGATGAACGTTTGCGTACGTTTGAACCAATTCTCACAGCACTTTGTTCATTCCGATTGAGGTATCTCGAAACATGCATTTTGAACGCATCAATCTTTTCTTCTGGCATCGAAAATCGTTGACCACGTAGCTTATTCTTCACGTACGGGATCAATAAGAAATCAGTGGGTGCTAAATCAGGGTTATACGGCGGATGATCCATCAATTCAATGTTTTCACCGGTGAAAACTGAGTTGTTTGGACCGATGTGTGACAACTTGCATTGTCATGGTGAAGAATGATCCTGCGTCGCTGGTTGTGTTTTCTGATTTCCCCAAAGACTTCTGGCAAACAAATGGTTGTGTATTATTCAGAATTGACGGTTCTACGATTCTTACTATGAAAGTTTTATCTATATCTTTTTGTCATCAATCAGTATAATTAATAATTTAATTTGTATTAATAACATAACTGTAATTGTTCATCTAGGCTGTAGTAGTTCTTGTCTTTTTCTTAGAGACTGCGTGAACCCCGATCGAATTCTAATTCGGTCCAGGAACCTTTTTCCCAGGATCAATTTAAATACGGTCCAGGAAACTTTCTTTTCTGAATCAGTTAAAAAAGGGTCCAAAGTTCCGCATTGAAATGAAACATGGTCGGAGAGATTCTTCTTCTGTATACACCAATGTCACAGTTTGCCTATCGGACAATTATTATGGGACAACAAACACAAGTGTACCATGTCGACGTTGTATGGCTCATTCCCGTGTTCGGATCCTTATATAAAGAAGACAGGCTTACATTTAACATATAACTTAGTACTCTGGGGTCTAATATCCACAATGGATAACTGATTAACATAATAAAACATTAATTCCCTTACAGGATTCCTAGCTTCATAGCGCAATACGCTAACCACTCCACCACGAAGGCTGGTACACACATTTCGTACTGTATAGAAATTAAGAAGAGACAAGCATTGGGTGGAAGGAATTAGAAATTAGACCAGGAAGAAGATAGTTTCGATGTAGCTTTACTTTTTTCCAGGGTTGTTGAAGGTCCAGGAACCAATAAATTCTAATGGGTTCTATTGGGTTCCGCTGCAGGACAGGAACCTTTTCTCTCGCACAATTTAAATTCGGTCCAAGTTGCGTAGTTTCATTGAAAAAAGGTTCCTGGACCGTATTGAAATTCTTCCGGAAAAAAGGTTCCTGGACCGAATTGAAATGGTTTATATATGAAAAGGTTATACACTGTCTAGAACTCGTTTACGTTTGCTGATTTTCTCTCCCAGTCCGGGATTGAATTTATTTACAATTCCTGGACCAGGGTTCACCAATTAAAAGTTGCCTTCTAAAAATGTCCGCGAGTACGTTTTACATTAGAATGTCACACTGCGGTTGTAGAAACAGTACCGAAGGTAAAAAATCATAACGCTGTTGTTCCTTCGTGGGCCAGGTTCAAAAACTCGCTTGCGAGTTACATAATACAATGGACTATATTAGTGTGACGTTAGATTAAGTTCAAACAAACACGTCACGTGTTGCTCCGGTATCCGATCTAGGAACCACAGCCAATAGGAGCCGTCGACGAGGTAACGTGAGGCTGCAGGTATCAGGAATGGGGCTACATGGAGAGGGGTAACGCGACTGCAGCGTTTGTGTCTCGCCCATTTCTACCTTTAAGCACTGCCTTGTTCCTTAGATTGTCGAGATAGCCAGCACCTGGATTAGTCTTTCATGCTCACAAGTGGATGGATAATTGTTTATCGTAAGGTCTGTATTTGATCCAAGTTGCGTATTGTTTCATTTCAATGCGGAACTTTGAACCCTATTTTAACTGATTCAGAAAAGAAAGTTTCCTGGACCGTATTTAAATTGATCCTGGGAAAGAGGTTCCTGGAACGAATTTGAATTCTGTCCGCAAAAAGGTTCCTGAAGCGTATTTAAATTCATCCTGAAAAATATATTCCTGGACCGAATTGAAATACGTTACAGATAAAAAGGTTCCTTACGGTCCAGAACCCATTTACGCTTGCTGATTTTCTCTCCTGGACCGGAATTGAATTTATTTAAAATTCCTGGACCTTTAACAACCCTGCTTTATTGTGCCTTGGAATGGCTTTTAATGAGACTAAGGGGATTTCATTTCTCACTTATTTTCGAAAGAACTTTAGAAACTTTGAGAGAGAATTCTTGCCAGGCGTTGGAAGAGGAACACCTGAATTGATAAGTCGCAACAGATTCTCAAGACGGTTGTGCTATAAATAGATGCAAAAGAGAATTCGCTCTTTGAAAGAGGATCTGCCTTCAGAAAATGGTCTTTGACATTTAGGAAAGAATGTCCCGGGAAAGAGGATTGAAAATCTAGCGAATGTAAATTATACAATGGCGTTCTTGGAAAAAATATCCCAGAAGCTTTTCTCGGGCTTGTCGGCCAGAGAACGTCGGTTTTTCTTCAAAGTTGTGGATGAAGACGGAAGCTATTGAAGTTGTTTACGTTCGCTTCCTTACTCAGATGTCAACACGCGTTCTGGATGAAGAAATCGCACTGTACGACTCTAGTATTTATTTACATGGTATTTTGATGCGTAGATCTTGAGGAAAAGGGGTGACAATGAAAGGTTTTCTTGTGACGTGGACAACAGCGCTGAGAATTAATTGGATGGTTAAGGTTAGAAATGATGACTCGCTGGGAACCGGCTTGAGAAGGAATTTTCGAGCAACAACTTACTATACCCTATCTCAGCTAACTGTAGAGTAGGTCCAAGCATAGCGGCAGAGGAGGAGGGGGGAAATCGAGTGGTGAAAGTGCAGCGTTGCCAACCGTACTGTCCAGACCTTTGTCCGTACGCTAAATGTTCGACTCGTCAAAATTTGCACTTGCGGTTTTCTCCCTAATATTTCCCTAAGAAATTCGTAAACCATTCGTACGGACCTGGATACAAGAATACGGTCCGTTTGCCATGTGCGTTCGGTATTATCCTTTTCAAAAGTTTGCAACGCTCGAGGAAATTCGGAAAACTCCCGTCGCCGATTACACAATCCCGTTTCTCTCACTGTTCATTGGTGGAGATGTCTTGCGTCACTACTACGCAGATTTGTTCTCGTTCGCAGGTCTACAGTTAGCTGCTACAGAGTATAGATCTCATCTTAATCCTGGCGCAAAACACGAGGCTACACTATTCATGCTTTCTGTCAGTCTTATCTTCAGTCGTTCCAAAGGCACAGTGGATGAAGGAAGCACTATTGATAAATATAATTTCAGCGTAAGCGGTGAGATAAAAAAAATTAAAATAAAATATCATTGCTCACGGTGGCGTCGAGAGTGGTTACTTAAGAGGGGTAAATTCTCACATGTCGATTTGCTCTGTGAAGTACGGCAGGATCGTGAAGACTGGCGTAATTATTTACGTATTGATATGAGCACCTCCTGCAAATTATCGTTACTAACCCCAGAAATTGAAAATGAAGATGTTACTCATTTAACATCAATGAGACCCGGCCTAGCACTAAGCGAAGTTCAACCGACTAGACGGATGTGTCTTGTCTAGGTAGTACAAATCCTGATAAGGGCTCGTCGTTTCATCTCTGTTGTGAGGGTCGTTTGGTTGCGGCAGTAACCAACTGATGTATGGTACAAATGGTTAAGTTAAAGTTGGCGATTCCAATGTATTAAGAGCCAAACTCCGTGATAGAGTAGTTGTCACAACGCGTTACAACGCCAGGTGTCCCGGGTTCGAATCCCGGCTTGGGCATGGTTTTTCATTGTGGATGTCCTTTCACTAATTTCATCATATCATCACTCATCCTCATCTTCGCGATTAACCAAAAGTAACAGAAAAGCGAAGTAAAATAAATCAAATCAATCAACCAATGTATTAAGGGCTCTACGATGGCATAGAGGTCCCGGGTTCTATACCCGCTGGAGGCACATTCTGATCTCATTTTAAACCGTAGGTCCAATTCCGATTAGCCTTTCTGTACATAAAGTGGTCTTAAAACCAAACTCAAAGAAGCAGCATAATCAAAATTCGGCTTTAAATGTTTACATGACACAGGATGATTGAAAATGTTTTGAGTAGGGCTAGGATTTTGATGCAAATGCATCTTTTTTTTGGTAAAGCAGAAACATTGCATAAGTGGATAGGAACGTGTTTTACACGAAAGTGAATAAAATGATATGCCTTTGTTAGGGATTTTTTTTTGCATTTTTGACCCTTTTTGGAGTAAATATCCTTTTTTAAACTTTTTAGACCGTTTATGTCATTTTTCGGCCTTTTAAAAGTCATCTTATGCATTTTTCTACATTTTGTTGAAAGAAGGGGCATTTTTTTTACATGCAAATGTAACCCTTTGAAGGAGAGATGTTCCCGACTCTCGTCTCATTGCCTTCAGCGCAGTTCTGAATAACTGTGTTTGAAGAAACAAAGAAATTCTGTGCAGCATTGTTGATACAAGCTGTTGTGTAACAATTCAGCTCAAACAATGGATTCCGTGCTAATAGCGAACGTGCTTGTAGCGAACAAGTGCTCTTTGCGAACATCGGAAGGAAAGGATTTGCAGGTGCGTGCTGTTAGCGAACACACAAACTTCTCCTGTCTTGTTTGTTCTTGAAAGTGGTCAACATGCAAGCGTTGCCAGTGATACCTTATAATCATTTTGTGTTTGAAATTAGATAAATGATGGATCCTTAACAATTCAGGTTAACTACATGAAAGTTTTTGTTAAAATATTGATATATTTCATCTTCCTTAATATAATCTTGGGATTTCCGTTACGAAGCCGTACCCACGATCCTCGAGCTCCTGTGAGATACATTATATTTTATGTATTATACAATAAATGAATGAATCACCATTGATCAGCCACAAAGAAGAATATAAAATAGGGTTTGCCTAAAACACGTACGCAAGCCCAATAATAAATATTGGTGCCGTCCACTGTAGTAAACGTACCTTAAATCCTTCCTGGAAGATCGTTTTAACAGGAACAGAAAGATCCTCTCTCGCCCGTTTCCTACAATGTTCAGCTCTTTTCTTCACTTCTATTTCGGTTAAATTAGTACCTCAACACTATTTTTTCTTCTTCTATCTTGCCCAATCCAGCCTAACCTAGCATCACTAATGACGTCACGTCAGCCAGTCGGACACGCCAGCCAATCGGACTGCTTAAAACTGTAGTGGTTGCAATCACTACCTTCCATTTCAGCAATATTTGGTTCGTGCGAATGTACTTTTAAACTTTCCTCAAGTAGAACTCCGTCTTTTGTCTTCAGTGACCCCTTAAACTTCATTTTATTCTATCTCGTACATATCCATGTCACCACGCTTTTCGCCTCGCGTAATTTTTGATACTGGTAACCATCGTAAACCAAACACAAATTCCCGTACTTCGTTTTAATGAATTCTATTTCACTCATCTTGCTGGTTTCAAGTCGATTGAAGAATGACCAGGGGTGAGTCAGGTCAGGTCAAGAGACACCAGCCAAAGAGGTGTTTCTCCACGCAAATTGTCTTATCACTGGCAACACTTGCACGCTGACAAGTTTCAAGGACAAATAAGACGGACAAGTTTGCGTGTTCGCTAACAGCACACACCTGCAAATCCTTCCGTAACTGTGTTCGCTAAGAGTACGTGTTCGATATGAGCACTTTCGCTAACAGCACGGCACCCAAACAATGTGTCAGTTGTTCTATCAGTTCTATCAATGTGTCTATCAGTAAATACATTGTCACCAGACGGATTATTGTTAAAAAAGCAAGAGGTACAAAGTTTTGGGCTCTGTATCGGAAGCAATTTGCACTCCATGGAATTGAAAGTGACTTAACAACAAGTGTCTCAAGTTATATTGTTCATTTCAAGTACGCTCCTCTTGTGTCCCTGGAAGTCGAGAGAAATTTTTCCATGTACGTACAAGGCTCTCTTGTCCGACAATCGACAATCATTCACTTTTGAAATTTTGCATATGATTTTCCTTGTGTACTGCAACTCAATACTTAAAGTGTAAAAGATGACAAAAAGTGAACTTTCTTACTTGTACTACCATACGCAATGAACATGTGATATATACTGTAACGTTAATTTGTAATTTGAATTTCTCTTGGTAGTTTATAAATTTGTTTTACAAATCTTTCAAAATTTTTAGGTATTTTTTGTAACTTTATATCTTGCATGTATTAGGTCATATCATTTTTTAAAGATAATCTTTCGGCAATTTTAAGGTCATCAAATTCCTAGCCCTAGTTATGAGAAAGATTTTTACACACACGCGCGCGCGCACACATACATACACACACACACAAAGAGAGAGAAAGAGACGAAAATATCTGTTTTGACTGGAAAATATGCAAATAGTGTATCTCAAGCGGGTATGGAACCATCATCTCTAGAATTCTCTGAAAAGGAGTCTAGTACATGGAGAGCAACAACGCTGCCGTGTAATACAGGAGATCTGTGTTCGAGTCCCACTCGAGGAACATTTCTCGCTCAATTTTCTTCAGTGCTAATTCTCGTGTATGCCGAAATTATGTTTTCATTTGTAGTGTGAGAGTTTAATTCAAAATTTATTTTTTCTTTCTTCAGTATAAAGAGTGTCAAGTGCAGGTTATTAATATAATTAAGCAAATACGGAAATGAAAATTAAATTTAGAAGTAGACATTTGGGCAGGATGCTAATTGTGCACTCTGGCAATGAAAGGAAAAACACGGAGTTGGAAAAAAGTTACTGGGCGTTAAAATAAAGCCAAGTTTACTCGTCTGATGTTCCCGTACGGGTTTCGTTGTAGGAGGCAGGCTGTTTTTCCAGAACGGTCCTGGTGCTATAATAAAACCCTCTCGTGCAATAATACACGTTTCTCCGAGAAGCAGGCTGAATTGCCCTCCTCCCAACACCCTGTCCTCGACGCTTTTTTGCAGTGTGCAATACCGAAGTGCGTCACGGCAGGTCTGGGATTTTTCGCTGGTGCACGTTAGCCGTTCAAGGACAAAGGAAAATACTCACGATGTGGCCTGAAACAGACAAGAAATAAAACTGCAGAACACGAAATGCTCATGTGTCCACAGATCTGGTGAGAAGAACTCCACATGTGACGGAGATTGAGTGTGCAGTTCTTTCCTGGAAGTTAACAAAGTGTGGAAGGGTAGGACCGTCAGCCCAGCATCAATATTGTAGTCAAGGTTGTACAATTTCATCCATTGTACATGTGGGAGAGAGAGAGAGAGAGAGAGAGAGAGAGAGAGAGAAAGAGGAAATATTTATTCCTCTCTCCTCTCTTTTTCCTTCTCTATCTCTCTCTCTCTCTCTCTCTCTCTCTCTCTCTCTCTCTCTCTCTCTCTCTGTCTTTCTCTCTCTATCTTTTCTCTCTCCTCTCTTTCTCTCTTCGTCTCTCCTCTCTCTCTTTCTCTTCGTCTCTCCTCTATCTCTCTCTCTCTGGAAGAAAGAGAAAAGAAGAGAAGAAACTCTCTCTCTCCCTCTCTCTAAAGAGGAAGAGGGAAAAGAAAGAGAGAGAGAGAGAGAGAGAGAGAGAGAGAAACGACTCTTTCTTTCTCTCTTCCATTCTCTCTCTCTCTCTCTCTCTTCTTTTCCCTCTTCCTCTTTAGAGAGAGGGAGAGAGAGAGTTTCTTCTCTTCTTTTCTCTTTCTTCCAGAGAGAGAGAGATAGAGGAGAGATGGAAGAGAGAAAGAAAGAGTCGTCTCTCTCTCTCTCTCTCTCTCTCTCTCTCTCTCTCTCTCTCTCTCTCTCTCTCTCTCTCTCTCTAAGAAAGAGAGAGAAAGGAAGGAGAGAAAAGCCTGTGTCTCTCTTTCTCTTCTCTGCTTCTCTTTCCCTCTATCTTTTTCCGATTACCTCTCTCTCTCTCTCTCTCTCTCTCTCTCTCTTTCTTTTCCCCCTTTCTGTTTAGAGAGAGAGAGAGAGAGAGAGAGAGAAGTCCCATACGAATGTGAAGCTTCTGCCTTTGTACGTGCTTGTGAAACGGTAGTCACAGTATTTGGCTTAAGCCACAGTTACACCGAATGTTACCAACAAATATTATCAGCTTTTTGTTACCAACACGGTTAACAACAGATGTTGGCAACAAATGTTGGTAACCAGAACACTAGTTTGACTTTATTTTTGTTAATAACTTTTGTTAACATTTTTGCTGCAAGTTGCCGACTGTGGAGGAAGTTGTAACTCGCTGCGGCATTTGTGTCATTTTGACGCAATAGAGAACATTCTGGGTGAGACCTTCACTGCGGGCAAGAGCTAATTATGGCGGAAGTGGCCTGTTGGTTTTTGTCTTTAAATTGTGGACAAGTTTGGTCCCAAAGGACAGGCTTCTCGCGAAACAATTGAACTAAATTCAGCACTTGATCCTTTAACCACTCCATCTCGCTCAAAGGATTATCCATGATAAATAAATTACAAAACAAAACACACCTCGCACTCGCTGGCTGGCTGTCACTGGCGTGATGTTGGTGGGAGGGGAAGCGGGGGAAATGTTGCTAACATCGAAAAGGCTCTGTTAACATGTGTTGATAACAAATGTTGTTAACATTCTTTGATCTGTACCGGCTTCTTGTGGATAACAAAATGTCTGTTGCCAAAACGGAAAATCTGTTGCTAAAATGAGATGTTGATAAATTCATAAGCGTTTCTCGAAATGTTACCAGCTTTGTTGGTAACATCTGTTAGCAACCCCGTTGTAATCGCGGCTTTACGTATGTTAGCCCCGTCACTTTCCGTCACACTCTCTCCGAGCTCTAGGGGTTTGAGCGATTTGGCTGTAGATAAGAGCGGCAATATTTGAGTGAAACTTTTGCAGAAAGATCTTCCTTTGCCGATAATTGGACAACTCGTTCCAATATCTGTGACAACCTATTCACCTACCCTAACAAATATTGTGGATGAAAGTGAGTGTCATCCTTCTCATTAACATCTTAAGAAGCAAGATGCTAATGATTAGGGGCAAGTTTTTAAATTTTACTGTGTTCGCAAGAAAAGTATTTACATGTTTTCATCTCTCTTTAAGAAATGACATAATGTTATAGAGAAATTAAAAATAATAATTTGATTGGATTTGTTTTAACTAGCGTCGCATTTCTCTTAACATTTGGGGCAATGATGAGGATGAGCGATGATATGATAAAATTGAAGAAGGGACACTCACAAAAAGCACTTGTTCATGCCGGGTTTCGAACCCGGATTCCCTGGCGTCTTAGTGCCGTAAAAAATGATTGTATACGTATCTTAAAGTTTTTAAAAGCAACAAACAATCGTCTAAAAATCAAGCCATACTTGGTAGCTCATCGTGTATTTTCAAATTAGCTCAAAGTTTCGGTGACTTTGGAGACCTCTGGCCTATATCCTGTCCCAGCTAACTGTAAAGCAAAGTTGCGCATAGCAACAGAGGAGGAGGAGGGAAATTCAGTGGTGAGAGCGCAGCGTTGCCAACCGTACGGTCCTTACCGTAAATTTCATGGCATGTCCGAACGTACGGTGCAGACGCTAGTACGTACGCTAAATGTACGGCTTATCAAAATTTGAACTTGCTGTTTTATCCCTAATATTTCCCTAAGAAATTCTTAAACCAAGGGAACGGATTTGGAGACATGTCTGTTTGCCATGTGCGTACTACGATATTATTCTTTTCAAAAGTTTGCAACGCTGACAGAGCGAAGCAGGTAAAGCGGGTAACTCCAGTCGTCCATTATGAAATCCTCTTTCTCTCACTGTTCATTGGTAGAGCCGTCTCGCGTCACTTGCGCAGAGACTTGTTCTTGTTTGCCTGGTCTACAGTTAGCTGGTACAGGGTTTAGTCGGTTACACAGTGCAACACCGACTCGTCTACTTCGTTGATTTGGTGTCAAGTAGTGTATATGTTGTCTAAACCGTTTACACTACGTTCCGGAGAAGTGTAGTGTGTGGTGTATGTTCACGTGATGCGTGCTAACTAATCAAATGAAAGTATTACACTTCTAAATGATTTTTCTGATCAGTTTAGGTTAGATTTGCATTTTTGGCACTACATTATATACACGCTTTCACATTCAGCTGTAGATACTGGTACAATTTCGATTGAACTCGCAAGATTCTTGACTGATGTGAAAATGTCTAAGATTTTCTTTGCAGATGCGATATTCTTTCATTAGTGAAGCGCGCATACTTTTCGTTACATTGAAACGTTCATAGCCTGTATTATTATACTATTAAACGTATTATTATATTTATTAATAATGACTTCATAATACTCAGCGGTGAACGATGAGACTCGGTGAAGTACACAGACTCCTCTCAGGTACAGGGATTGTGTTAGGCGAAGACAATATTCACAGCACAGAGAAATAAAACCTTATTGCTGCAGTAGATAAACTAAAAGGTTGTATTATTTATTTATGGCAATTATAATGCGAATATACTTGAGACGAAGGCGAGGATTTCGCTTTGTCGATGAATTGACTCAATTAAAACGCATAAACTCAATGCGTGGCTATCGGCAAGCCTATGATCACATAGACCTAGCTTGCGCCCCGAACTACCACACCAAGAGATATGCAATAATAACCGAGCCAATATTTGCTTTTTAGCCTTTTAGTCCAAATTAATCATTAGGCTAGCTTTATTTCTTACCGAATAATGGTTGCAGTAATGTGCATAGCATCAATGCATGGCCATTGGCATAACTTTGATCACATAGGCCTAGCTTGCGCCCCGAACTACCATACCAAGATGTATGCACAACACCGAGGAGTTCTTTTTAGGTTTAAAAGCTTCGCCGATCCGTGGCGAAAGTGTGATATTTCTTACGCGATATCCTCGCTTTTATACTATTTTCGAGAACACAGATTCAAGTACAGATGAATCACTCACTATCTACAAAAGGATACTATCAACAACACTGACATCTATACATGTTTAGAAATACAAATTCGTATAGTGCACTCTCGCAAACATGAAGATACATTAAACTACTCATAATAGAGCATAAAATACAATAAACATTAAACAAAAGATATACATTACAAACAAGGTGCAATATTACATATAATAACAAGGAAATTACGCTTTCTTTCACAAAAAGAAATATATTAGTGGTATATTTTCTACCGGTGACGTCACACAAAAATATGGATCATATCAACATTAAAGTTCATATTATCACATTGAGGGATTGACAAAGCACCATAACGTTCATACTCACCTGAAGACATGTATCTGCATTTAACACGACTACATCAAGGAAGAAACATAAGTCTTCATCCCTACATTTCATATTGTCCACCAAAGATTCGAAGGTTTTCACCTCTAACTGCTGAACTACCGTCCTCATTTATTGCTTTCTATGTTTCAAGAGTTTCTCTAGTTATGCCAACTTCTTGCTTTGCTCTAAGAACTGAAGCATTTTGCTTTTACATATACAATGATAATAATTTCAGTACTTGTAGAACGTCATAAAGTGCCTTCCTCTAATTCCCTTAATAGTAAATGCGTTGTCAAATTTTGTACCAGTCCTTCAAACTTGGGCATCTGGCGAGTTCATTAGAAACCATCCCAACTCAGTTTTTTTTTTACAAAGACACAACAAAACAACAATATAGTTCTCAACAAGCGCTCGAACAGGATTAAATAACGAAGCGACCGAAGAAAAAAAGAGCCCGGCCTACTTGTGAAACACCCTGTACACGTCTGAGAAAATACCGAATACATCGCATCTAAAAGAGATTAGATATGGTACACTTTGGCTATAAAGTTCTTCTCATGAGTACGATATATTTAAATATATCATATCCAGTGTGTCATTTATAACCAGAAGTTGGGATGGATCAAGACAGAGATGTAAGGGATTCCACCCCCTCATCCTCCTTCAAATCACATCCTGCATTAAAATTAATAGACGTTATGTTTGCTCACGGATTTCGTATTACAAAATTTAGATTTGCCGTTCCATTAACCTGCACATGAGTACAGAACGAGATGTGGAGCTTTTTATGTTCCGGAATTATCTGTTTTTGTAAGTATAAATTCTAAAAGATAAAGAAGTAACATCTCTTTCAAGAAAAAACCTTGGAACTTAGCAAGAAATATTATTCATGAAGTTTACTTTTAGTGATACAGGGGAACCTTGATAATTCGAACTTGAGGGGGGAAAGAAAAAATTGAGGTATCAAGGACTTCGACTTCGAGTTATCGAGGGCCAAAATCGCCGACTTCGAGTTATAAAGGTCTAGAGTTTACTGACCCTTCTGAACGTGGGGGAGTTCAAGTCCCAACACGATTGTTGATTACCTGACATTGTACGTACGCACCCTACACGTCGACTTATTGAGGTCCGTGCGACTAAGGGAGAATTCACACCGAAGAAACACGCGACACGCAACACGAAACACGTGTGGCTTGGAAGCCAACACTCAGTAATCAATGCAACCTTTCGAACCGAAGAGACACGGCAAGATGCACGTGTCGCGTGTCGCTTACGTGCCTCTCGGACTGTGCCGTTTTCTCAATACCGTGCATCTTGTTGCTTCAGTTTGTTGTTCGCGCATGCGCAGTGAATGCTTCATTCCAACGAGCTGTATTTAGACTCTAGAAGAGAGCCCAACCGGCATTATGTTTGAACCTCTAATTTGTTGATATAATAAAGTATCGATATGTTCAATGTTTTAAGATTTAAACACAACGTTCATTTCGCTTTATCAAGTTTTTTTATTCAGTTATCTATCGGCTGTAATTTGCCTTCAACATCGCGAAAAGAGGCCGTGTTTTGGCCATTTACGTGACTGCTTTTATTTGAAAAAGCCAGCATTTGGAGGCACTTTAGACGAAACTATATTAGTCAACATGGTAAAGTACTCTAGTGCATTGCTTTTCAACCACCGGGCCGCGACCCGATACCGTGCCGTCGTATCAACTATACTGAGCTGTGAAATGTTCTGCTGAAACTGGTTGACAACTACCATAATCCCAATATCATATTTGAGTTGTGAGTTTTCGTTTTTGAGTCAATTTTATGCACAAATAGACTAATCAGAACTGGATCTGCCCGGTGCCTCCCCGGTTATCGAACCCGGGATCACTTAATTACAAGGAGACGACTTTACCACTTTGTCTTCCATATTTTTATATTTGTTAACAATACTACACACGTAATCAAACTAGTATTACTCTCATGATTATGCTAGAATTTATTTATCAATATTTAATTTCATAGGTACATGTTAATTCATGCATAAAATCTTCATGCCTCGCCCAAGTTTCAATAACTTGCACAAATTTTACAACGCAGTTTACATGTAACAATGTCTCTTGTTACGTTATTTTCGGGTGACTAACAAACTGATTAATGCAATTCTATCGGTACCATCATGCAAACTGAGCAAAGAAACCAAGTGTCGCTTGCCGCGTGCATCTTGTCTCTTCGGTGTGAAACACTCGTGTCGCGTGTTGCATGTCGCCTGTTGCATGTTGCGTGTCGCGTGTTGCGTGTTTCTTCGGTGTGAATTCTCCCTAAAACTTCGAGTTATAGAGGTGATTAGAATTTAACTTCCACTCTCAGAAGTTTTTCATAGTCTACCTTCGAGTTATTGAGCTCGGACGGCATTCCATAAACTGTACAAAAATTCGTCTTTTCAAGGTTTTTTTCGAGATGTTGAGGTTAATTTAGTATTGAGTGTTATGGACAATTCAAGGGAATTACAAAAAATTCGACTTATCGAGGAATTCGAGATGTTGAGGTTCGAGTTATCAAGGTTACACTGTATCTAAATTTGAATGCTCACCCAGCAACGGAGTCTTTTCATTGGGTGATAGAATATGGAAATATGAAATTCTTTCCTGGTTTCTATATTTTACACTATATTTCTCGTGCTAATTCATTTTCCTCTAGGGTTAATCTGGAATCTAATTTACTGAACTTTATTTCTGTTATGGACTGTTAAAATAGGGTGACCAGATATTTGTTGACCAAAAAGAGTATAGTCTATAGGTTGAAGGTGCGCATGCATTTTGGTCTTTCACGGGGTCCGGAAAATTCCCGCGCGACTTCTTGACAGTCTAATTATCCTGGAAATTATGCAAAATTAAAACTTCCTTTTTTATTTTACACTAATTTTGCACAAAAAACTATATTTTGTGACTACATAATATCTATTTTAATATTCTGATGCAATTCTTGAATATTCTAGAGCAAATGTCTTGGTATGTTGATGCATATAATTGCAGGAGAATGTTTACACACCAATATTGATCAATATTTTGAACAAATTTTAATTATTGCAATTTTCAAGTATCGGTATCGGTGGGAATCGGTAAGAGTATCGGTTCAAGTGGTATCGACTCAGCAATAATCATTATCATTAAATTCCAATGAATTTGAAATATGTTTTGCTTGTTGATGGAATTTGAAAATGACACTTGAAATTGTTCATAGGAAATTCTTGAGTCAAGGAGTAAATTCTTCAGTTTGTTGACATCTTGACGTTTTCCGTTCTGTGGATTTTAAGGCGTAAAATAATGAATGAAATTAAATAGCAAGGAAAAGAGTATAAAATGGGGATTTTTGCAAATTGAAAAGAGTATAGAGTATATGAACCTCTAAAAGAGTATAATACTCTTAAAAAGAGTATGTCTGGACACCCTGGTTAAAATAACTCTTTTTTTTTTTGCTTATTTTCCAAATTGAAACAAATTAGGGTCGACTGAGTGGTTCAGTATCCAACGCTGCTCCTGTCCTGTGTTCCGTGGTGAAGCAAATTAAAAATGCATGCGAACAACAGTCACATCATGAAAGCAGAAGTTACATGCACTTGAAACCGCAACCAAAGCTGCTGTTTACCACAGCCCGCTCCATTATTAACCCTGGAAGTTGAAACTTCCATTGTTACCGACGCGAAAGTTCTACTGTATAACGGAACGCACTGACTACAATTACATTAACAGGAGCCTCCTGATCTAGTCCATTTACATTACAGAACTAGACCAAGCGGGCAAATGTCATTCAAATTCGCATTGTTGTTTATCCTCGCTAAGCGTTATTGTTACCCAGTATTTTAATATGAGCATCGCGTGCAAAGAAGGAGTTTCCGAGTTTTCAAACGACCTGTTTCGTGTGTGCAGGCTATTTGAACAATTAGAATGCATTGTTTAATGGGTTGTCCTTTTGTTTACCAAGCCCATTTTGCCAGGTAAGCTCCTATCTACCGGGCCAATTTTAAGCAAAATGCAGTGTTTCATTTAGATGACTGTAGATCGGAGCCTAATTGCCCTAGACAGACGAATGATATATCGTTATACGCGGAATGAACCATATATTCGGACTACATACAATTTATGTACGTTGAGTGTATATTTGCATGCGGGGGGAGGAAAGGAGGAACCGGAACATTTCAAAATCAAAGAAAAAATGCCCCTCCGCCCCTGGACAAAAAAGTACAGGACATTGTCAAAATACACATAGAAATGATCGCTGGCATGTCTGGAACAAGAAAATAATTACACTATTATGATATGAACAATACAACACGACTTGTACCTCCAAAACGATATGTCTGTACGCCACTGAGCCATTCAGCAAAATGCGCAGTTACCTTGAAACGACTGTAGGTCCGAAGCTAATTGTCCTAGACGGACGAATCAAGTACCGTTATACGCGGAATAAACCATAAAATCGGACTATATAAAATTTATGCACACCGAGTGTATACATGGATGCGGGGGGAGGGGAGGAACCGGAAAATTCCAAAATTTCTGAAGAAAAATGCCCCTTTCCCCCTCCGCCCCTGGACAACAAAGTACAGGACATTGTCAAAATACACATGGAAATGATCGCAGGCTGATTTGGAACAAGAAAATAATTGCATTATTATCATACGAGTAATAGAACACAACTTGTAGACCCCAAACGACATGTCTGTGCGCCACTGACTCAGTTTAGAAAGCCGCCATTTCCCCGGCATTTTCCTCCCCTTTTATGGGGGAAAGAGTCATTACGGTGCAGTATATGTGTTAACAATAATATAAAAGAAGAAAATCGCAATTCCAGCGAAAAATAGCGACATTATGACGTAAAAACTACGACCTTGTCGAGGTATCTATTTATAGATAGCTGGTAAACAAAAGGTTAACATAGGACTATTCATATCTCGTTAATGTCTGAACTAACTCTCTAGCCTTCTTAAACCCGAAGGTTCATGGCTGCAGCAACACAGGCCTTCCATCTGTCCCTATCTTGAGCAAGATCTATATACTCTTTTCCATCCCTACCGATTTCCTTTAGGTCCATCTCAACGTTGTCCCTCCATCTTCGTCTTGGCCTTCCTACAGGTCTCTTACCATCTGGTTTCCCAACAAGAATCCTGTAAACTCCTCTTTCCTCTCCCATTCGTGCCACATGGCCTGCCCACCTAAGTCTTCTTGATTTAATTATTCTAATAATATCTGGACATGAATACAAATTATGTAGTTCTAAATTATGTAACCTTCTCCACTCACCTGTCTCCTCATCCCTTTTAGGTCCAAAGATTTTCCTAAGGATCCTATTTTCAAATACTCTCAATTTATGTTCCTCTTTTAATGTAAGGGACCAAGTTTCACACCCATATAATACTACAGGCAAAATTACTGTTTTGTATATTTTAACTTTTAGTTTCTTAGATATTAAACGAGAAGACAAAAGTTTATGAAGAGAGAAGTAACATGCATTTCCTGAATTAAGCCTACTTTTTATTTCCTCTTTAATATAATTTTCATTTGTTAATATTACTCCTAAGTATTTGAATTTGGAAACTGGTTCAAACGAGTTGTTATCAATAATTAGATTTTGATTATTACCTAATACTTGGTTTCGGCCTGTAAGCATATATTTAGTTTTCTCTTTGTTAACTTCCAAACCTATCTCTTTAGCAGTTTTGAAAAATATTTTAGCATTATTCTTAATCGTATTTATATCATCCCCCAGTAAGTCTACATCATCTGCATATGCTAACAACTGAGTCACACCATTTAATTTTAGTCCTTCTTTAGTTTCTTTTACCTTCCTTACAGCATATTCTAAGGCAAAATTAAAGAGCAATGGAGATAATGCATCTCCTTGTTTTAACCCATCATGAATTATAAATTTGTCAGACATATTATTACCCACACGAATTTTACTTTCTGTTTCACTGGTGCATATTTTTATCATACTAACAAGCTTCTTAGGTATTCCAAACTCTACTAATATATTATATAATTTATCTCTTTTGACCGAATCATATGCTTTTTTTAAATCAATGAATAGCTGATGGACATTTTGATTATATTCCCACTTTTTTTCAAGTGTCTGTCTGATGTGAAAAATTTGATCTGTAGTTGATCTGTTACGTTTAAATCCACATTGACAATCACCTATAATTTCATTAGCATATGGGGTTAGTCTTGTTAAAAGAATGTTAGACAATATTTTGTATGTTGTTGAGAGTAGAGAAATTCCACGGTAATTATTGCAGTTCATTTTATCACCTTTTTTAAACACAGGAACAATTATGGATTCTTTCCACTGTTGAGGGATTTCTTCTTTATTCCATATTAAACAAATTAATTTATAAATTTGACATATTAATGAATTTCCACCATATTTAATTAACTCAGCTGGTATTAAATCAATGCCAGGTGCTTTGTTATTCTTAAGCCTTTTAATAGCATCTTTAACTTCAGTCAAGTTAGGTTCTGGAACTAAAGGTTCTGCTGTGTGTACTTCATTTACTTCTGATTTATCTCCTACATGAACATTTAAAAGGTCATTAAAGTAGTTCTTCCATCTATTTAGAATATCGCTTGGGTCAGCTAGAAAATCACCGTCTTTATCTTTTATCAAGTTTACTTTAGGTTGCCACCCCTTTCTAAATTCATTTACACCTTTATATAAATCTCTGATATTTTTATTTTTGCTGTTTGTTTCAATTTCGTTAATTTTGCTTTTCAAGTAATCTCTTTTTTTACTTCTAAACGTGCGGTTAACTTCTCGCTTTCTTCTATTATAATTGCTTAGATTTGTATCATCCGAGTTATTTAACCACCTAAGTCTAGCCTGATTTCTTATTTCTATTAGATTATGACATTCATTATCAAACCATGGCTTACTTTTTCTTGGTTTATGGTATCCTATAGTTTCTTTAGCTGCAGATTCTATTGCATTACGTATGTGCTCCCAATTCTTATTTACGTCTGTTTCATTTATATTTTCATCATCATTTAAATCCTGCAAAACCTCAAATCTATTTGACAGTTTAATTTGGTAATCTTTCTTAATTCTTTCATCAGCAAACTTTCCTGTATCAAATTTTATAACTTTTAGATTTTGTTGCTTATGATTTATCACTGAGAGTCTTTCTCTTAATTTAGCAATTACTAAATAATGGTCACTGGCACAGTCAGCACCTCTATGTGTACGAACGTCAATTATACTAGTATGCCTTCTCTTATCAATGAGAATATGATCTATCTGATTATGAGTTTTACCATCTGGAGAAGACCAGGTATATTTATGGATATCTTTATGTTTAAAAGTGGTACTTTTCACAATTAAATTCTTTGAGGTTGCAAAAGTAATCAATCTTATACCATTATCATTACTTAATTCATGAAGACTTTCTTTACCAATCGTGGGTTTAAATGTTTCTTCTTTGCCAATCTGTGCATTACAGTCACCTAACAGAATTTTCATATCATACTGAGAAAATTTATCAAAGACCTGTTCTAACTCTGCATAAAAATCATCTTTAGTATTATCATCTTTATCTTCCGTTGGTGCATGTATGTTTATTAAAATAATTTTACACCACCTACCCTGTAAAACTGCATATGATATCCTATCATTAATAAATTCTACTGTTTTAAGAGCCGAGATAATTCTATTATTTATGAAAAAGCCTGTTCCAAAATTATGATTTTCAGTACCACCATAGAAAAAAGTATAATTTTTAGTTTTACAATTCCCTTCTCCTGGCCACCTAACTTCCTGGACAGCTACTACATCTAATTTATACTTCACTATCTCATTAACTGTACACTGAAATGCCCCAGGCCGGTAAAGGCTCAGAACATTCCAGGTGCCTAATTTAATATCCTTATTCCTAACGTAGATCTTATCCTTAGTCCAGGGACCTCCCAAAGTAGTCCCCACCCGGAGATCCGAACGGGGGACTATTTTACCTCCGGAATATTTTACCTTGGGAACATCCATGGCCTTATATTTCTGTTTCTTGACATGTCTTTTTACAGTGCAGAGTTGTCAGCTCTACGCCTAACCCCCGAGATGAATGGAGGAACTACTACACAAGACAAACACAAACATATTAGACAGCACAATTACTACACAAGACGAACACAAACACATTAGACAGCATAACTACTACACAAGACACACACAAACACATCACAACTACTACACAAGACACACACAAACACATCACAACTACTACACAAGACACACACAAACACATCACAACTATAACACAATATAAACACACACACACCACAACTACTACACAATATAAAAAAACAAACAAACAAACAAACACACACACACACACACACACACACACATAGGGCTCTGAAGTAAACATATATTGCTTAAATATGTCTGTATTATATTGTTCCGCAAATTTTGCGTGACCAAAATAATTTGAGTAAATAATTCGGCATAAAGGGGGCGGGTGAATGTTCTACCTTTTGAGGGGGAGTGCGTCATAGGCCTTGGAGGTGATGGGCACCCCTGATTGAAACTGAAAGACAAACTTTTTAAATTTCTCTCGCACCAGAAGTCAAAAATTGTTCCCTAACTATTCCTTTGTAGAGTGAGATTACTTTCTTAACATCTCTGGCTGTTTTCCATTGGCAGCTTTGGAGCGAGTCATAAGTCCCGGAGCAGCCAATCAACGAACGAGCCGCTGGCGTCATCTCTACCCAGCACCTATCGCTATCCCTGTTGCTCGCGCTCTGGACTGTTGGTAGGCTCACTAACTAGACTCGCGCTGTCAGCTGGAGTTGTTATGAAAATAATCTGACTCTAACATCCTCTATTTAGCCTGATTTCATGCAATATTGTCATTCAGCTAATTAAGTTACATGTTCTTTTGTGTGTGCTACTCAAATTTTCCTTTGTTTTCATCAAATCGTATCATTATTCATTTCTGCTGTAATAAAGTACGTAATTACAGGTATATGCGAGAATGTTGTCTGTCTTTGTGTTGTTTTTTTCGTCGCTTTTCTGCCACTTTTAGTTAACCGCGGCGATGAGGGAATATGAACTTTATGAGGACACACTCGCAAAGAACGCACATGCGCGTTAAGTAATCGAATTTCGTTCTCGCTAAAGAAGTTCCCGGTTTCGAGTCCAGTCTAGGCATGGTTGTTCTTTTTGAGTTTACCATCAGTTTCATTCTCACTCATCCTCATCGTTGCGATTAGCCAAAAAGTGGTGAAAAAATATCTTAAAATAACAACAATGAAAAGTTCAAGACAAACTAGGAAAGATCGTTAATTTTCAACTTCAAATATTGCCCCTCTGGAAAAAAAAAACTCCTATGTTATGAAACATATCAAGAACACCTGTTCCATTCGAAAATTCCGGACCGCAAAATCTGTCCGGCGGGCATGCCTGCATACATTGGTTATGTACAGTTGCCGGCACGAAATGGGACAGCTGAATCTTTGCATACTCACTTCCCTTAAAGACTTTACTGTTGTATGTGTTGCCTATTTGTACGGCGATAACTATATTTTAATGTCAAGTTCTGGTTTGCGCAACACATACAATGCCTTGTAGGGAAGCGAATATTTCAGGGTCCAGGTGTCCCATTTTTATTGTCTGTGACTGTACAATAAATATGGAGTATTTCGAGGAGCAACTTTCAGCGCATTCTTTTGTAAATACAAAGCCATACAAGGAGAGGTATTAAGTATAGGGCATTATCTACAATTAATGTACATTTTCAGACAGACTCCTGGGACAGACTTGAATGATTGATTGATTTCGTGTTTTAAGTCCACTTATTGCACAGTAAGGCTAATCGGGACTGGACCTACATTTTAAAGTGGTATCCGAACCACTATGTGCCTCCACCGGGTATCAAACCAAGAACCCCTTGATTACAAGGCGACGACGCTACCACTGGGCCATCGGGGAGGCCCTCTGGGACAGACTGTATGTCTGTATGTTGATTTATTTATTTATTTGGTTTATTTTTTACTTCGCCTTTCTGTCACTTTTGGCTAATCGCGAAGATGATGAGTGATGAATTAATGATTTGGTTTATTTTATTTCCCGTTTCTGCTGCTTTTGGGTAATTAAGGAGATGAAGATGGATGGTGATAATATTAAATAAATTAAGACACAATCACAAACACATATGGAGAAAACACATCAGAAATCCCATAGAGAATTTTACTGGTTATAGGTCCAAACGCCAGAGCCTCGTTAGTCTGCAAAATACAGTCGAGTGTGTACTACGTGGGAGTGAGGTTCACATTTAATTTGTCTGTAGAAAGGGTCCCCCTTACACCCCAAGATGAGTGATGATTAGATCTCGGATTTTTAGGTTCTAAAAAGAGTGCCTTTAGGTTCCTAAAATAGGCTCTAAAAATCCTAAAATAGATACTACAAATCCTAAAATAGGCTCTAAAAATCCTAATAGTCTCTAAAAATCCCAAAAATCCTAAAATAGGTTCTAAAAATCCTAAAACAGGCTCTAAAAATCCTAAAATAGATTCTAAAAATCGTAAAATAGGTACTACAAATCCTAAAATAGGCTCTAAAAATCCTAATAGTCTCTAAAAATCCTAAAACAGGTTCTAAAAATCCTAATAGTCTCTAAAAATCCCAAAAATCCTAAAATAGGTTCTAAAAATCCTAAAACAGGCTCTAAAAATCCTAAAATAGATTCTAAAAATCGTAAAATAGGTACTACAAATCCTAAAATAGGCTCTAAAAATCCTAATAGTCTCTAAAAATCCTAAAACAGGTTCTAAAAATTCTAAAATAGGGTCTAAAAATCCTAAAATAGGTTCTAAAAATCTTAAATTAGGCTAAAAAAACCTGACGTAGGTTCCAAAAAATGTAAAATGGTTCAAAATTCATGAAAAATACTGACTAGGTACAACTATTAAAAAACAAAATTTTAATTTTTGGATACTTGATATCGCACATATCCTTTATATTGTTAATATATAATTATTATGTGGGGTGGTGGAGAGGCGGTAATACGTAAGGTTGAAATGGAGAAAATATCTGCCTGTAAGATTGAATTTTTGAAAATTTCGCCTTGAAAAACCAGGAATTATAGTTGAATTTTATCATGGTCCTAGAGCGACCACCCTGAATACATAACAATTTTTTTCATGTTTTTTTCATGTTATCTACAGTCATAATTAGCTTTTTTTTCTGTGAGGATCACCTTGTGTATTTAACATGATCTTTCAACAAAAACAGGCAGTGGTGCAAATTTGAATGTTGAAACGTTACTTTGCAAGGTATGAATGCCACAAAGCACAGAACAATTGTGCAGGTAACAGTTGTAACGAACCTGAGAGTTTAAGGTTTTATATTGTAAGAAGTTAAGATTTTTAAAATGTTTGTTACTTAAAATAATGTGCAAGTTGTCACAGACAATTATAGTTAGATTGATACAGTTGTAGTTGGAACTTTTATATATGTTTATAAATACGTCATAATCTGTTCGTGTTGACGTCACTTTCTCATCTCAGCAGAGGAAGTGAACCAACCTGAATGTTTCTCACCTGACGACAGACTGAGTTTGAAAGACAGGTGAAGGTGAAGAATCAATAAGAACTTTGAAACGGGAGAATTCAAGTCAAGGTAACTTAATATACTATAAGGTAGCGCCATCCGAAAATTACCGATCATGCACGAGCGCATGACGTCATGTGGGAGGATCGGTTATGCTCGGTGCCCCTTCGGTTATGTTCGTTCGGGGCTTTGCTGAAGCAAACGGCCGCCATCATTTCTATGCGAGTTTCAGAGAGGGAAAGTGTTTCAATACTTTGAGGGGTAAATCTTAATTATCATACTTCGGGCGAAGTAAATGAAGCAAATCAATCAATCAATATTTGTTTTCACATATACTATCACATTTACTAAATTCTCAATTTTCTCATTAAGGACAAATCAATGTCTTACCCGATTGGATTCGAATCCGGGACCCCTGGCGTCAAAGCGCCATGTGCTAACCACTACGCCAAGGAGATCGACAGAGTCCTCCGAGGTACTACGGGCCTCACAGAACGTCACAGGAGTACTATCGGATTATAAATTATGGATATTAGAGATTGGATAATAAATAAATAAATTATATAATATATAATTTATATATAAAAAACACCCTTCTTTATTTATAGAATCTCAAAGAGAGCGATAGTTTGCCAAACTAAAAAATAATCCTATTTTGTTCTCACGATGATAAAAATAGAACGCATAATCAAAAATAAATTGGTAACTATAGATTGGCACAGAATTGAATAAGCCGAATTTTGATGTAACTCGTTTTTATGTGGTTCTACTGATTAACTTTTAATTGGAGTCCAAACTTGAATATCCGTAATTTTTAATCCGATAGTAGTCCGGTATAATCTAGTTACAACATTTAACACAACGCAGTACAAAAGCCTAATATTTAGTTTTCTGACTGAATAGTTCCTTCTTATTCATTCAGAACGTTGCAATCATTTCCAGGAACATTTCAAATTTTACATAACATCAGAAAGTATTAAAATTATACTGATCTAATCTTTACCATTCTCCATAATGTAACTTTATTTTTTAAATTATCAAGTGAAAGAAGCAATATACAATCTAGATAAAATTTTACTCTGCATTTGAAACTTATTCTAAATTCGAAAGAATTCCCAACCTTCTTCATATATTTAATTACTGTACAATAATTTACGTACGGATCAAAGTTCCACATGCAAACATTTTTTGGAAAGTTTTATGTGGAGGAAGAATGATGAAATAGCTTGTATGATAGTAGTTTCAGACTTTGAAAACGCAATTCCAGTTTGTAATTTGCAGATATTTTAAATTTCTCTGGTTCAAATTTGGCTGCAAGTTATCGTTGTCATAGTTCTAAAAAGTCTTTTTTCGTATTAAGAACTTGACATACAAACGCGTGCAGAAGACGAGCCAAAGTGTACAAGTACTAATTTAACTAAGTTAACCTACTCGAAATACTTGATGAGTGCTAGGAACATCAAACTTAAATGTCTTAACCTACTAATTCAAGCCTATAGAAATAGATTTATGATCACACGGTAAATGAAACGCTTTGAGAATATCAATGAAAATATCTTAGATTAATTAAACAATAAAGGAGAAAAGTTACATGAACTCACAATGATTGACCGTGCAACTGTACGAATCATTATTCGTTAACGGACTTTGTCCGCAGATTTTCCATTTCCATTTCCATGTGTGTCTGAGTTGTATAACCGGAAAATATACTCCAAGGCTGATATGCGACACACATTTGTACATTAACGAAGTAACTTGCATTACACTAATTTTAGATCTTGCTCTTTTTGACAGAAATTTACTACAAAGAAATAATATAACATCCATTGGTTTATATTGAGTACAAGGGTACAAAATTATTCACAATATATTTGTGAAATACCAAAATTGAACGAAGTTGCAATAATTTCAATGATGGGTGTAATATTCACTCATGCAATATTTACCATCGTGCATACAACGCTATGTAACTCGAATTGAAGATGTACTAGGTGAATTTAATTTCGAATAACGTGAAAGTTAGTACACGATCTTCGAAATGCCCATTTCCGACAACGTTTTTCACAATAATGTGAACATACAAATCACAATCAACATCGGTCTGTGTTAAAGTGTTAAATGAAATTGTTAATAATTATAAATCCGACTTACATAAAATGTACATAATAAATCAGTTAGGCTCACTACGTACTTCGCACTAGTTGAACACATTTTCAAGATATTGATGGCTTTTCTTGTGGTACTGTCGGTTAGGTTACGTTATAGATTTTGAACTTCTTTATTCAGTTAAATCAGGTTGATAGAGGTTGTTTGTAATCTTTAATTTATTTGCTTCATTATGCAGACGTGTGTTTCTCCTTTGTAAACGATTGAATATGTTTTCCAACAACGAACCATTGCTTGCAGTTTGTGCATATACCTTTGTATATATATTTTTCTCTTTTCTGGCAGCATAGTCTTAAGCTTGTTTAGGGCACGTCTCCTTATTGCATGTCTTTCGTAGCGTACATCTCTGCAAACCTTAGCAACACGTCCTACAAGCGAATCATATTGTGAAGATAAGTGTTTAGGAGAACTACACCATTTCCTCCATTATTTGGTACTAAAGTAATTGGGTGTAATTTTAGCGATGGCACTGCAGTTTGCTTCAGCACGTTCTTTGGTGGAAAATACAGAAGTTCTGCTTTTAGATCTCGCACATAGTCTTCTTCACAATAATTGGCATTGCACACTTGCGTTTTTACATTTCGTCTACAAGCATGAATCCACTGTTTACTTACGCAATTATCGACTGGAAATCTATGATATTTTATGTCAGTTCCTTTAGTTTTCTGGTTATAGTTTTCATAGCTTGCTACAGCACAATTAGACATGATTGCAGTCTACAAGTACAAAAATACAATAAAAATAAATCGAACGCTACAAAATCAACAACCTGCTTGTTCCGATTTTTGCGACGTGTTAGTAGCTAAATGTACCCCGCACCAAACTTACTGCACATAGCAACGAGCACCGTCAAACCCGATCCTCCCAGATGACGTAATGCATACGTACTTCACATAGCAACGAGCACCCCCTGAATTCAAGTATAGATTTTGGGTTTTCGAGTTTTATTCTTGCTGACAAGTTAAAAGTAAGCAATTAATATTGTTCTTTGACTTTCGCTATATGTGAGGGAATTGCCCAACATAGTATTGAATGTTCTAGTGTTTTATTGGTAAGTGATTATGAAATATAAGCGATTACAAAACTGCGTTTAACTTTGAAAACAGTGTTGTGTTTCTTTTCTACCCAGCAAGCCCTGATGATTTGCAGATTCTCATGTTCCCGACTAAAGGAGTAGCGGACTAACTTTGTGATGACTGGTGTACAAGCGGGGGACGTTGCACAGTGGCGCCAGACATTTTGCTTTGTTTAGACTTTAGAGCTTTGAAATACATCATGGACTTGGAGGAAGAGAAATCGACAGAAAGTTCGTTTCAAACACGTTAATCATTGACATTTTTCGGTACCAAAGCAAGAAAATACCTCTGTGTGATTAAGAAATCATGAAAAACCTTAAAAAATACATAACAACCTAAAAAAAACTTTGATTTAAGTGCATAAAACTGAAATAGGTTCTAACAAGCAAAATAGGTTATTTTAGGCACTATAAAAGTTCGTCAGTTTTTTTGGTTTTTTAAAAATAAAACTCTGACTTAATTTGTTATTTCTTATTTAGTTGCAAAGGAAAAAATAGGTTAAATACCTAAAATCCAAGATCTAGTGATGATATGATGAAATTGATGAAGGGACACACAATGAACAGGTCGGGATTCGAACCCGAGACACCTGACGTCGTAGCGCTCTGATAACTACTCCTCCACGGAGGTCGGCTGTAAGTGTGTGTGTGTGTGTGTGTACACATACATGATACTATATAAAAATGTATTACTAGTTGACTCAGTCAATGGGAGACACAAGTGGAGAAGTTAAGAAGAAAGATGATGATAAGGATGATGGTATGGATTAAATTTGCAAACGAGCTTTAGTCAGAAGTAAGCAGCAGACTTTCATATAGCCGAAACTAATCGCGTCTTCACTTAAGACGTGAAGAAAGAGATGGAGAATCTTCCACTCGGTGTAAACAGGAGAAGCTGTCAGAATCTACTTTCCGGTTCATTTCCGAATATAAACATTAGAAGTGGAAATGGAGCAAGAGTAATTTCTTTCCGATGCTACTCTGCAAACTTTGGAACGCTTGGAAGTATCCATGACACGATTAAGAGAAAAGTTGGGAAAGTCTGATGTAGAAATACAAAGAGGCTGGATCTGTAGAAGAACCTCTAGACTGTGTACTTAAAAGGAAAAGCTTTAAGAAAAGAAATTTCTCATTGTAAGGCGAATTCATGAAAATTGCAACTCAGGACAATGACGCTAGGCTACAAGAACTTGTATCTTATTTTTTACTTGTGTATTTACTTAAAAAATCCTGAACACCCTAATAAGTAGAGACCGGATTTTAAAAGGAAAAATCGTACTCTAAAAAGTACAAAAACAAGGAAAAGTTATTGCCTCTAAAAATATTACATTAAATAAAAGCACAATATGTACCATTCATACGAATTACATCATACATTTATATCGAATATAAAAAGGGATATATTAAATTTCGTATGGAGTAAAGTTAAAAATACAGGAAATTAAATGCGTCTGTTACTGCTTAAGCCCAGATCGCATTGTTGCAAGAAATGCTGCAAAGTGCACCCAACACTCATGGAGGGAAGGTAGGGTAGAAGGCGCTTGTTCTGTTTTTCCTCTAAACTGCACCAAATAGACAATTGTTGAATGTTTTGTTCAGGGAAGATACAGTCGTACAAAATATTTGATATCTTGTCAATAAAGGGGCCAAGAAAATGTTTTGTTCTTTTTTAAAAGGGAATGTAGGCTGAGAAACTATCCAATAAAGGGACCAGAAAGGAATATGGTGAAAAGGGAATGTGGACTGAACAAGGGAAATCAAAACCAAGGAAACTTGATGGTGGAAGATAATTAACAACACTGTTGTTATTTTTCCCATGGTCCGTGTTGAAAAATAGAAAGAGGAATTCTCTTTAAAATCCGGTCTCTAGAAAAAAGATTGTGTGTGTGGAGCTTCAGCTGCTTCATACACGTTTCGATATAATTCAGCTATACTCTATCCCGGGAATTTTTGAAGCAAGGCCGTGCATGACAGTATAGAAGGGGAGAAAGCAAGTTGGCGGAGCGAAGCAGAACACGCCACTGCAAGTAACTGGTAGCTGTAGTCGAAACTCGCTGCAACATACTCCTTCAGTAATTCCACATTCGAGTGGCTAAGTGTACAGCACGTAGCACAACTGCCTTTTGTAGAGAAAAGTTTAGATTGAAAATTCTAAAGAGATCTCTCTTCTATAGATTTCCTACATAATGAAATGTCCGCCCATTAAGTGGTGACATATTCTCCTCAGTGTATGCTTTTTGGTCCACGTAAGACGTAATTTATCAACAGTAGTGATCCAAATGTACTCCTAAACTTAGTATTTTCTAAAAAAAAGTATTTTGGAAATTTAATAGTGGCTGTATATACGCCATGAAACGGAACTGGTGCTTCTCACTTATACCACATGTTAGTTTGATACCTAAGCTACCTCCCAGTAAATGGACTCTTCCTTCCGAAACTAGGCGCATGCGCAGTGACCAGTATCGTTGGAGTTGGCGGTCTACAGTTGTGTAGTCAGAACCCCACTAATGTGAAAGTTATACTGATTCTCGCCGTACCTTCAGGACAGACCGTCAATGAGCAGCATTACTGTTCATTTTTGGAACATATCCTGCTACATGCGTTGCGAAAGAAGAGGGGACACTTTCTGCTGAATCCTCCCGTCATTTTGCCGGACAATGCTCGGGCGCTTGTAACTCAACCTGTGGCTGATCTGATAGCTCGATGGGGCTGGCAGGTGCTCTACCAGCCCCTGTGACTAATATGAAGCTTTCCAACTGTTCCAGAGATTCTTCAGGCATTGGACTGCTCTATTCAAACCATCAACAGAGCAAGCACTGCTACAGACACAATGCTGGTGACTACAACCAAGGGCTGTAAAAGTTTCACAGAGGTATCTCTTTTGTGTAATTTGAGAGTAAATAGTTGCCACTATTAAATTTCCAACTCACGTACTATTTGAAATAACAAGATAACAATAGTATCAATCCTATGCAAAAATTAGTATAACATGGCTTTAAACAGTTTCTCTTAAACCATTTTTTTCTTATAATACTTTAATTTCATAGTCATTGCTTGTACAATTTTACTTTCATTTTAACGTATACAATAACATAATTTGGGAAAATACAATTAAACATTTCTATTATCTGCTACATGACGCGGTGCTGGTATACATAATTCAATCTTATACAGTATGAAAGAATCGCAAAGTTTTACACAAACTTAATTTAGAAGAAATGTTTCTGCTTTGTGAAACGGACGTTATTCAGAATTACTTGCAGATCTTCTTTGAGTCCGAAGCGTCATCAGCGTTCTTATCAGTCGAAGAGGTTTTGCGCTTGAGCTCTGCTGTCGGGATACCTGGTTGGGTTTCCTCTTCCGGTTCTGGCTTGTCATGTTGCTCAAGCTTCTTCAACTCTTCGAGTAGCTCCTCATCTCCTAGATCCTCATCCTTTAACCGCTCCACATCGTTTACAAGCACCAATTGTGCTGCAGCGATATCATATCTAGCTTTCACTCGCTTTTGGTGACTGAAATGCGTTGCCAAACTCTCATAGCCTGAGAAGATGCCTGCCAATGCTCGTAAGCTGTCCACGATAGTTTGTGACCTGCTCAACTCCACCATGTTGCTCTTCGTCCCGGCAAAACCGTCCTTCATGTGCAAACAAAACTCAAGTGATACCTCGAGCCATTTCTTCACTTTTATTGCCAACAGTGCCAGCTTTCTGTCCGTCTGTGCACACTCGCTTGCTAGTGCCTGCAGTTCCGATATCAGTGCGTTTATCAGTGCTTCCACTTCGCAAAAGTGCTCGTAATGAATACGATGCTTTTTGGTGAGTCTCTTCAGTCTCCATTTGGATTTGGTAATGTAATCCATTATGTCCTTTTCTAAGTCCATTCTGAGGTAGTTCAAGAAAGTACACTAATAGGCGACAAAATTAGAATTTCTGGAGTTTTGAAAACATTTCTTCGAGTGTCATTGCCGTTACTTGGCAGAATCAACAATTAATCCATTGTTGGAGATATCTTACCGTGTGGGGAAATAACCCAGAAATAGTTGCAATCAATACCGTTTGGCACCACTGAAACTAAATATTGAAAAAATATGACGTGCAACTTCTGGCACCACTGCTTGTATCGTTTTGACATTAAAGAGTGTCAGTGATATGGAGAGAAGAAGAATTAGCTGTAGGAAAAGATACGAAAGAAAGAGACTTCCCCGATAGCGTAGTGGTAACACCGTCGCCTTGTAATCAAGGGGTCCCGGGTTCGGCACCCGTCGGAGGCACATGACCCAATTGTTCGGATCCCACTTTAAACTGTAGGTCCAGTCGTAATTAACCTTTCTGTGCATAAAGTGGACTTAACCCTTAGGTACTATGGACGTGAATAGTTACGCAACTACTATGGAGCGGTCTAAGAGAGCTCTGCGTCATTTTCTATGTTTTAGGACACTTGCGTCACAGAAATAAAATTTTATTTATTTTAGGGGTTAAGTCATGTTAAGTGAAGTTATATAAAATTTAAAAAATAACAATAGTGTAAACAATACAGACAATTTAATAACAACGAGATCGTAAATGATAAGAAAATACTAAAACTTATTCATACTCAATTCCATTACCTTTGAAATATCATTACTATTGCTTTTTATTTTCTCATAATATTACAAATCGAGAGTAACATATATATATTCTCCTGGTGTAGATTGCGTCTCAACGGAAAGGTACATGGAAGTGTCCACTTTTCATTCGAAAGGGTAAGGTAGAAAAATGGAAACAAAATAACTCAGCGGTCTGACAGACCGTCCATAGTACCTGAGGGTTAAAACAACAATTCAACGAAAGAAAGAGAATTGGAAAAGTAGGTAGAGAGATAGGAAGAGAGGAGAGAAAATAAAGGAAGAGTGTCAGTGATATAGAGAGAAGAAGGATTTGCTACAGGAAAGAAAGGGAACAAGTAAAGGATAGAGAGAAAAAGAGTTTTAGAGATATAGTAGTTACAGAAAAATATAAGAAAGAGAATAAAATGCAGATAGGAAGTCAAAAGGAGAGAGAGAGAGAAAGAGTGTAATAGGAAAATTATTAAGAAAGCGAGAGAGGAACGGGAAGAAAAGAGGAGATCGCGGAGAATGTGTGTGCGAGAAAGAAGGAGTGTGTGAAATTGAGACAAAAAGAAGAAACTAGAGCAACACAGAAGAGACAGAGAGAAGAGAAACAGAGAAAGCATGCTAACTAACAAAGTGAAAGAGAGACAAAGACAGAAATTATTTGTGGCCATCAGAACTGAAGCAGAACCCATCCGAAACACCACTGGAAACATTAGGTTAAGATTCACAGGCGACTTAGAAAAAATGCAGACTGTCTGCAAGTATTCAGCTTCAAAACACGCTTTCAACTAGTTAGCCGCTAAGTTGCAGACATCTCCAAGGGTGTTTGCCGCCTTTTGAGAAACAACCCACAGTGGAACAATAACTTCATTGATCTACCCGGGGAAGCTTTGTTCCTCACAAAATATACACAAAGCAACAGTGACAAGTGGGTCATTGCCGTGCAACTCCTCACCTCCTAAATGGAGCATTTTAAGTGCTTTATGCAAATGGAACGGAATAATTTCCTCCCTTGCTGCCACAAAACAGTTTTACAAACCTCCGGGCGTGAAAAGTGGAAGGGGGAGGCAAAACGCTGTGAAACTGAAATGGGAGAAGTTAAGGGCAATTTTCTGAAGTTCTGGTGCTTGGAATAGAAACAAAGAACGATGTTTAAACCGTGTTATTTGACCCTTTAATAGAATAAAGACCGCTCAAAAGCTAGGTGACGTCATAATCCGCACTGCAATGAAATATCACTGCCGCAAGATGAATGTGTTGTTCTAAAGGTTGCCGTAATGTCAAAATGATTAAAAATTCTTAAGGAAATTCATAAAATTATTAAATCAAAGTAGAAACGGTTGCGTAAACATTACTTTCATCCGGGCTTCCCCGATGACGTAGTGGTAACGTCATCGCCTTGTAATCACCTTCGATTCCCTATGGGGGGGACATACTGGTTTGGATTACACTTTAAACTGTAGTTCCAGTCCCAATTAGGCGTTCTGTGCATAAAGTGTACTTAAAACAAAAACTCAATTATTTTCCTCCATCATACTACCAATAAGCTTGCATTGCGTGTGGAATTGCAAGGGCTCAAATAACATTGAAATTTCATTTTCGCCAAACTGGGAATCGAACCTAAGATCTATCTTGCTGTAAACAATTACCCTAACCACTGCGCCATTTCTCCATTGAGTCATTTCATGTGAAATCAACACAGCCTCCAACCTGACCATCTCCGATTTTCATGAAATTTGGGGAGTTGAAACTATGCAAGGAACATAGTAACTATGAAAAGTTTTAATCTAGTGCGTCTTGTAATTATTATATTATTCAAGGTCAAAGTTAGCAGAAATTGCCCTTTTTGAGTCCGCTTAGCTATACTAAATGTGCTGTAACTCCGCCACTATTTCTTCTAGAAAGCTCAAATAAAGCTTATTGTACAGGGAATTGAACAATCTTTCCAATGATATATAACAAGCCCACATTTCGAAAACAATATAATTTTGTCACGTGACCTTGACTTTTGACCTTGAATATCTCAAAACATGTCATCACCGATTGGTCACTCATGCCATACTCTAAAACATATAAAAAAATCATTCTGGGACTGCAATGGGATCAGAAGATACAAAATAATATGTTTAACTATGTGACTGATAAAAGCCTCATTACATGAACTATGACGAGTCAAAAGTCCTTTATCACCCCCTACAAAATGTAAAGGAGTTATCCTGGGTATAATTGGTCATGAAAGAAATAGGTTAGGCACAGGGAGATCTCTAGCTGTGTGTGTCAAGCGCAGGTCCGGCATATTGTTGACCGCCATATTGAATTCAACGCAAACATTTCAAAGGAAAGTGGGTGATGTGAAATATCAAAAAGGCTAGAATTTCACGAGAAATGAAGCACCGAAGGTTTTTCCAAAGTATATTTAACCAGCAAAAAATTATTACTACATGCTTGTAATCATTTTCTTATTTACGAGTTGTTAAAAACAAAGAATTAAGAATGCTCCTAACGTCTTAGGAACTCGTCGAGATCACGCTGACATCTTGAGACAGACTACGCACCATTGCATATGATTTTAATCAGCAACATTCACCAAATACTTGAATAGTGGAGAATATTGGGCAAAGTATCTCAAACAATTACGTGACACTTCCATTGGAATGAAAAATTCTTCAGTGACGATGCTAATTTTTATGTTCCCGGTAAAGTTAATAAAAATTAAACGCAATACCTGTGATTTGATAATCTACAGTAGACAGATCCCAGCCGAATGGTTTTTGCTGGTAAGCTAATGATGTGGTATAGTGTATGGAGAACGGGAATGGTTGGTCCATATTCAACAACGGAACTTTAAATGGTGAGGGCTTCTTGGATGTGTTATGTTAAGTGAACACGTTTTTCATCCTTGCTTACGGGGTATGGCACTTTTCCAGGGTTTTGAAACAGGGCAGTGTGTGACCACACTATGTGAACATTCTTTATGGTAAATTTCTAGGTAGATTGATGGGCAGATGGGGATCTATTAAAAGACCTGCACATTCCCCAGATCTAACATCTAAGGAGGACTTTTACCTTCAGAAACATTTGAAGAGAATGGTGCATGAAATTCGTGAAAATCGTGAAATTCTAGCCTGATTTGATATTTCACATCACCCACTTTCCTTTGAAATGTTTGCATTGAATTCAATATGGCGGTCAACAATATGCCGGACCTGCGCTTGACACACACAGCTAGAGATCTCCCTGTGCCTAACCTATTTCTTTCATGACCAATTATACCCAGGATAACTCCTTTACATTTTGTAGGGGGTGATAAAGGACTTTTGACTCGTCATAGTTCATGTAATGAGGCTTTTATCAGTCACATAGTTAAACATATTATTTTGTATCTTCTGATCCCATTGCAGTCCCAGAATGATTTTTTTATATGTTTTAGAGTATGGCATGAGTGACCAAATATATTTTTTTCACGATTTTCGGTGATGACATGTTTTGAGATATTTAAGGTCAAAAGTCAAGGTCACGTGACAAAATTATATTTTTATCGAAAGGTGGGCTTGTTATATATCATTGGAAAGATTGTTCAATTTCCTGTACAATAAGCTTTATTTGAGCTTTCTAGGCTAAATAGTGGCGGAGTTGCAGCACATTTAGTATAGCTAAGCGGACTCAAAAAGGGCAATTTCTGCTAACTTTGACCTTGAATAATTTAACAATTACAAGACGCACGAGACTAAAAATTTTCATAGTTACTAAGTTCCATGCATAGTTTCAACTCCCCAAATTTCATGAAAATCGGAGATGGTCAGGTTGAAAATTGCACATATCTGTGTTGATTTGGCATGGAATGACTCCATTGCTGAAAACTTTAATTCCTACCATACTTTGGTAGAAATTCTTCATGCCGATTTCCGTGGCGGAGTGATTAGAACAGCGTGCTGCGACGCCAGGGGTCGCGGCAGTGGCGGCGATTGGGTTCCAAAACTGAGGGGGGGGGCAAGATACCAAAACTGGGGGCAAAGACAGTATAATTTCCATATATAAGGTTTAGCATAGTGAGGGGGAAAAGTGGAGAAAGTGGGGGGAGTTGCCTCCCTCGCCCCCTCTAATCGCCGCCACTGCCGGATGAGCATGGGTGTGAGTGTCCCTTCATCATATCAACACACATCTTCGCGATTAGCTAAAAGTGGCAGAAAAGAGAAGTAAAATGAACCAAAACAAACAATCAAAAGATATTTTCCATGTTATTTGACGAGTTTTTGTTAATTTTAAAGTTTCCGGGTGGTCATCACCCGAAAACTTTTTGAAGGGGATCAAAATTAGAAACGTTGCGTTCTGTAGTGGAATGCTTATGTTGAAATTAATTTGATTTCATGCTCACAGGTCTTCATAAAGTACATATATTTTAACAAAAGCAAGGAGGAAGAGAGAGAGAGAGAGAGAGAGAGAGAGAGAGACAGAGAAGTAAACCTCGAGAAAAAGATAAAGAGAAATAAAACTCAGAAGGGAAAGTAAAAGAAAGTAAGGTCCAAGGAATGGATAAAAAAGAAACTCGAGAAAGATACATATATATAGAGAGAGAAGAAAATAAATAAAACTCGAGAAAGGAATAGAGAAAGAAAGGATGAAAGAATGAAAATTCGAGAAAAATATATAGATAGAAAGTAAGAAATGAATGAAGATAGAATGAATGAAAACTTGAAAAAGAGAGAATGGAAGAAATGAAACTCGAGATACAAAAAGATAAGTAAAGGAAGAAGAATGGGGAAAGGATATTCGAGAAATAAAAATAGAGAGGAAGGAGAAAATTAGAGAGAAAGATAAAAATAAGAAAGTAAACTAGAGAGAGAAAGAGAGAGGGAGAGAAAGAGATAAAAATAAAGAAAACTAGAGAGAAAGAGAGATAGAAATAAGAAACAAACTAGAGAGGGAGAAAGATATAGAAACAGGAAAGAAAACTAGAGAGAGAGAGAGAGAAATAAGAAAGTAAACTAGAGAGAGAGAAAGATAGAAATAAGAAAATATACTAGAGAGAGAGAAAGAGAAATAAGAAAGAAAACTAGAGAGAGAGATAGAAATATGAAAGTAAACTAGAGAGAGAAAGAGAGAGAGAGAAATATAAAGAAAACTAGAGAGAAAGAGAGATAGAAATAAGAAACAAACTAGAAGATAGAAAGAGATAGAAACAAGAAAGAAAACTAGTGAGAAAGAGAGATAGAAATAAGAAAGAAAACTAGAGAGAGAGAGAGAGAAAGAAATAAGAAAGAAAACTAGAGAGAGAGAGAAAGAGAGAGAGATAGAAATAAGAAAGTAAACTAGAGAGAGAGATAGAAATAAGAAAGAATAAAAGAGAGAGAGATAGAAATATGAAAGTAAACTAGAGAGAGAGATAGAAATAAGAAAGAATAAAAGAGAGAGAGATAGAAATATGAAAGTAAACTAGAGAGAGGGGGGCAGAGACGAAGTGAAAACTCGAGATAGAGAGAAGCAGAATGAAAACTAAGGGGAGAGAGAAAGGAACTGGAGAAAAATATCGCGACTCAACGAGTTCTGTCATCGTGGAAGATCCCTCCATTTGCCCTTCTCTCTTGCAGTCGAGATTAGGCAAAATAAAAATTCTACTTTCGACTAAAGTGACGTGCAAGTCATAAAGTCCTCATAAACCATTTGGCGAAACGAGAATACCTGAATATTACCATTCCTCAAATAGGATGTGCTGCTTTCAATCTACGTGCGAGATTTTGTCAAAATAATCATAAAGAAAAACTACATTTTTGCACAGTATTGAAATTCCACAACCATAAAAGAAACCCGTGTTATTCGCTTTTATAACTTTGTTGACTGTCGGATAGATTTTTTCAAAATAATGCTGTGCTGAGGGACAAACTTTAGGAAAGTCGAGCTTGCTTATGCAAAATATTCGTAAAGTTTAATGAAATGAGTCTGTAGTTGCTGAAAAGTTAAGCCAGTCATCCGATGTTGGCCACATCTACATTTTTGTAATACCAAGCCAGTTTGGTGGATGTTAGGTAACTTGTCGGAAATTCCCAGTAACGAAATACCATTCTGTAGGTAATTAAACTGTTTTCAGACCTTGAAGAAATTAGCATTATTGTAATGCAAGAAAGTTAGAAATAAAATTGATCCGTTACCTTTAGACGTTGAGGTTGTAAATTAAATTGCTTCCAATGTTCCTGCCATGATGACATCCGATTTCTCTCAAAATATATTTGTCCACTCCCTATGTCGAGTATTGTTGCGATTTTCTGGGGTGTGTAAGCTCGATTCTATTTACACCTTCATACAGTAAAACCTGTCTATCCCGAAACATGATGATTCCGAGCAAAATTTTCCGTCTTAACAGTTTTCCTTCTTATACAGAGTTGACTTTAAATACAATATAGAGCGCTGCAGGAAATAATGGAAAGACAGATTTACATTTCGCATTACTTAAAATGTAGAGTACTAATGCATGTACGTACATTAATAAAAATGCGATACAGTCGCAATAAGCATAGCAGAGATTACAGTTATGTAACTACACATGTTGGTACACTTTTTACAGTATTGTAAGAACGTACAGTACGTACTTGTGTATCTTTCGAACCCTGGCGTCGTAGCGCGATGTGCATAGAGGGAAAGAGAAAGATTGAAAGATGGAATAAGACAGCTGAAGAAAGATTGAGAAATAGAAAGATGACGAAAGAACAGAGGACAAATAGACAAAGAAAAGTGGAGAAAGAGGGTAAGAGATGAAACAAAGAAACGGAATCGTAACAGCTATGAGTATTGTAGCGCATTCTTTCATATCGACAATGTTACCGATAAGCGAGTGGCAACAGAGGCGTGTTCCACTTACAGTATTCCATTGTTTTCTTGCGAGCGAAAACAATAAAGGAAGAAATTTCCGTCTTACTGAGAATAAAAACATCTCCGTTGGTCTTTAAATGGAGTTCCGTTTCCGCGTTAAGGAGGTTTCCGCCTTAAGCAGGTCATTTTCAGATATAAAATCGGTCCGTTCTGGGGACTTTTTTTCCCCGTATTTACAGGTTTCCTTCTTATAGAGGTTCCGGGATATGCAGTTTTTACTCTACTACATAATGGTGAGCCTCCGTAGCCTCAGCTGTGAGAGGTGAAAACACAACTTTAAATGAACTTTAAAGAACTCGCACATTCAAATGCATTCTACATCGTCAAGGTTGGACCCGGCAAATATTTGGATATGAAAATGAGGATTCTTACCTGTCTCAGCAATCAATGTGAATCTCCCTGGAACTCGTTCCCTATTGCCTCTATCACCAACCTCTCTCCATTCCCGAATCCCCCTGCACTCTCCTCTCCTCTCTCTTTATTCTCCCCTCTTTCCACATCACAATCCCAGTTATACAGGTGTCATCCTTCCTACTCGCCCATTTCCTGCTTCCAGCCAGTAAATCCAACTCGGCAAAAACTGACCTAAGCAATCCATGAATATTTCTTGACTGGACTGCTTGCTAACCGTCTGGAAGTAATGACATATTTTATATTACTAAATTTCACCTTCCTGATTTTCTTTTGTTGAAAATCTAAGACCAAAATTGGTAAACGCTGTACGTGCCACAATAACTCAAACACCGTTTTCCACGTTAAACTGTGAAATGTGGCTGAGTAGTTCAAAGGGTGTGTAAAGAGTTCACTGGTGTGAACGTTCTTTCGGGCTGATGTGCTGAACGATGCGATTTCCCAACACTTTCGCTTTTGGCACTTACAACGTTTACCACTTTAATCCTCAATTATGGCTCGAACCATTGGCCTCATAATTCTGTGCCAGACCCGTCTGATTAGCACGAATTCATCAGCCGAGCTATTCGTGTTACACGAGGGTTGGAAAGAAAGTAGTGGCAACAGTGTCGTCATGTCACGTGGGATCCAGAGAGGGCGTTGCTGTTCCCTAGAGGGAAGGCATAGCCGTTCAAAGCACTCATTGCCGCTAGTGCAGTGCGTGCAGACGGACGAACACGGATCTGTGAAGTGCTATTGTAAAATTGGACCGCTCAAAAGCGATGTTTTCGGAGAGTGAGCAGCGTGCATGAGGTGACGCGTGGCAGAAACGCAACGGAATTTCATACGGGTCTCCGATATGCAGTCTTGCCATGTCTGAAAGTATCCCATTGGGTATTAGCTTTCCGAGAGGGACATCATAGTGTGTAGGATGTCCTGATCTCTAGGCACATTACGTTGATTTTATCCAATCATTACTGGAGATGGACAGAGAAGAAGTTAGTTAGCTGCGGAAGTAGAAACAACCCACAGTACAGTATGACCGCCTTTAAATTTCGCTGTACTGCTTGCAGATGGAGAAAAGTCGGGATCAACTTCCTGACCTTCGCCACTGCATTTCTTGTGAAAATTCTAGCCGTATTTGACATATCACATCATCCCCTTTCCATTGAAAATGTTTGAGTTGAATTCAATATGGCGGCCAATAATATATATAGTATATTGTAATATGGCTTTTATCAGCCACATAGCTATAAATATTATTTTGTATCTTCTGATCACATTGCGGTCCCAGTGTGAATCTTTCATATGTTTTAGTTGTGTGTGATAAATATATTTTTTTCACGATTTTTAGCGATGACATGTTTCGAGATTTTTCAAGGTCAGTGGTCAAGGTCACGTGACAATATTTTATTTTTATTCGAAGATAGGCTTGTTACATATCATTGGAAAGATTTTTGGATTCCCTGGACAATAAACTTTATTTTAGCTTCCTGGGTCAAATAGGAGCAGAGTTACAGCACATTTACTATAGCTAAACGAGCTCAGAAAGAGCAATTTCTGTGAACTTTGACCTTGAATAATTTGACAATAACAAGACGCACGAGACTAAAAATTTTCACAGTTACTAAGTTTCATGCATAGTTTCAATTCCCCACACAACGACACAGAATAAATTTCCTCTCTTTTGTACAATGTAATTGTCAGTTTAGCTTTTCAAAACATGGCCAAAATGTTAGAATTTATACATCACGATTGAGTGCGTGCAAAATTATTTTTTATACAACGTTTTACTATACTAAACTCGGGATGCTCTGTCAATGCCCGCTGTCCAATGCTGCTTGTGTAAGGGAATGACAAGGTGTTGGGAGGTTCTCGAACATCCTCCATATTTCCCCGACATGGCCCCGACGACTTCGATCTCTTTCCCAAAGTTAGATAACCATTGAGAACACAGCGTTTCCCCACCAGAGACGCCATCCTGCAAGCAATAGAGCTCTTCATGGACATGAACCAAAACGTCACTCCTGATCGTGTTCAGCGACTTCCAGCAGTGTGGCAGAGGGTCATAAATATTGCTGGGGATTACATTGAAGGAATGTAATGGTTTGTCATGTATGGATGTGTTGGCACTACTTACTTTCCAACCCTCGTATATTTATTTTGCATTGCTCTTGCGCCACCTTTGTCTAATCGCCACGATGAAGATGTGTGATGATTACATGAAACGACACTTACAAAGAACATCCATAGCCAGGTCGGAGTTCGAACCTCGTGGCGAGATAGAAAGGTGACCATTCAACACAAGGTCACCAATTTCAATATAGATTTTTATGTCTATATGTTACATTGTATGAAATCACCTTTCTACTAATATATTTCATGCTAAATTTGCACTTTTTTTTAGTGTCTTTGGGAGTTTCAATTTTGCATTCTGTTTATTGATCACATGAACACGCTGGTATTTGCAACTATACCTTACACTGAGTATACAGAGTGATTCAGAATTCCTATTACACATTTCTAGGGGTTGTAGAGGGGACTTAGTAGATCAAGTTTTGATAAAAAAACCCATACCAGGAAACGTACCGTTTTGGTACTACGCAGATGAAAAGATCACATCATTTCACATCTCCCGCTTCACGGTAGGCAACCCACATTGACGGAGCGCGACTTGGATAGGTGGATAGGTCGTGGTGGACCAACTCCTTGGCCACCACGATCGCCGGATGTAACTCCCCTTGACTTTTTCGTATAGGGCTACATGAAGAGTCTTGTTTATGAGACTCCTGTAGTGTCGGAGAAAGACCTGGTTGCACGAGTTCTGGCTGCAGAAGACACGATTCAGCATACACCAGGTATTTTTACTATTTGCAACGAACTTCAGAGTAGACACATCGAGCAGCTCTTGTAGCGACGCAGGTAAAGCGGGAGATGTGAAATTATGTCTTTTCAACTGTGTAGTACCAAAACGGTACATTTCCGGACATGGGTTCCTTATCAAAACGTGATCTACTAAATCCCCTCTACAACCCCTAGAAGTGTGCAATAAAAATTCTGAATCACCCTGTGTAGTTCATTCGATACACGAACTGGATTTTTGTATTGAAAGAATTTATAAACACAGTTTATATTTCCTAAGGTATTATTTCGCTTTAAATAACACTGGGGAACAAAAAAAAGATTTTATTTTGTGGCATAAAGTTTAATAACAGTTTCAGCACACGAAACAGCTGTGATTGCCAATTGTATGATTGGTTCAGTTGAATTGACTCCAGTTATAAAAATAAACACACTATGGAAAATGTAGGAGGTAAAATTACTCCACGCTTTTCTCGGTAATATCAAAATTTGATAATGGGATGAAATTCCCATTAAGAAACTTATTTATTTATTTGTAAATTGTTGCTAGGCAACTTATGAATCATTACTAGGCAATATATCTCTTGATGTTGAATTTTGTAGTATAACTAAGCGAAATGCGTTTAATGTGAATACATTGGAAATATGAGTAGTAAGTGTTTCAATAACCCAAATGTTTTTTTGCTATATATGTGGAATATATTGTCTACCATCACAGAGAAGAAATATCACGATATAGTGAGATATTTGTATCAGGCTTATTTTGCCAAAAATCTGGGACAACAAAATATAAAATGGGTTCCACATATAGTTTGCAAAACTTGTTTGGAATCACTTCGTTATTGGGGCCAAGGCGGACGAAAGGGACTCAAATTTGGAGTGCCCATGACATGGAGTGAACCAAAAAATCATGTTAATGATTGCTATTTTTGTGCTGTGAATGTTAAAGGCATGAATAGATTCAAAAAGCGTAATTGGGTGTACGCTAATGTAGAGTCAGCAAATCCGCCAATACAGCACAGTGAAAATTTACATTTACCAGTATGTACCTTTTCGCAAAATATCGACGATGACGTTGAGATATCAGATGAAAGTGCTAGTGACAATAAAAACGAAAGTGATAAAAGTGGACGATAAAATGATTGATTGATTGATTTGATTGATTTCGCGTTTTGTGCCTCTTGGCTAATTTGCAAAGATGGGGATGAGTGATGAAATGATGAAATTGGTGAACGGACATTCACAAACAACCAAGCCCGACCGGGATTCGAACCCGGGACCCTTGGCGTAACAGCGCGATGTGCTAACCACTCGGCCACAGGGTCGGGCTGGACGATAAAAGTTTGGCCCCCAAGGGAAAATATTACAGTGGGAAAAGCTAATATCATTCATGAACCGCTGATAGATAGGGACAAAATCATCCTTCCGCCACTGCATATTAAACTTGGGTTGATAAAACAGTTTGTCAAGGCCTTAGATACAAGTGGTGATTGTTTAAAATATATATGCCACACTTTTCCAGGACTAAGTATTGAAAAATTGAAGGCAGGAATCTTTGACGGACCACATATTCGTACACTTATAAATGATGCCAATTTTACAACTTACATGTCTTACATCGAATCTGAGGCCTGGCTGAGCTTTGTGTCCGTCGTCAAAAACTTTTTGGGGAATTACAGAGGAGAAAACTACCGCGATATAGTTGGTAATATGTTGAAAAATTTTTAGAAATTGGGAGGTAATATGAGTGTGATGATACATTTTCTACATAGCCACATTGACAGATTCCCTGAGAACCTTGGTGATTTTAGTGAAGATAGAGAGAAAGGTTCCATCAGAGTATAAGGATAATGGAAGAAAGGTACCAGGGACGGTGGCCGACTACTGTTGGAGCTTACAGAGGGATTGTCCTAAAAAGCAATACAGCAGCATCGTATAGAAAACGTTTCACATAGTTTGTTACTTCATTGTGTACATATTTTCGTAATTATTATGATCATAGGCCTATATAAATTTATTTTTATAATAATGATTGTAATCACAAAAAGAAATATTAAATTGTTGTTGGAAGTTCATTTATATGTATGTCTTATGTTTCCGCCATTTTGGTTTAGTTGCATTTATTTCATAAATTAGAGCCAATTCAGGAAATATATTATTATATCATAATTCAGCAGCATGAAATCGCCCTAAATTAGCTCTCAAACACTGTGCCCCAATTTCACTGTTCCCCAGTGTAATCCGTAACAAACACAGTTACATTTCTTAAAACACAAGACATTTAGTCGAGGAAAATTTTTTGGTCAGCTGAGTAACTAATTGCAACAGAAATGAAGCCAACTGTCCCTACATTGAGGACATAAATTGCATAATTTCTTACATATTTGCTGTTATTTGTGTTGGAAATCAACTTTTACGCTAATTCTAAAAATTAAAGAAAATGTTTGAAGTTTGGTAATTCATTTAAGATTTATGATAGCTCTATCACACAAAAACCATAATTTAGCAAATTTCCTGCTCTTTCATTTCGGTTATCTTCACTTTTCATGTAATTACAATGCACCGTTTTGGAGATATTATATTTTTTACTTTTCAAGGTGAATTTTGGGTGCCATATTTCAAGATGGCGCCGAACTTACAGGTCAGAGAGTGGTAGACTCTTGAAAATCGTATTCCTAATATTTCTTTACTGTAGGGGCAGTTGGTTTCATTTATGTTGCAATTAGTTCATCAGACAACATTACTTGAAATCAAATTTCATGCTAAAATAAAAAGGATGGGAAATCAACAACTTTCAAAATATTGACATTGATTCTGCGTTCTTGATCTCAGCAAGTCCCGTTGTACAGTGGGATGTAAGTGTATTACAAAGCAAATTATCCATCACCATGCTTATTCAGTTTGTTTTGCGCAATGAGAGTTTTCTGAATTGAAAAATAACGCCGAACAAGCTTCTGACAATCTGCTGCAGCCATTCTTTAAGAACGCATAGGATACAACAGAGAAATTAATGAAAGTAGTCATGGACAATTTTCCGGGTAATTCTTGTGCATCCCACTTTGTACACCCAACGGCAAAAGAAACAGTAGGCGAATTGTCCATTACCATTTTAATTTGGTCTGCATTACACATTGTGATGACAATGAATTGGAATAATGACGTCAATAAGCAGAGAATAATGACGTCAATAAGCAATTTGCTTACTATTATCTTTGTCGCTGACTGTACAATACGAAAGAAATGAATGCTCGTTATTTGTGAGTGTAGAAGACAGTCACATATTCAGACAGATAAATGAATAAATATTTTACACATTGTGCATGAGAGAGTGTATAACAGAAGTAGCTTCCAGCTTCTACAGACAGAAGCCATATATCGTCCACTGAGAATGTAAATGTTCCATGTACAATTTTTCATTTTTTTCAGGAGAACCCTTTAAAATTTCACATTATATATTTATTGGACCTTTGTCACCATTGCTCTGAAAGTTTGTAAGAGAGACAGGGAGAGAGAGAGAGAGAGAAAGAGGGAAAGAGAGAGAGAGAAGGAAAAGAGATAAAGAAGAAAGAGAGAGAGAGAGATGTATCTCTCTCTCTCTCGAAAAGAGAGAGGAATGAAAGAAGGAAAGAAAGAAAAGAGAGAGAGAGAGAGAAGAGAGAGAGGGAACGAAAGAAAGAAGGAAAGAGAGAGAGAGAGAGGGAAAGAAAGAAAGAGGGAAAGAAAGAAAGAAGGAAAGAAAGAAAGAAGGAAAGAGAGAGAGAGAGAAAAGAGAAAGAGAAAAGAGAAAGAGAGGGAGAGAGAAAAAGAGAGAGAGAAAGAAGGAAAGAAAGTTTCTCTCTCTCTTCCTCTCTCTCCCTCTCTTTCCTTCGCTCTTTCCCCTCTCTCTCTTTCTTTCTTCTTTCTCTCTCTCTATCTTTTTTCTCTCTCTCTTTCTCTCTCTCTTTTTAGAAAGAAAGAAGGAAAGAGAGAAAGAGAAAGAGAGAGATTTTTTTCATTCTTTCTTGCCTTCATTGCAAAGGCTGATATATTGAAGTCTCTCTTTAAAGAAGTAGTTGTTTGGTTAGGTATTTATGCTGTAATTAATTATTGAAATTTCAGACAGAACAATTGCACGCAACACTAGCTTTGAGAGTGTCAATGTTCTGTCTCCCAGATATATGCATTCTGGAAACGAGATGGAGATGAAACAATTTCATTATAAATTTGTCATTCGGTAACAAAGTAAAATAAATAATTCATATTTTCAGAAATCAATCAACTACTTTGATTCCACTATTATCCAATTTTTTTGTCTGTTAACAATAAAAGTGAGAACCGAAAACCACTGCTATTGCTAAGCAGTTCTCACAAGTGACTCACGTAAGAACGTAAGCGATTCATCTTATTCTCGGATGCTGCTTGTGGTTGGTAGAGGAAATTGTCGTAAGGTTGCATTGGCTGTTGGAGTTTGCATTCTCGTGGCTGCTTCCAAATTCTGTATATGGGCCAAAATCACTCTCATATCAATATTGGCTGTATGTAGGCATCAGACGAAAGCAAAGATGAAACAATTGCATCCTAAATAGACTACAGCCAAAATATCTTTATTTGTTTACAATTTGGAGATAGAACATTTGCATTCGATTGACACAAATATGCATAGTTTTTTACTTCAATAACAAATTGACGTACAGTCAGCAGCAATAAAAATGACTCGCATAGATCCTGAAATTCTCGCTCCTCTACAAGGCGTTGTGTGTGTTGCCTAACTTTAGGGCGATAAGTTGATCCTAATAGCTAATTTTCAATGGCCAACTTCTACCACCAACGTAGAATTAGGCAACACACATAATTAAAATGCATCTACTGACGCGACTAGTCAGGGCCATTTCAAAGAAACCAATGTTACACTTCTAGCAATAGTTGCATTCAAACTGCATTCAATGCATTTCAAGATTTGAGTGTCGGTATCAGGGCAAGACGAGGAAACATGAACAAATCACAATTGCCTGGTATCTTGACTTCAGTGTCTGAGGCAAGACAAAATGTGCTTTCTCTTCCATTGAATTAAATTGCAGACTAGAATTCTGCTCATACTCTCACATCCACCGAGGCATCTGAAGCAATTTTATTTCACCAAGCAACGAGATCGTTCCTACGAGACGATACAGCAACTGCTTTTGTATTGAGTATTGACTTTTTGCACATCGGTAGCTCTCTTATCACGGAAAGACTGGCGACTCTTTTGTATGATGATTTAGTCTCATGTACGTGACTGAAATAGTCTAAGGAATGGAAGAAGTGTGGTTGGAAGTATAGCCACTCTTCTAACATTTCTCGACATTGTCAATTTTACAAGAAATTGAAACTGAGAAATATCACTGCTGTTAATAAGCAGTTGCCATATTAACATGATCGATTTAAAAGGAACCTCCCGATGGCGTAGTGGTAACGTCGCCTTGTCATCACGGAGTTCCGGGTTCGATACCCGGTGGGGACATTTTCTGAGTAGCTATCACAATATTAACAGTGTGATGTATATTTACATGTTAACATGTACATTAATTTAATGTAAAGTCTTGATTGAAAAAAGGCAAGGACTCCTCAGAATAGTAAAAAAGAAAAAAAGTAAAGTGTTCCCCTGTGCTTAGCACCACGCCATGAAGGCGTATAGGGGGTGTGGGGGTAACGCCCACACTTTCTTGATCCGGTCGTGAGTGGGAGTAATGTGATCAGCACCACGCCTCAGAATAGTATTTTATGAAATATATGCCTGCTTCCAAATTACGTCCCACCAAAATTCCAGAAAATAGAAACTGTTCGACGGGTTCAACTATATGTATTCAACCTTGAATGCTATCTACAGTATTATGCACACAATATATGTTCGGCACGGCAAGATGCACAATTTTAACCGTGGAATGTTGTCCGATCTGCATTTAAATGTTTATGTTCAAAAGTATTATATTTCCATAATAATCTTCCTAGTATTGTAGTTCCTATTACCAGTTTATTACAGTTCTAATAATCTTAATGTTTACTGCGATATATTTTGAAGTTGAAGCTATAATCCAAAATTGCAGTGATACATTGTAGAAAGAACATAATCACGCTAACGATTAATATATATCGGCAAGAATTAAACACTGTAAATGTCAATTGAAATAATAAATTTAAATGATATTTTGATTTCTATTAAGTACACGATTCACATCATAATTATACAAACTGTGAAATACTTTATCGACTGCTTACAGCAAATACTATTTTTCAGTTCTGCATTCCTCAATATATAGATTTTGGAATGTTTGTGGTTAGGTTATATTCTGCTCGGCTTCGTGTTGCTCATCAGGTTCATTTAGATCAAATTTGGTTTTAGTTACATTAACAGTAACATTTGAAACTTTTTAGTTTGTTAGTGATAAGGAGTTCATTTTCACCTTATATGAATACAGTTCTGTTTACATCACGTGAAATGATTTATTGCTATTCGAAAATTGTCTTTATCTACTTTATCTACTGGTGGAGACACGAGAAACAGAAGACTATAGAAATATCATTTTCAGTCTGTAATGTAATCTACTTCCATTACGGTATATGTAGTGTGTATGGAGGGAGAAATCAATATTTATGTATTCGTCTAGTAAGTAGATTTTCTTCCTCACAACATAATATATATATAATCTTATTTTAGTCAAGGAAATCAAGATTACTAAACAAAATCAGGTGCAATTATTATAAACATCCTAATCGTTAAATAACTATAAACGTGAGACAAGTGTTCGTCAAGATGCAAGTAATGTTTTCGCCTTGTGTTCCTTTCAATACTAGCATAAAGAACACTTTATTAGTTTAATCAAAATATTTATTCAGTCCCATTTCTGGTTATATGCAATATTATCAAAATTGCAGTCACTATAACATTCTTTTAAATCTACGTGTAATCCTCATATTGTTTTATTAAAATGCACAAACATCGCATATATTTAAGAATGCAATTTTACACATATTCAGAAAACAGTACTCGAATTTAATGTATTTACTTCTACAAAGCCAGATTATATATGTTCTCACCTTAGTTCGGAGTATTATGATGGGACACAACGTAATTTATTTTCTCTCTGGAACACGAGGACAGTTGTCCATGAATTTTAAAATTTGGAATAGATAACGGGTGATTTGTGCAAATATATTTCTTTTACCAAAAATGTCTGTAGATATTCGGGTATGATGTTTGACTACTCTTGTTATCCATCACGATTTCTTCATCTTCTTCCGGTTCTTGCAAGAGTCGTTCGAGTTCTTGAAGCAACTGCTTGTCATTCCGGCTCTTGCTCTGTTCATCTTCAAGAATTGTAGGCTCAAATAATCCGATTCCTGGGAGAGCACAGTGCTCAATTCCGTCTTCTTCGTCCATGGCGTTCTCGAATACATTCGCCAAACATTTGCAGATTCGTGCTAATGTGTGCATACGTACCGAAAAGTCTGCTTTGGTGTGCAGCTCTGTCAGTCTCTCTCGAGCTTCGTGGATATTCTTCACCGCTTTCGTAACTCGATCAAGTTGTTTTTCCAGTATCTTCTTCCTCCTCAGAGCATTGATGCCAACTCTTCTGTCGGTTTTGCCGTGCTTCTTGGCTGTCTTGAGTTCCTCTGCGATCGTGGTCTTCAAGTGTCCTTCTCGGATGAGCAGACGACGTCTTGTATCTGTCAGGAAAGCAATCGCCTTTGCAACGTGCGGGTTCTTCTCTAGGAATAAGCGCATTACTGCAACTTCCAATCTACTCATTTCGAAAGCCTTCACACCTTCGTCTTTTCCGTAAAGTATAATCCCACAATTGCTGAGCGCTTCAGAAATTCAATCTTTCGTGCTCATTTTGATTGTTGCTGCGCAGAAAACGTTAACAGGGCAACAATTAATGTATTGTTGATCGTGCATATAAACCACAAGAATGATCCGAGGTCACGTGCATCAACAGAACTGATTCTTTACGAAAGAATGAACAACTTTTTGTTCAACAATCACATTGATCATTCTCTTCATATTATTTAGCATTAATTTATAGATAATAATTACGACACGGAATTTTACGAACTCAAAATGTGGAAAATTATTACTTTTATATGTTAAAAATATTACAAATACGTACTAAAAATTGAAAACAAATATTTCGAAACATTTTATATTTTCTACATATGAATGGCTTATTGCAGAAAGGGACCTGAGTCACATTTTTGAGGTATCGGAGTTAATTTTTTTATCTCCACTTTGTCTAGCAGCATACTGCAGGGGGGTGCATTGAGGGTTGCAAAATTAACTATTCATTATGTTGAATATTTGAGCCAACAACGGCACATTTCTTTCTTACACTATTAATATTATACGATTTTTCATTGTTTTTCTCAGAATTGTGCAAAAGTGACTCAGGTCCCTTTCTGCAATAAGCCATTCATATGTTTACATATGTATGTAATCAAACAATAACACATTTCATGGATCACCTCTGGTCTGACTGTCTCATTAGAAACACCAGGCCAGAGTAATACTACAGATTTAAATCAGGCTTATAGTACCTTAAGTTGAATAAAAATACCAAGAGATTTGAACAAACTGAACATTGTTGCTCGAGTTCTCACAGCTCCAAAATAAGTACTTGTATATTAAAATTGAAATATTTTCATTCCTTTCTGGCAAATCGTGATAAAAATGAAGCAACATTTTACAAAAATATAAAATTACCTTTGAATTTACTAAATAAAATTTTGTTTCCCTTCACTTTTACGCAGAAAAGAAAGGAAATTATGGGCTTCCTTGTAAAATAACAATCTGTATTCAGAATTTTTAATTCGGTTTACGAGCTTATATTTACTTGCAAAAAATATTAATTTCATCCTCGCTAATTGACTGATATGTCAATGATATTTCGACCGTGGTGGTTACCATTCTTTGACGTTTTGGTGTGTTCTGTTTATACATAAAGTACAAATCTAAATACTAATTTCGCCATATATACTTTGTACACACAAAATTTCCCACGTTACCACTGCATAAAAATTAAGACTGATTTAATTTGTCTTAGGCACTGTGGCATCTGAGATTGATAACGTTATGTTTGAATTTTTGAACTTTTAACCACTGTCTTTTGCTTTTCTATTCGTACCTAAGTTTCGGAAAAACTGATTCCATCTCTGTCTCAGAGTTTTGTATTTGCGTCTGTCTGTCCGTAGTCCCCGAACACAAGGTGTGTTTGGGGAACGTGTCCATGTGGGTGTTGTGAAATAAACATACTGTCTAGGAGGATTATTATCGGTGTTCGAGGTTACACGTCGTCTCATGGTCTGGATAAGACCTGTGTTTGTATGGACAGAGCCAGGGAGAATTATCTTTGCGCTGACCCAGGCTCCACCATTTCAGATATGTTTGGAGTTGACGCTTGAAGTGATCAACTTGAGAATTTACTTTTTTTTCTCCTTCAGTGCCACCTATGTGCAACTGTCAGCCTCTGAGGACGGATACAAAAGCTGTCTCCGAAATGTAGATACGAATAGAAAGTAAAAACAGTAATTAAAAGTTCAAAAATTAAGCATGAATATATCACCACTGACAATTTACAAAGAAGAATTGATGACGTTAGTATCACAGAAACATGTTTAGGACAAATAAGCCTATACTTGTTATTACTAAAGAAAAAACCAATAATTTTACCTATCCAGCGTTAAGAAAACATGGCTGAACGGTTCATGTTGGAAAACCTGCTAGTAAGAGACCTGTAGAAAAATCTAGACGAAATATGCAGGTAAACTCCTTCTATATGTTATTTATATGGGACTGTTAGTCCCAATGCATCTTTTCTTGCCCAAGATAGGAACAGGTGGATAAGATGCTGTGCTGCTGCAACTAACCTCCTGGTTTACGAATTCCATAGTGTTAAGGTTGAATTCGTTGAAAGTTTCAAGAATTGAATATAAAGATTAAAACACCGCTCATGTTTCTGATAGAAAATGATCATTTAATGTGGCAGAAATGATGACAGAATGTGATTTCTGAAGCCCAATATAAACATGTGACTACTTTAGGTAGATTAGGGTGTCAGAATCGGAAGCTACTGCTGTCTTCAGTGTCGTTCCACCCCCAGAATACCTAGAACCTTTCGTCCGAATCCGTGACATAAATGGAGTTTACCCTTCAACTCTCTGTGGCTCTAATCTCGGGAGCCATATTGCAACTCTCACTTTCCAGAAGTAATGTTTATTGAATAAACTATCTAAATCTCAGTGCCACTTTGGCATTTTATTGATAGCACTGTATTCAGAAGAATTGTAAAACAAGAAATCACATACCATTTTATTTTTCAATTTAAGGAGTAAATAGGTATGGAAACATGATGACGACAACGTCTAATCTCAGTGATGTCAAAACATCACATTTAAATGGTTGTAATGCACACCATTTTACTACCATTGAGGTTAAACCTGCACCAAAATGTTGTGTGGACCTCCTGCGACTAATATGTGTTTGTTTGTGTAGCTTAAACACCAGTTGTTTTTCAGTGTCGAGACTTTTACATTTCATTTGATCTTTGTTATTCAGCGTCACTTTTCTGCCACTTTTGGCTAATCGCCACGACGCGGATGACTGATAACATAATGAAATTGATGAAGGGATGTTCACACAGAACACCAATGTCCAGATTGGGATTCGAACCTCTGTGTCGTAGTGCGCTGTGCTAACCACTCCGGCATAAAGATCGGCTCGAGAATTTTAGATTCGGTCGACATCAAAGTCAGAGGAAAGCGACAGGGAACAAAGTAAACCCCTTCAAATTCGGACACAACCTTAAGCTTAGAGTTGCTACCTCCATTTGTTGCAAGGTGCATAAATCGTAAACTTAAACCACAGCTAGAATATCTACAGGGTAGGGTTCTTTGTAGACAAAGAAACCAGACAGGATGCCTTCCAATGGAGACGTTTAAACGAATATATTATATAAACAAGGATACATGGAAATAGAATATTTACACGATGAGCTACTTTTCTCTATAATTCTCATTTGCAGTCAACTTTTATCTTTATATATCTTTTATTATTTTTCCTTTAATTTGTATATTCTTCTATATGGACTTCCTTCTTAATGAACGGTCTAGATCTGGACTTCCTTCTAGATTTCCTAAGTGGGCTTCCTTCGTAATGGACGTTCTGGATCTGGACTTCCTTCTTGTCTTCTTTGTGAACTTCCATCTGGGTTTCCATTTACTTATGTTTTTGACGATTTAATGAATTCCTTTATCCTTTTCCAGCTTCCTCCTTTAAACTTTGAGGATAATACTAATATCCTCTATTGCGGCTGCGATTTTAACGCGCCAACACTAACTGGGTACAACAGAGTGTATAGGGGAGACCGGGGTAATTAGAACATGGGGTTATTGGAACATGTTAATGTAGAATAATTTAAAACGAAAAGACTGGTGTAATAACATTTCATACCTATGTACCTACACTAAACCTACATGCAGAAAATTTGTTATTGGAATAACTACACAAAAGTAAGTTTTATTTGACTTTTATTATACACCTGCAAAAATGATGTGACGCATGCTTGGTGTTTCTCTGCTTCTGCATATACTGGATGTGAATGAAAGAACCCTTTCAAAATTTTCTTCACCCCTATAATAAAACATAAGGGCACACATCATTTCATGTGAGTTTGGTTGTCTATGGGCAATTTGCCTGGTTTTTATAAGCAAAGTTCTTATTACCCCAAAAATTTCTGCAAATGGGTTATTAGAACATTGCGTAATTTGCTTGATTTCGCTTGGGTATACTAGATTGTACATGTAACTATTAGAAGTTTTTTCTTTACTACATTGTAGAATGGCCTGTAACCTTTCAAATAAATCATAGAACACTGATTTTCATTCACACATATTTGCTTCACAGCTGGGAAATTGAACTTTATGAAAAAAATACGTTAACTTGGGATTTTATTTAAACAAGCATTGATAACTCCAGAAGAAGTAGAGCTATTGTGTTCAAATTTGCAGGGTAAATGGGACATTTATATATGATGTTCGTATTACCCCAACAGCAATCCAAAGCTATTCAGTTGAAATTTCTAACTTATGTTCCATTAACCCCAAATGGGGTAATTGGAACAATTTTATGGTGTCATGACAATTTTTTTTTTGGACGAGTATTTGCAATGCAGGTATGGTCATTATTTTTTTCAAAAATATGCAAAAGATGTCCTTTTAAATGGTAGAAATTTTGAAAAAATCCATCAGTAACTTTCTGAGTAATTTACAGTGGAACTTCAACAGGCTGTTTCCTGTTCTAATTACCCCGGTCTCCCCTACTTGGTGCCAGACGACTGACACGCGCAACTATTTACATTATTTGGTCCTATTGGGTACGTAACAGAGTTGTTTGCTCCTTGTGACGTTCTTCTGACGTTATGGATCTAGGAAGAGAGCTTTCATTTTTAGTAAGCGTGGGTAGCAAGTATACCCGTACCGTTCGAAAGTTCATGGAACAGTTGGCGAAAACTTTTCGCAATCTGAAGAGCTTGTAAAGTTAGTAAACCTAACGCAGCACATCTCAGATGAAGTGTATCTTCAAATAAACTTTCAGGGGAGGTGCGAAAGTTGTCGAAAATGCATCCAATTCCCTGAGGAATGCGGAGCTCTCCTTCATCGAATTTGAAGGAGCTAACTTTGAGATATTTCGGAAACAACTTGAATCGGACGAAAAACTCCGTTCCTTGATATCAGAACCCGGTAAAGTATTTTCATCAATATTTGTTTGTGATAAATTGGTAGTGATTTCCGACGTAGCTTATATTCCATACTAGCTAATTACCAGGCGTTGGCCGGGTATTTATTTATCCCAATCTTCTATTAAAGTTGTGTGGGAGAAAGATGGCCATTTTAAATCCACTCCGCAGACCTAATAGACTGCCCGTGTGAATTGTTGATCGTGATCGAGAAAGCAAGTCTGTCTCTCTCTCTCAAATGTCATCGTGAATGTCGCCAATTAGCTTAGCAACTCCGAAAACTATGGATTCGACACTAATGTAGGCCATTTTTGACATTTCTTTCAACCCCTCTCGCCCACCATGCCGACAGGTGATTAATTTGGAGCCGAACGGCATTGGGAGTGTAACTATTCATCTTAGCGACCCTGAAAACTATAGATTCCACATTAACATCGGTCGTTTTGGATCATTCTTACATGTCATCCCTTCCCACCCCCACCCCTAGGTGTGCCAGGGGTGTCTTGGAGTTGAACGGAATTGGGATTGTTACTATTCATCTTAGCAAACCCCGAAAACTATGGATTTCACACTAATATCGTTCGTTTTCAATTATTTTTAGATGTCACCCCTTCCCACCCCACCTCCTGGGGTGCCATGGGTGTCTTGGAGTTGAACGGCATTGGGAGTGTCGCTCTCCATCTTAGCGACCCGGAAAACTATGGATTCCACACTAATATCGGTCGTTTTCGATTATTTTTACAGTCACCCCCTTCCCACCCTCACCCCTTGGGGTTTCAGTGTCTTACCCCCACAGTATTCATTTCCAGATATCAAGTGATACGTGTACCAAGTTTGGTTGAAATCGCTCCAGGCGTTCGAGAGTTATGCCGGAACAAACACACATATAGCTATACACACGTACATCCTTTTTTATAATAAATAAGAGATTCATGCCATTACTACATTTTCACTTCTTGTATTAGCACCAAAGGCATTCTGTTCATCTTAATTCTGTTCGTGTTGTACTCTATTGGTCTTGAGAATAGGAAATGCACCCATCATTTTAACATTCTTGTCCATTGCATATTTGAAATATTATATCGTGTGACATTGAACGCAGTTTCACTAAATGTAAATCTGTTTATATGGAGATTCTTGTTTAGAAAATGCACCTTACAGCACGTACAAGAAAGTTTGCTAAGCCATTGTTTTGGTGACAAAAAATAAAACATTTTTTTTTTATTTGAATTTTGAATTATTCTGCTAAGTAAGCCAGCACTTTTTAGCACATACAAATCCGTTTCCTTATCTTATTCCATTGTCATGTAGACAGTCCCAACTAGTTTTGGCTTATAACTTTTTAATGGCGCTTTTCCGGACCGGAGATCCTTATCTCATATTAGTACTTGGGTCGGTTTCCATCCACCCTGCCAGTTTGATTCAAAGTCACGAAAACATTCTGTACCCTGTACCAGCTAACTGTAGACCAGTCGAACGAGAACAAGTCTCTGCGCAAGTAGTGACGCGAGACGACTCCACCAATGAACAGTGAGAGAAACGGGATTTACCCGCTTTCCCTGCTTCGCTCTACAGCGTTGCAAACTTTTGAAAACGATATTACCCTACGCACATGGCAAACGGGCCGTATTTTTGTCTCCAGGTCCGTACACTTGGGTCCGTATTTCTTAGGGAAATTTTGACAAGCCGTGCATTTAGCGTACGGACTAAGGTCTGAACCGTACGTTCGTACAGTCAAGGACACTTCTGGGTTATAACAATTCCATTAACATTCAATGGAATCGTGTCCATGACTGTACATGCCATAAAATTTCCATACATGTGCGATCAGGACCGTACGGTTGGCAACACTGCTCTTTCACCACTCGATTTCCCTCCTCCTCCTCTGCCGTTATGCTCGGCCCTGCTCCACAGTTAGCTGGGACAGAGTATAGAAGAAAATTGTCGCTAGAAGCAAAAATGATAGCATACTTCAAACTCTGCATTCGCTACAAATGCAAATTTCATTAGGATAGGCAAGCAAGATAAAACTAGATAACACATAAACACGTTTCCAAACGTTAAGCACGCAATGGTAAAATCAACAAACATGGAAAAGTAAAGCTCTGATTAACACAAAATTGCAAATGACGATAGCAAATATGTTTATGCATTAAAGAAAACAAGAATTGTGTACAAAGATGAAAAGAAATATTTACTTTTCGTAAATTATATAACGTCACATTTGGGTTATTAACATAATGATATTTAAAGGCAAACAAACCAAACAAAACTTACAGTAATATTGTATGTGACCACCCCGGACCTTCACACAAGCTTTACAACGATTTTCCATGCTTTCAATGAGGTGGTCAACCATCACAGATACGAGCAATGGCTATTTCTCCATTAAAGCAGTTTCCAACTCTCTCAGACGGGCTGGAGGATATGAACGTGCATAGACAGCACGCCCGAGGGCATCCCAAAGGTTTTCAATGGGATTAAGGTCGGGGGAATACGCCGGCCACTCCATACAAGAAATGCCCTCACTTTCCAGGTACTCGTCAACAATGTTGGCTCGATGGGGACGGGCATTATCGTCCATAAGGAGGAAATCAGGACCAACTGCTGCAGCGTAGAGTCTCACAATGGGGTCTAGGACTTCATCCCGATACCGCGCAGCAGTCATAGAACCGTCTTTAAAGATGTGCAGCTCGGTGCGATATCCCATTAAAATTCCAGCCCACACATGACGCTGCCACCTCTGAATGCGTGATGTTCGATGGTGTTCTTGGCCTGATTGCGTGTGCCTCGTTCTCTCCAGATCCTTACACGCTTATCATCTGATTCTAGGGCAAATCTGGACTCGTCCGTGAACAGGAGGTTGCACCAATCTGAGACAGCCCAATTGACATTTTGACGACACCACTTTAATCTTGCCCCTCTGGTTTAGACGCTTAGTGCAACACAAACACGTGGTACTCGGGCGTACAATCCCTTCATGTGGAGCCTTCGGCGCACAGTACTGGCATATATTGGCTTAACAAGTGCCGCTGCAACCATGGATGTAACAGTTGTGGAGGTCTCTCGGGTACTGTAACAATATATCGATCATCAGAGGAGGCGGTGACCCTTGGACGACAGGGTACATGTCTCCGGACAACTGTTTGACTTGTTTGGAATTGTTTCCATAATCGAGAAATTACCGAATGATCAAAGCCTTCTTTGATTGACTGTCCTGCTTCAATGCGTCCGACGGCAAGCCAGCGCTTAATGTCTTTAATTCGTCTTCTTTCAGCCATAGAAACACGAATATTATCAAACATAATTCTACAAAAGTAATAAACCCTTTGTATCAGCTTTTAAATGCACCACAAACCTTTCAGAATGCTGGCGTCTACAACGAAAGTGTGATGATTCTTGCACGAAATCCTCTCTTTTATGCTATTTCAAGAGCACAGATTAAGCACCTAGATACATACGATTCATTACAAAAAGGAAACTACACATAAAAACTGACATCTACATCCGAAGCAATTTTCAGCCACTCAAATTCACATACGCTTTCGAAAATTTGCATTGCGTGCTTAACTTTTGGAAGGCAGGGTACTACCATCTGAAAACTCTTCTATTGTCTATATATTAGTCTCAAGTCAGTGATACCGCTGTTGTGGTCCTGTTGTATTTTTCATCGTTATAGATCAGAGGATTTATCCAGGTAACCTCACCCCTCTAAAGGTTCTGGCGTCTGGAGGCTGGTGTTGCCAAATGATTGTTGAAGACATGACGATTGACGATGCTATATTGCAAGAATCCTTCAAAAGGTGAAGCAAATAATATCAATTAGCTATTCAGAATCCTTATGTGGCAAATTCTTTTCCGTTCGTAGTCTGAAATTCTTCCTCCATGTGCATTGGTTGCCTTCCTCTCCCCTCTGCTTAGGAACGACGTGTTCCCATTCCCCTCACGAAGGGAATGGGTGAGCTCTGGCTCCAAGGTCCTGTCAATAAATGGAAAAACTCGCGTAATAGCTGCAAGGTCTTCTGGCAGAAGACAGACCGTCTAGTCATGGGAATTACAGCTGAATAAACCTTCTTGACTACAGACACCCTGTAGAGGAGACAGAGGCTGTGTGTTCGAATCGGCAGCTGATGTCGCCTAGAGCACCGTTCTACCTGCCGAATCCGCCTACCGACTTCATCCAAATCTGCGGCTTAGGTGGAGTTGTAGGGGACAGGTGGAAGGTGCGACAGGTGCACGCTTCAATCAGGGTTGTTAAAGAACCGAAACATTTTTTTCTGGCACAATTTAAATTCGATCCAAGTTGCGTATTGTTTTATTAAAATAAGGTTCCTGGACCGTATATAAGTTGAACCGGAAAAAGGTTTCTGGACCGTATTTAAATTCATCCGGAAAGAGGTTCCTGGATGGTATTTTAATTGAGCCGGAAAAAGGGTTCCTGGATGGAATTTAAACACTTCATACATAAAAAGGTTCCTTACGGTCCAGAACCCATTTACGCTTTCTGATTTTCTCTCCTGGACCGGAATTGAATTGATTAAGAATTCCTGGACCTTTAACAACCCTGGCTTCAATCCGCTGTAGTCCTATTCTTTGTAGCCATATTTCAACTTTCACCTTGTAAAGGCAACATTTACCGAATAAACGATCTAAAACTCAGTGCTACGTGGATATCGATAACACTGTGTTTACTTTATAACTGTAAAAGAACAAATCGTATGCCACATTTTCAATGTCAGTAGAATAGATGGAAAAGCATTGTGGTGTTTAGTTGATGTCTGCCTCTGCTTCCGTACTGTGCGTCTGCGCCCCAGATCGCTTTGAATGACGTTCGAACTGACACACAGGAAAAGTGGCAACTGCTCAATTTTGACGACTTCGACGACGCAGGGGAGCGACGGCAATGAACGTAAATATGCAATTGCAAATTCGGACACTACCAACAACATGCATTATCATTGTTTTGATTTGATTAATTGATTTGGCTTACTTTTACTTAGTTTTTGATTGATTGATTTGGTGTTTGAAGCCCACTTTATGCACAGTAAGGCTAATCGGGACTGGACCTACAGTTTAAAGTGGGATCCGGACCACTTGTGCCTCTATCGAACCCGGGACCCCTTGATTGCAAGGCAGCGACGCTACCACTGCGCCATCGGGGAGGCCTTACTTCGCTTTCGTGCCACTTCTGGATAATCGTGAAGATGAGAATGAGTCATGATACGATGAAGTTGATGAAGGGCACTCGCAAAGAACACCCATGCCAAGGACGGGAATCGATCCCGGGACTCTTTACGTCTTCTGACTGAGGCCGGTAGATATTATCTTTGCAAAACACATTGCACCATATTTTCGAAGCTTGGTTTAAAAAACAAGAGTCTCCTAAAGTGTTCACGGATTTTTCTATATTTGGGTGGTGATTGTTTTTAGATGAGACACTTATCACTACGATATTTACAAACATCGATATTTAGAAATCACCACCAAATGCTTCTCAATTGATCCACCAGACAACATTTCGAGTTATAGTCTTGAGAGTCTGCAAAGGAGATTCTGATATATTGAAGAACACTGGTGTAAAATAGTTGTATATTAGGTCTATGATAGGTTTCAACTAGTTTCCAAATTCAAGTACTTAGGAGTAATAGTAACAAATGAAAATGATATTAAAGAGGAAATAAAAAGCGGGCTTAATTCAGGAAATGCAGGTTACTTTTCTCTTCATAAACCTTTGTTTTCTCGTTTAATATCTAAGAAACTAAAAGTTATTATATGGATGCGAAACTTGGACACTGAGATTGAAAGAGGAACATAAATTGAGAGTATTTGAAAATAAGATCCTTAGGAAAATATTTGGACCTAAAATTGATGAGGAGACAGGTGAGTGGAGAAGGTTACATAATTTAGAACTACATAATTTGTATTCATGTCCAGATATTATTAGAATCATTAAATCAAGAAGACTTAGCTGGGCAGGCTATGTGGCACGAATGGGAGAGGAAAGAAGGGTTTGCAGGATTATTGTTGGGAAACCTGATGTTAAGAGACCTGTTGGAAGGCCAAGACGAAGATGGAGGGACAACGTAGAGATGGACCTAAAGGAAATCGTTAGGGATGGAAAAGAATATATGTAGATCTTGCTCAGGATAGGGACAGATTGAAGGCCTGTGTTACTGCAGTCATAAACCTTCGGGTTTAAGAAGGCTATAGAGTTAGTTAGGTGTACGACTTATTGATCCATCCACGTGAATAATTTCATGTGGATCTCTCTATATAATATATAATTTACCCTTACTCCTTCCACAGATGGAGAAATGTAGGATGTTCGGGAAGAAGCACTTAGGTTAAGAAATGCAATTTTACAGCATACACTTTTTCAAACATTAATTCTTTCAATAGCAAACATTTCAAACACGATGTACATCTTGAATCATCACTGTTTAGATTCTGCCCAATTCAGGGTGTCCCATAAAAATGTGTACAGACGTTAACAGGAATATCAAAATCATGGTTCATTGCATTTTGAAGCATTGGTTTGAAAGAGTTACATTCCAAGAAGAGTCCATGCTCAATGCATATGATCCTGATCGTTTTGTAAGTGGTACTTGGAAAAATGTGCTGGAACAGGTGGATTGGATGAAGAGGTTCAGAGAAATACCTCTTGCGTTTATCAGATCTCACGCCACTAGACTGTTTTTGTGGAGGGATGCATAAAATATAAAGTTTCAGGACAAAATCTGCAAGAGTCGGCGAATTGAAGGCAGCTAATGGACGAGATTGCGCCCAATACAGAACGAAATGATTCTTGATATTTGCGATTCCATTCCTTCGCGTTTCCAGCAGTGCCTGAACCAGAACTTTCTTCAGTTTGAAAGGTGTTTGACACAGAAAATTATTCATGTCTGTGAATTATTTTAAATTTTGAAAATGAACTTTATGTTAATAACCACTGACGCTATAATCATTCAAAATGTGTATATATTTTATTGGGACATCCCGTATATAAATTTTTACTTATATAATTTATAATTCATTCTGGGACAACAACAAGAAAATCCAGCTTGTGACTTATGTGGTTTTTCCCAAACACCCTAGACCTTTGGATAAACCCCTTCACTGATACATTTGTGCTGTTCTTAAATCTGTATGGATACTGATGTTCTTTTTTTTTCATTTACAGACCGTCTCCGTAGGAGTCTCTGTGTTGACCCTCACCTTCATCTCAATCGACCGCTGGTATGCCATATGCTTTCCCCTCATGTTCAAATCAACCACGAGCCGAGCGAAGACTGCCATCTTTGTCATCTGGTTCCTGGCGCTGTGTTTCGGTAAGTACATCCATCATATTATTATACTTCATTTAACGGTAAGCGAGACATAACATATTCAACACCAGACTGCAGCAAATGCAATTGAGGTCGTGCTGTATGAAGAAATGCACCAAGACAGAAATTGAATTCTGAAACCACGATCGCATATATCTACACCTCGAATTTTAGGTTTTTAACCTATTATTTCCTTTACAGGTATGTAAGAAATAATAAGTTATGTCAGCGTTTCGTTAAAGAAAACCAACAACTGATGAAGGTTTATGGTGCCTAAAAGAAAATATTTTGCTTGTTAGAACCTATTTTAGGTTTAAGCACCTAAATGAAGCCTTTTTTTTAGGTTTTTGCATGTTTTTAAAGGTTCTACAGGATTTTTATGTCACACGGAGGCAGTTGCTTTGTTTGGTCACGAAAAAATTCAATGACGAACATGTTTGAAGCGTACTCTATGTCGATTTCCCTTCCTCCATGGCGATTTCTCAAAGCTCTAAACAAAGCAAAATGTCTGGTGCCACTGTTACCTGTACAATCCAAAGTGGTCTGATCTGTGTGGTCTTGCTCACTTTCGCGTCACTTCGGTTCTTTGAGGCTTTCACGCCTTGCAAACTAACATTTCAGCATTGAAGTTTGCACCACTGACTATGTTTTTATTGAAAGATTATTTTCAGCATATAAGATGATCCTCACAGACAAAATTGCGGAGTTTGACTGTGGATAACATGAAATAAGATTTTTGCCTAACTATACGGCGAAGAGTGGATTTTGATAGCAAATTCTCAATGGTAAGTCCTGCCATCGCCGTAGGGTTAGGCAACACACATAACGTTATGCAAGATGGTTGTTATTTCAGGATAAGGGTGTCCCATTTTAATTTCAGGTGAATATACCTAATCAGCATTTTTCAGAAATTTTGAAGTATTTTAAGTTTTTCTGAACCTACTTCAGAATTTTTCGAGCCTAACTTAAAATTTTTAGGACCTATTTTAGGATTTTTAGAGCCTATTTTAGGAACCTAAAAGCACACTTTTTAGAACCTAAAAATCAGAGGTTTACATATAACACAAATCCTCGCTCACTAGTTTCGGGGACGTAATCTTGCGTACTGCCCAAGAAGGAGTCTTTTTTTTTCTTTTCCACAAGTTACCACAAACGTCAAGCATACGCAGACGTATATTTTCCCATTCTTCCATTCTAAAATTTTCTCGGTTTCAAGAAAAACACGGAATTGGAAGTAACAAAAGTTCATTTCGCTGGAATTGGAGTTTCGAAGACCGTTCCTTTTATAATTTAGCACCTCACACATGTTGATAAGTTATTGTAAAACATCAGACCCTTGCAATAGCACTAGTATGCTATATCCCCTGAAAAATCTATAAAAATTTACAATGTACAGTAACTTAGTCTCTAAAAATGTGTAAACTGAACAATTTATATTTTACAATAGTCTCTGAAAATCTATACAGTGAATATGTTTCTGAAAATTGATAAGGTGAATATTTTCTATTATAATATAGTCTCTGAAAAATGTATAATGTGAACAATTTCTATTATACTACAGCCTCTGAAAATGTATACTGAACGTAACCTATTATACTAAAAAAATTGCACTCCATGAAAAATTTATAAAGTGCACATTTCTGTTATGCAATGACCTCTGAAAAAAATTATAAAGTGAACATTTTTTGTTATACCAGTAGATCTCATCGACTTAGGGACACAGCCCTTCTAGCACACCAAATATCATTTTTGTAGCTTGCATCGATTTGAACATATCGCAGTGTTAAAATTAATGGATTTAAAATCTTGATAATTTTACTGCCATGAACATATGGGTGGACCAGTGAAAACATTTATGCCAAGTCGTCTTCTTAACAAAATTTCAAAATGCTATATATTAAGTTTCGTTTATATCGATAGCCCACGTAAGCTTTTACATTGTTTCCGAGTGCCACACAAACAAGACACATGGGTTTATCATGTCGCATTAAGCATTTTTTGTGTCTGGTCAAGTTCATATTTATAGCACTGATGTTTCCGGGATACACGGGCGGACGGGACAATAAATTAGGTATTTTCTTCAAAAATTTTTGAATAAGTCTCTTGTCCAGTATTACGGCGGGCGGTCTATATGCTGGCAAGGGAAATGTGGAGCGGGAAAGCGACCAATCCAGCGCGTTGAGCCTATAGAACGAGGTGAACACAGCACCTCCTCCCGCGACGTCGTAACTCTCTGCGCCACAGCTGTCGTCTGGTTGGTCTGCTGCGTATTCCCCGCTCCCCACTTTCCTTGCCAGCATGAAGGGCAATTATATTCACTATGAAAAGGCACGGCACTTACAACTAAGAATAGACTAACTATGTGTAACGTTCTACTAAGAACAATGTTAACTTACGCTTGCGTCGTGTGGCAGCACATTGCCCCAACCAATCAAAGGCCACTACAAAGTATCTAGAACAAGATACTATATCTCGACGACAAGGAAAACAACCTTCAGTCAATATATATATATATATACACACACTACCGACAAAAAGTTTAAGACCACCATGAAAAACGGCCAAAAAATCAGTATGGAGTGTTGTATGGAACTAATGGTTCCTGTCCAGGAAAGACATAACGATGATACACATGGAAAATGCAATGTAGTCTAGTTTGAACCCCGTAAGACGCGAAACCAATTTTTTTCCGAATGTGTAGCATGTGGTTGGAAAAATAGAAAGTGACAAAAATGTTGCTGAAGTTGGCAACATTGCAGCTGTGTGCGTGAAACCGGTCAGTACGGTAGCCAGCATCATGCGCATCCTTATCAGTGGCTCAGGGTCAGTTGCTGTTCATGCAGGCGACATTGCGAGCCCATTATTGTGTGTGAGGTGTGCAAGGTAAGTGGAGCTGTGTGAAATGGCCCGTCATCGTGGGGAACAGGCGATTTCGGTTGAAAAGCATGCTGTGATATGTGCACTGAAAGATGAAGGTTATTCGGAATGCGAGATAGCAAGAAAACTGAATATTTCTAAGACTGTTGTTCATTGTGCATTGGACAGATACCGTAAAACCAACAGTCATGCTGACCGTGCACGTAGTGGAAGAGCTCGTGTAACGTCTGCAGCTGACGATAGATATATTACAGTAACTAGCAAATGGAACAGGCGCCTAACAGCACCAGTCATCGCTGCTTCCCTGAATAACAGCCGAGTGACGCCTGTGGCTGTGTCAACGGTGAAGAATAGGTTGCGTGAAGAAGGGCTGCATGGCAGAGTAGCTGCTAGAAAGCCACTGTTACGACGTGAGAACAAGACGAAACGATTGGCCTGGGCTAAAACGTACCAAGGTTGGACTGTGGATAACTGGAAACGGGTATTCTGGACCGACGAATCCAAATATGAATTATTTGGCAGCAATGGGCGAACCTTTGTGCGTCGAAAGGTCGGCGAGAGAATGAAAGAAGAGTGTCTTGTTCGCAGAGTGAAACATGGGGGTGGAAGTGTAATGGTGTGGGGATGTTTTGCCGGAAACCAGATGGGGGACCTTCATAAAATTCAGGGAACATTGGTAAAAGAAGGGTATCATCAGATATTGGTGCACCATGCCATCCCCTCTGGTTGTCGTCTTGTTGGTAATGGGTTTATTTTTCAGCAAGATAATGATCCCAAACATACAGTGATGGACAAAAGTAATCATACAGTGAAACTGAAAGGAAGAAAGGACGAATTGCAGCAGCTAGGAAAACAATAAGGAAGTCAAAACTGTTAATGCTTGACCATGTATGCACCAAACGATATATTGACAACAACAATAAATATCAGATGCTGCTTGTAGAAAAATAAAATACAATACATTCTCAATACCCGCTTCTTTGGCTGGACAAAAGTATTCATACACCAACATAAAAGTTCACTTTGAAGACAAGAAAGGAACAAATACCATGTCGTCAGAATTTAGTATGCATTCATCTGTTATGGAGAACAGCTGTCAGTCTCTTTTGCATATAATGAACAAGAAGCGTGGTTATTTCAGATGCAATATTGTGCCACTCATGCAAAATGACCTATTTCAGTCTATTCTTGCTTGTTATGTCATGTTTTCGGAGTCTGGTTTCCAAATGGCTCCAAAGATGTTCAATGGGGTTAAGGTCTGGGGACTGAGTGAAGTTTTGAGTGTGTGGGGAGTATTATATAACAACCAAAGGCGGACAATCTCAGCTGTATGTTTAGGGTCGTTGTCCTGCTGGAAGTAAAAATCATTCCCAAGACCCAAATGATCGATACTCTGCTGCAAATTATTCTTCAGAATATCCAAATAGACAAATCTATCCATAGTTCCCTCAATAAAGACGAGTTCTCCAACACCTGAGGCTGACATACAGCCCCAGACCATAACGCCACCACCTCCATGTTTAACTGTGGCCAAGAGATTTCGAGGCTCAAGCTCAGTATTGGGCTTTCTCCACACCAAAATTCTACCATCACTATGGATAATATTAAATTTACTCTCGTCTGTAAACAACACTTTATCCCAGAAGTCCAAACTTTTACTCACATACTCCTTTGCAAATGTTAATCTGGCCTTCTTGTTCTTCATACTGATGTATGGCTTCCTTCTAGGTACCCTAGCTCTGTACCCTGCTCGGTTGAAAAGCCTTCTAATACTTCTTGAGGACACTTGTTTTCCCAGGTATTCGTGAACATGTGCCGACACTGCTGCCGATGTTAATTTTGGGTTTTTCTTGATCATTCTCAACAGTCCTTGTTTCTCTCTCGAAGTAAGTTTCTGAGGACGCCCAACCCTTTCCCTATTTATCAGCACTTTTGCGTCATTATATCGTTTGATGACACTTTGAACAGTCGCACGACTTCTCCCAACTATGTCTGCGATATCAGAATATGATTTCTTATTGTGGTATAATGATATCATAATTCTCCTCTCTTCGATCGTGGTTTCCTTCCCTTTGCGGCCCATTTGACTTCCTGCAGCACGCCAACACCAAACCAACCACTTCCTTACACAGGTGCAAGTGCAGTAAACAAATATCTGGCACTAAATGATGGAAACGGTTGTTTCACGAACTTTTTTTTGGGTTTATAACCTGGCGTATGAATACTTATGACCATCCAGAAAGCAGTTTCTCTAAGGATTACTCACATTTCTCACGACAATTTCAATTGTATGCACACAATTGCTTTGCGTTTCTATTCTTGCCATTCCAATGGGGCATATGTGCTACAGACGTGACTTGCCTTTACGGTCTTTTTTGTATAATAACATGTTTCATTCAGACAATGCCTTTGTATGAATACTTATGTCCATGACTGTACATCCCAATTGTGCACGCGGTATTTGGAACGCAAGGCAACAGCAGGAGCATTAGTTCTCATGACGTGGCCACCACAGTCTGCTGATCTTTCACCAATTGAACTGCTATGGGACCAAATCGATAGGGACATCAGGAAGAAGATACCCAGCAACACTCAACAGCTATGGGAATTCATCAACGATGCCTGGCGTAACATTCAACCATCCTATCTGGAAAAACTATTGGAGCGCATGCCACGTGTTTGCGCTGCTGTCATTAAGGCCCATGGCGGGCATATTGATGAAAGCAAAATTTGAGGTGACATTAGTATGTATAGTGGCTGTACTATGTTTGTACATTGCCAAGCAGATTCTTACATCTGTTTCTTGTACATTAATTACGAAATACATTCATTTCTACTGATTTTTGGCACTTTCCTGGTGGTCTTAAACTTATTGTCGGTAGTATATATATATGTATGTGTGTGTGTGTGTGTGTATATATATATATATATATATATATATTATACATACATACACACACACATACCTGTATAAAATAAATTGGTCACGCTACGAAGTCAGTGTTTCTACCTAGTAAGGCAAGGACGTTTCACTATGTTTGTGTCACTTCATCCATTTCTTCAGTTTTTCATTCATCCATACTGTCATACTTACCCGTACACACAAAAGAGACGTGAAATAACTAAAATAGAAATAGATTTTGTAAAAATAGTAATGTAGCAATAGTAATAAAATAATAATAATATCCTAGCTCAATTAAGTATCGTTTGGCATAATTTCACAGTTCAAACAGCACTTTCATGGCTGAGTGGAGTTCCACTCTACCTCTCCACTCCATGTTCAAGTAAGACGAGGAGGAAACTGGTTTTTGAGCAGGCCGTTGGAGGAGCCATAGCAATAGTTTATTATGGAATTCTCCCGAGAAATCAATAGGTCTGGCAACACTGACGTTGATCGCACCCCTGTCCTTTTCCCCACCCGCCAAGCGCGATGAGGTTCTGCGCAGGTTTCTTTCCTTGTAGTTCCACTATAAGAATAATCTCTGGCGCAGATCGGTACGTACCTACCATTCAAATAAGAAAAGCAGTAAACCACGAAACGCTATTTGAAGTCATGCAACGCGAAAGGTTGAAATTCTGGGCACAACAACCTAACCACCATAATCCGACCATAAATACCATAGGCGAACATGATCCCAGAAGACGCATTCAGAAAATGCCTAGACTAAATTAAGAAACAAATCCAATGCGCCAGTTTATAATGTAAAATCAAGCAGTGTTGTTTGGAAACTACTTGGATGAGTGACAGTCTAGTCTACCGAATCATAACATTTCAATTACTGTTAATTAAAAGTTTACTACATAAAACTCGTCATGTTCGGAGTAAATTAAATTAGTACTGTTGCCCCTACTACGTGAACCTAAGGCAATACGTGGCGATAGAAATATAACATAATGTTTCAAGATTCCCATACCCAAGTAACACGACAGCCGTGCGAGCAGGAATATTAGAGACGAAAATAAGAATTGCAACAAAGACATGGAGATAAGGACACAATACGAGCAAGAAGGCAGGGGAACAAAGTTGTCGAAACTTCTAAATAACATAACCCGCCATGATCTTGGCGCCCACCGTAAGACTAGACAAGAGTTATGGTAACTTAAAATGGTAACCTTAGCTAATTCGTCGATAATAATCTCTCCTGTACGTTCATGGCAAAATGTGAAGTATAGGGAGATTATTTCCATAACACCTTTGGTTGTTATGCATTTGAATCTTCGGAACGAGTCCCAACTCTCGAAGCAGCCAATCAACGAAGCGAGCCGCTGACGTCATCTCAACCCAGAACCTATCGCTAAGCCCCCTGCTCAGGCTCTACACGCCCACTAGGCTCGCTAGACAGACTCGTGTAGGCCTCTGGAGATCTTCCGAAAGTAATTCGACTCTACAGACCATAACTCTATCCTATTTTGTTTGTTTTTAAGTTCACTTTATGCAGGGGAAGGCCAATCGAGACAGGATCCGAACTACCATGTGCCGCTGACTACACAATAGCAAGTGAATAAGAGCTTCTTACTGAACCAACTTGTCTCCTATTGACTGGATTTTACATGCACTAGATGTATGTAGGTTACGCCACACCATTGTTGAGATGGACTCTCTAACAATGCTTCAGTTCACGTTATCATCCAAGCGTGTACCAGCGCTTGATAATAACCCAGGCCAATGGCGTCCCTTGGGCTGTGGCTGAGTAGTCGAGTTTGAGTGACAAAATTAGAGAGTTTGCAAGGTAATGCGAAGCCTAATTGGTTCAATTATTCATACATTTGTATCCTAGGCCAAGGGCATGAAGATCAGCCATCACAATGGGCAAAAGCTGAAATGCGTACTCTTACCCAAGGGTAGGGTTCGTTTGTTCTGTTTATGCGTGTCGCGTATCGAGATCGTGCAAGCAACAAAGGCTACAAACACCAAACATGGTAGACTGATACCATTGTGTATTGTCGTACATAATAATTGTTCAGTTACATGTACAGGATGACGCATATTTTATCTACCAAAACGGTTGGCAACCCTTTCCGAAAGCCAGACTCGTTAGCGTATACTTTCAGCTACAATGCGTAAACCTTCAACTTTCGCTTCGCGCGCGTGTGTACATATAATTTGGTAATACGTCCATTGAGCTTACTACGGTGAAGTGATTCTATTTTCACATAATACAGTGGTTCTCAAACTGTGTTACGCATACCCCCCGAGGTACGCGATCAGCTCGGAAGAGAAATGTTGAGAATACCAACACAACATTTTTTTGCAGGTGTGTAAAGTAGACTTCATTGTATCAGACTTCATAGCTTTAACACTCAACAGGAAAATAAGGTCGTTTGTCATTGACACTCTTATCTTTGTTTATATATTTTGAAATAAAATACTCGTTCGAAATCAGCCGGACCCTGTGGCCGAGTGGTTAAGTTCCGCGGAAGTGCCAACGCGAGCAACATCGCCGTGTCTCTGCTCGTGAACCGGTGAGTCATCGGGACTCTGGCGTGCTAGACGACGCGAAAGTTTCAAGTTACATAAAGTTGTTAAATTGAAGGAAAATGGAAATCCGTCGTGTAAATACGCTAAAATGTGAAGTGTGAAGAAGTGCCCATCATCGCTGATGCTTCATCGTTGGATACGGGTTACTATTGCCTTGACTGAAGACCAGGTATTAAGTATTGAACTGGCCCAATACCGTAAGTGCGTATATATTAAGCTAGTGACGCGTCTATTAGGCGAACAGTTAATGAACAAATTTGAAGGGAAGTTAGTGTATTGTGATGAGGATGATGAACATTAAATTAGATTAGATTGGGCTGATAGGACAACTACACTAGTGAGACTACATGTTATACCAATGGAAATAACCGACAGCCATATCCGTACAGTGCTTGCGCAGTATGGTGAAATTAAGACCCCTCCGGTGGAAGAGCCATATTCGGATGAGCATATTTATAAAACTCGTACAGGCATTAAGTTGGTGAGAATGTTTCTGAATAAGCCAATCCCGTCCTATGTATCAATACAGGGCATGCAATATTGGGTAACATATTATAGACAGAAACCTACCTTTAAAATATGTGAAGACACTCAACACACAGCACGGTTTTGTCCACAACGACGTGGTGCTATGGGGGAGCGAGTGATGCAAGATAATACTGGATCATGTGCTCCTCCTGTAGAAATCCAGCCTAAGCAGTCATATGCAGCAAGGGTACATGGACCACCTAGCCAACGTTCAGCGCACGAGACGGATATAAAGGCTGACACACAATTTACAGTGTTGCCAATTCCAATGCAGTTGCAAGAAAAAATGTGAACAATGAACGCGATAAAAATCTGCAAATAGAGCCGAAAAAAGCTGATGTTTTAGAACACAAAATGCACCCCCTACGAAGGAAACACCTCTACCTGCGTCTATCCACAGCACATCGTGGGCGGAAGATGTGGCATCCTTAGACAAACTCCACAGTGACGTACAGGATAACGTGTTGGTGACGGACAGTCTGGAAACAACTGATCAAGAGATGCTCGAGTCTGACACTACGAGTAATCTTGAAATGGAGACTGACATGTCCGAAGCAGGAGGATCACATACACTGGAAGATCAACAAAGCAAAGTTCAGCTTGGTGAAACCACAACAGGAACTAAGGACAATGCCAAAAGAAAATCAAATGTGAAGAGACTCCAGGAACAGAAGCAGTTGAAGAAGAAAAAAGTACAACAAAATGTGGCACCTAACCACCACCACAAGAAGAACGTGAAGCAGCAGGCAATAGCCCCCTCCCCAGTGCGTATAACCAGATCCCAAAGTGTGACAAATTTGGCCCCGAGTGTTGATTTACAACCTGTGATCGGATCCAAATTCAGTGCTTCCCCTAGTGTGTCTAGTGAATGTGTGGCTGCAAGTAAAAATGAAAGTCAGAAATAGCATGTGTAAAATGAGTAAAGGTATATGATGCTTGGTAACGTGTTTGCACGAGGTACCGTGCACATATGCAAGGTTTACGTTTCGTGGCATGGAAGGGAGTGGAAAAACAGTGTACGAATATTAGTGTCCTCTGGGCAAAATGTATAATTCAAAGTGTTGGGTAACCCTAGTTCTTAAATTTCTGTTAATTGTATATATGATGACTACTCTCCGTTTAGCTACGATCAATATTAACAAAATGCGATCTTTTACTAAACAGGAGGCGCTAGGAGATTTTTTCCTAGAATCATCTTTAGATATAGCACTTCTTCAAGAATGTGGAATAACAGCATTTAACCTTCCCCCAAACATATTAGTCTATAATAATGCGACCCTTCAAGCGACAGGAACAGCCCTGTTAGCACGTAACACCGTACCGATTACAAATGTGATGTGCCATCCCAATGGTAGAATTATCTCAGCAAAAATAGCTAATGTTTGGGTATATAATTTATATGCACCTGCAGGGACACAATTTAGGAAACAGAGGGATGCGTTTTTTGCGACGGATGTCGCTACTGAAATGCAGGGTACAAGAGAACATATAATTTGCGAGGGCGATTTCAGTTGTGTCCTGCATCCGCAGGACCAAAGACCTGGCTTTAATACCTCCAATTCTTTGCAAACATTAGTAAATGGATTTAATTTTACATGATGTATGGAATGACAAATATTTTGGACAGAAAGGGTACACGTACATTCGTAATAATTGTGCTTCCCGTTTAGATCTATTTTATGTAACACCACATTTACGCCAACAAATCAAGTCACTTAGTATAACACCCACCTGTTTTTCAGACCATAGTGCCGTAATCATGGCGATAAATGTGGATATACCAATAGTACCTAGAGGGTATGGCTACTGGAAATTAAATGCTTCTATCCTTACAGATGAAAATTTCCAACGAGCCTTTCAGGACCAATGGAATGTATGGGAAGCACACCGTACCAGACAAGGTGATATAATTCGCTGGTGGGATGAAATTCCTAAATCGGGCATAAAACGGTTTTGTCTTAGTTATTGAAAGGAACGTTCTAGTGACTGGAATAATAAATATAATTTTTATTACCGTGTGCTGCGTGAACTTATTCATGAAGCCTCTGAAGGGAAACAAGTGCAAACAGAGGTAAAACGTGTACAAGCTATACTGCTGAGGATGACAGCTGAAAGACGACAAGGTGTAAACATTCGCAGCAGACTCCTCCACTTTGATAAAGAAGAGGTTGCATCTATAAGCCATGTGCTGCAAGAAAGACACAATGCGAAAAGACAATTTATTAGCAAAATAATTCTGAAATTAAAATAAAAACAGCCCCGGAAATACGTAACAGATTTTACAACTATTTTGAGAATCAATTTTCCCAACCAATAACACATAATGTAGATTTGACGTATAACTTGGAATCCTTGTCCGAGGTCCTTGACGATGAGGAACGTGAGCAATTAAATAACGACTACACAAGCGAAGAAGTATTCCGTGCGGTTAAGTCGTGGAAGCCGTTTTCTGCACCTGGTCTGGATGGGATACCAAACAAATTCTACCAAACATTTTGGACGTTGATGGGAAAAACACTAACTGAATGGATAAATGCAGTGTTCCGAAGGTAGAAAATGGGAAAATCCTCAAATACTGGGATTATAGTTTTAATACCAAAATGTGTGAAACCCACTGAAGTTGGTCAATATAGACCCATTACCCTCTTATGTACTGATTATAAAATATTCTCTCGATGTATGCTAGGCAGACTTATGCTCTATGTAGAAAAACTAGTTGGGGATACACAATATGTTTTTGGTATGAACAAGAAAATTACAAATGTCTTACTTACGCTTCGTGAAGTGCTTACCTGTTATAGAGTCAATAGCAATAACCATGATAATGCTATATTAGCAATAGATTTTGAACGAGCATTTGACTCGGTACACCATGATTACATATTTAATGTGCTTCAAAAGTACGGTATACGTGGACATTTTTGTCAGCATTTAAAAGCCTTTATAGTAACGCAACATCCAAAATACAAATAAATGGATTTATGACAAGAGAACTTCCTATTCACAAGGGAGTAAGACAAGGTGACCCATTATCGATGATAGCTTTCTATATCTCATTGAGACCCCTCCTTTCTGCATTAGAAAAGCAAGTACAAGGCATCACCATACAATCTATAAACACAAAGGTGTTGGCCTATGCTGATGATGTCAATGTATTAATAAATACGCAGTCTGATATTGCTGCAACGTCTAAAGTATTACAGGAATTTGGTCCCCTTCAGGGCTCACAGTAAATCAGAAAAAATCAACTCTTATGCATTTAAACCCGGATATAACGTGCCTCAGAGCGGAGAATTTCATGTTGTTCCATCGATAAAAATACTTGGAATAATTTTCGCGCGCTCCCTTCAACGAATGATCCAGTTAAACTATGACAGAGTGATAAATGGTGTTAAAGCAGTTCTACAAATGAATACATTTCGAATACTTAGTATAAAGTCAAGAGTGACGTTTGTACAGGTGTACGCTCTCTCCAAGGTGTGGTATGTAGCAAAAATCCTCCCGTTGCGGCAACTGGATATTTTTAAGCTCAAGAGTGCTGTGAACTGGTTTGTCTGGAACGGTCAAATCTTGCGTGTAAATCACGCAACGCTTTGTTTACCCTATGCAGAAGGGGGAATGAACCTTGTAAACGTGGAATATAAAAGTCAGGTTCTACGTATTCAAGCTGATGTAACGACACTGATTCAACACCCAAACAGCCTCACTAGTAAAGTTCTGAGACACGCCTTGGACAACATTCAATTGGAGGCCCCCATTGATGTTACAAGACTTCCAGACAGATTATGGTATTTTAAGAATACAATAGTGGATATCAGTTACGCTTTAATACAATCTCCTATCCTTCCAATGCAAGAGACGTCAAAAATATATAGAAGAATGTGTTCACTATCACAAAAACAGTGTAAAATTGTAGATCGAAATCCAAGAGTCAATTGGCGGAAAGTATGGAATAATATACAGGCCCGCCACCTTATTAAGAGTCAGATCAGCGTGGTATATAATTGTACACCAAATATTCATTACTGGAGTTAAACTTTATGATATACAATTAGTAAATACTCCAATATGTGCTACATGTAATGTACAAGATAATTTAGTGCATAAGCTTAGTGAATGTCAAATAATCCAAAAATCATGGTTATATATCAAAAAACTTGCGAGTACAATTTGTCGTACATCAGAACGTAACATTTCAGTAGATATTCTTTTGTATCCTTCCTTTGCTTATTATCCAAGAACAAAACGCCACAGTGTACAATGCCTCTTAGGCCAATATGCCCTTTTTGTATCCATATATAGGCAACAAGATTTTCACACCCAATTTATCAATCACCTGCACCAGGAATACCAAATGATCCCTCGTTGTAAAAGAGATATGTTATATGCAAATTTCCTAAATGTAATGTTCACTTTAAAATGACCTAAAATGTATAACATGCACAATATTATGTAATAGTTTCAAATAAAAAAAAGTGGTTAGCACATCGCGCTCCGACGCCAAGGGTCCCGGGTTCGAATCCCGCTCGGGCTTGGTTGTTTGTGAAAGAATTTGTGAATCGATTTTATCGTTTCATCACCCATCCCCATCTTCGCAAAATAGCCGAGGCACAAAACGCGATGTAAAATAAACTAAATTTGGAGCCGAATATCCGCTTGAAAGTTTCAAGTGCACAACCAGACATCAAAAAACTGTGGCAGGCTATGCAGGCACATCTTTCTCGCTAGAAAGATTTAGAATAGAAAAAAACCTCCAAAATTGTGTTTGACAGTTTGTTTACAAACTTATTTTATCCTTTTTGTTTTGCAATCACTCTGGAAAAAATATGTATTTTTTATATATACTTCTTAGCATGCATGTGTTTCACATTTTTAATTTTGTAACTAAACATAAAGATTGTAAATGTAGGAATCCACAATTAAGTAACAAACGTAGGATTCTAATGTTTCTTTGTTTACATCTTTCCACACGCAGCTCGAAAGTCAATTTGCTCTGTTGCAGATATACGCCTCCAACATATCAAAAACGTCCCACCAATCAGACAGCCAAAAAAATCCGGAGAAAACCTATGGTGAGGGTACATTAAACGTTTAGTTACGACTAAAGGGTACAATGATAAAAAAGTTTCAGAACCACAGACATAATATTCACGGGAATATAATATTCAGATGACCCACCTGTTGGTGAAGATACGGCTGCAAACCACCATGCTGGAAATGACGGTAATTGTGCAATACGTTCTAGTAAAAAGCAAAGTACTACCGAGTGCTTTGAAGCACGCCATGAAGGCGTGGAGTTAGGGTCCCACACTTTCATGATCACGGCCGAAGGTGGAATGATGTGATCAACACCATGCCCCTGACCAGGGGCGCAGACTTGTCAAAATTATTAGGTGGCTCTGATCATTGAAATAAATTAATTAATGACTCACTCTCTCCCTTTTTTTTAAGTTTTGGCCTCAGTGTTCGGAATCTCATAAAAGCCCATGAATTCCTCAAAAATACCAACATTTTTATTCACAGTTCTAATGCAGAATATTAATTGTCCACGGATGGATATGTCACAAGTTTCGTCAACCATAATAGCAAAATATTCCAGACTTTAAATAACTGCTATACGAAGCGCAAAACAGATCTCCCTAATATATCAATGATCTCGTTCTGAATATCATGTGAGAGCCACTTGTACGTCCCATCCACTACCCTAGTTCATGCACATCGTCATTTGAAACTCTTTTTAGTAAAAAAATTAACAATACTCATAATTACATACTTAGTACATAGTAATAAGTCATGTGTTTTGCTGTCTCTGGCTATATCCCCCCCCCGCTAAAGTTCATGGTTTAGCGGTCTCAGCTCCCCAAAGTTGATGGTCTAGAACATTTCAAATGTGTATTTAAAGTTAAGTTCATGTGGCACAATTCAGAGTAAACTTTACAAGAGAAGCAAAATAATACATTAGATCCTCTTAAGCAAAATTATTTATGGGGGCTCTGCCCTCACATTGTGGGGGGCTCGAGCCCCCCCAAGCCACATGGAGTCGGCGCCTATGCCCCTGACGGCCTTTACTCTCTAGAATTTCCTCAAGGTACCCATTTTGTACGGCTCTGGGTGGCGCTTGAACAGGTTGAAAAAATCCCGGTTCTTACCTGTCGGGGATCGAATCCGGGTCTCTTGCATGGTAGTCAGGCGCCCTAACGACTGAGCTACTGCGGCTTCTAGTGTACGACACTTTGTAGTATTTTCGAAACATACCCAGAAGAACAGTGTTCGAATTAAAGGGGAGGAAGTTCCCCTTCTACTTTTTTCATTCCCGACTCTACATTTGTATTTTCATTCCCAACCAGAAAATCCCCCTCCCGCCCTCTGAATGTTTATTTTATGTTTATTTGGAATGGCATGAAGGTCATTCACTGTTTCAGTCATAAATTCGAGCTTGCTGTTCACGATGTTGTAAAAAGATAGTCATTGATTGCACTTTAAAACTTCTGTGGTGGATACATTTTATTTCGTAACATATCCCATCGGTACGAGTAGAATCTTGTCTAAACTTGTCAGTATCTGCTTCTAGATTCTGTTGAGAAAGGGGGTTTTTGGACAGGAAGTTGCCGTGGCTCACCTGATGGGAGGTGAATGAAGATTTAGGCGAGTGAAACAAAACCAGGGGAATCATAGAAAGAACTACCACTCATGAGAGAGTTACCGCGGAAATCTAGTGAATAGAAGTCGAGCCTTGTCAACCACCCCTGTTTCTTTGCAAAGAGGTGGAAATGGGAAGAAGAACCACACATTCGGGTCAGTTTGACGTTTCTGCGGTGAGCAGACGACAGAATCCCCCTCCTCCTACTGCTGCCAACGTAGCTTTTTTGGAGCAAGGTTTGTCCAAATCACGAATCGCATCAAATATTTATCTTTTCGTCTATTACTAAACGGTCTCAGTTGTAGTTAAATCCAGCTTTGGCTTTGCAGTCTAGCTCTTGTTGCTTCAGAGAAATAATATCCCCGTTTTAGGCGAGATTAAGCTCTTTTCTGGAAATCCAATGTGACAACACTTGCTGATCCGGCAGGCCGCAGCGGCAACAGGGCCTCTAAACAGGCATATGCAGGTCTCGAAAAATCCCGGTCGCCATGGCGACTAAAATTTTCAGCCTGGCGACTGTGATCTTTTGCGGTTTTTTAAGTTTGCATGTACGAAATAATGAAGATTCTAAGTTCAAATTGCAGTACAGCGTAAGTTAGTTAGAAAATGATTTTTTTTATAAACATTGTGAGCATCCCATAGAATCAGTAACAATTTCTTACTCTTTGTTTCCCAACTCCCCCATTTCCCGCTTTCTCAAATGATTCAGCTTCTTATAGATTGCTTGATTTTTTATTGATTTTACTTCGCTTTTTGTGCAACTTTTGGCGAATTTGCGAAGATTTGGATGAGTGATGATAATATGATGAATGAACACTCACAAACATCCATGCCCATACCGGGATTCGAAACCGGGACCCCTTGTGTCGTAGCGCGATGTGATAACCACTCTGCCACGGGGGTCGGCTCAGCTTCCTATAGTATGCACTACGGGTGCGGGACAGAAATTTTTGGGTCGGGACGGCAAATTTTTAAAATCCCGATATTCGGGACGGGAAATGTTCTAAATTTCCCGAAGCTGTGAAAATCTCGAGTTCTACACGCCATTTTCACCTTAAGTGTGTGTTTTTGCATTTTTGGTACAAAAACGTACCATTTCCAATAAGTTCCAGACATTTACAGTGCAGAAAACGTCCAGAATTAACGATTTTTTAAAATGACCATTCGGTATTTCCCGACTGCTCGGGATCCCTAAAAGTCGGGAAGTCATTTCCCGAAGTCGGGATCGGAACGGGAATTTTTTTTCCCGATCCCGACTTTTCGAGTTCCCGCACACCCCTAGTTTGCACAATTGCTAGTAGGTGGTTTCCTGGCGACTGAATTTCAGAGCTGGCGCCTACCTCTGAAGACGATTTTTCGAGCACTGGGCATATGAATAACCCCGTAGCACACTTGCCTCTAAGAGTTTCCCCGCTGTTCCCTTGCATTGGCGCCCTTTCCCCCTGTTGCCTCTTGAGGGTAGCGGAACGGCCTGCCTCTTCGCTTTTGTCGGCTGCAGAAAAAATGTCCTCCGCAATATACACTCAACTGCAACGCTGTCGGTTAACTTATTTAACAATATTGTTATTTTATTGAGAGAAAACTTTTTAATTTTTTTACATTTTTCTGTTACCTGCGGTAACACCGGTTACATGCACGCCACGCCTCTGTAAGGGAGAGCTATTCATACCGAACGGGGTAAGTTATTCCTAATTCCTGTAACCTGCCATTCTCAGTCAGAAGTGTTGGAACTTGATCATCAATGATGTCATTTAATTACGTATTAGATTAGTACCTCACATCTGGCCATCTTGATGTCCGCCATCTTGAATTCAACTTCAGAATTTTAAATGGGAAAGGGGTGATATGAAATATCAAATCAGGCTAGAATTTCACGAGAAATGCAATGGTGAAGTTTTTTTCGACGTATCTTTAACCAGTAAAAAGGTATGACTGAATTCTTGTACCAATTTGCTCCTTTTGGAGGTGCTAGAAAAATGCCTTAAAATTTGTTTAGCGCATCGGTAATTTATCGAGATCAAAGTGATGTCTAGGGAGAGAAGTTCGCATGCCATTGCACACGATTTTAATCGGATACATCCACGAAGAGCTGCGAATTATGAATGGTTGTCGCGAACAATTTACAGTGTGACGCTTCCATTGAATTAAAAGTCCTTCACAGTGACAAGGCTACTCTGTAAAAAGTACCTTCTTCCATAAGCATGGATGACAAACCTGTTCATTTAACAAATCCATCCATCCTCCATCCTGGACCATGGCGGTTGCTATGCTGTGAAGTTCCAGTCGTGAGACTTTGCCTTCGTATGGTTGTGAAACTTAAATCGTAAATGTCTTCATGTTATAGCTAGTTAGTCATTTGTCAGGCAAATGTCACTTGCCACTGTCGCAAGTGTAAGGATTGACATGGTGATAGGATTTTAAACTTGGCGTCTGTCTAGGTAAGGGATTACTTAGAGAGAATGTTTGGTTTTAAAGGTGGCAGCAGGTGTGCTGCATAGGGCTTGACTAAAGTAAGGTAATGCCCCTGAGGGAAGTTGGAACAGGTATATGTCGTTTTGGATAAGGGGCTCTTAACTGAGTTGGTTAGGAAAAAATTAGGTGAGAGGATACTTAATGACTAGGTATTTGGGTTAAATATGGATTGAAACTCGAAGTTCTTGAAGATCCGTCAGATTGCCTGATGAAGAATAGGTCTTCTCGTGTGGAGCGGTCACCCATCCAAAAGTGACCAGACGTAGCAGCGCTTGTCATCAGAAAGCGCGGTCACCCATCCATTTTGTGACCAAGCCTGGCGCTGCTTAACATTGAAGTGGTACTGTTATTGTAATCTTGGCGTCCTGTATGTTCTTCTCGCCAATGGTACCTGGCCAATGAAGTTGATTGTTGGATTCTGATGATGCGGCTGGACTGCCCAGAATTTTGTCTTCTCCCTCATCATGAAATCAAAGAGGTTTCCATGTCGAGGTCGTCGTGGATTTGGATGTTGCTGGTGAACCGGTCGGCACCGTAGATTATCCTGAGCGTCCTATTTTGTACAGCCTGCAGCCTGCTGAGGTTGGAGTTTGCAGCATGTCCCCATATTACGCACGCATAGGTGATGAAGGTGCGGATGACGATCTTGTAGAAGGCTATTTGGTACGAAGTGGAAGTACTTGGGTTCGTAGTATTGGATATAGGCGGCCCATTCGTTGAGTTCCCTTGTTTGCTACGTCCCAGATGTGCTGTTTAAAGGTGAGCCCTTTGTCCAGGATGACACCTAGGTACTTCGCAGAGTTCTCGAGGGGGATTGTGCGCTGGTTTAGTCGTAGTCGTGGACGAAAGTGTTTTGTTCTTCTCGTGAAGAGGACTGCAGTGCTCTTTTCTGCGTTGACTCGAATTCTCCATTTCGTTATCCATTCTTCGTATTCCCGGAGATATCGCTGCATATACATCTCGCAATACAGGGCGTTTACGCTGTTGGTGAAGATCGCTGTATCATCGGCGTAGACGGCTGTCATGGCCGTATGTGAGGTTGGCATGTCTGCTGTATATAGAGCATACAGCAGAGGCGAGAGTATCGAGCCTTGTGGGACCCCAGCTGTTATGGGCCTTGGTGTTGAAGTGACCACCAAGAGACGATGATGAAGAAAGGAGTGTAGCAGTCTCAGGCCCCTCTCTGGAAAGCCCTGCCGGTGTAGTTTGTAAAGCAGTCTGTCGTGCCACACTCGATCGAAAGCTTTTTCAATGTCCAAGAACACTCCCAGGGTGTAGCCACGACGGTTGAAGTTGACTGTTGTGGCATCCACCACTCTCATCAGCTGGATGACTGTGCAGTGTCAAGGGCGAAATCCATGTTGGGTATCTAGTATGAGATGATGATGCAGTGCGTAATCATTAAGTCTGTCCTTGATCAGACGTTCGAAGGCTTTTCCTATGTAGCTGAGCAGACTGATCGGACGGTAGTTGACTGGGAAGAGGCGAGATCTCCCTCCTTTCGGAATGGGGCAGACTGTTCCTAACTTCCACTGTGTAGGGAAGTACGAATTGCATAATATGGCGTTATGAATGCGAGTGATGTAGACCACCATCTTACGGGTGACCTGGCGAAGGTCTGCAGGAGATATCTTGTCGACCCCTGATGCTCGTTTTTTTGGTGTCCGAGAGAAAGCTCCCCCGACTTGTCGAGGCGTAAAGAGTTCCGGTGGTGGCAATGGAACTGCTATGTGTCCTGGCTGGAAAAAATCTTCGGCCCATGTTTCAACTTCCTCGATGACGTCATCATCATACGGCCAAGCGTTGGGTGTCATTTGCTGCTCGTAGATATTAGCGAATTCTTCTGCTTGTTGGTTTGGTTGAAAGGTCATTCATCTGGCCGTATGTAGCACCGGATTAGATGTCCCTGTTGTCTTTCCTTGTAAATTTCTAGAGATTTTCCAGAATGCAGAGGGGTGTGGAGATACTTCCGTCAAGATTGTGTCGCATTTGTGAATTGTTTCCCTGGTGAGATTATTTCTGATTTTCCGCATCGTCTTGTTGTAAAGTAGCCGAAAGTGTGGAATTCTGGTAGTCTGGAAGCGTCTGCGTGCCCATCTTTTAACTTTCAGTAATATGTTGAGGTGCGGGTCTGCTACAGCAAGATGTTCAGCTGGTGTCCGAAAAGTGGTAGAACTTCTTTTGGTGTTTGTAATGGTTGCCGTGATTCGATGAACAGCTTGTTCAATTTCCGGTGGCGTGCGCATGTGGTCTCGAAGATTAATATTTTCATTTAAAATTCGTCTATAGTTGTCCCATTCTACTGTCGGAATCTTCTTGGGGGAGAAATGGCAGGTCAAGAAATCGTGGTCTAAATGAAAACAGATCGGGTCGTGATCTGAGTCCATAGCGTTGATAACGGAAGGTTCAGCTGTGAGATGTAGTCCTTTTGTTATGATCACATCTAACACATCTGGTTGGCCAACCGATGGATAATGCGTTGGTTCTCGAGGCGCTTGGACGGTGAAACCCAATCTTCCGGCCAGTTGATGTAAGGTCCTTCCCGCCGGGTTAGGATGTCTGGAGTGCCAGTCTCCGTGCTTCGAGTTGAGATTTCCCCCAAGTACAATTCTGGGTCCCAGTCCTAGAATTGTTCGGAAATCAGTTGCCTCGATGTGTGCTGGTGGTCTGAGGTATCCTGGTACTGCGATGAAACTTGATTGTGGTGTGAAGATTTCCACTGCTATGGCTTCTAGACGTTGAAGATTGTTGATCTGTATATGCGGGGAAGGTATATCAGACTTTACAAGAATGAGAATTCCCCCTTTTTGTCTCGTTGTTCTATCTTGTCGATATATATGGTAATTTGAGAATTTCAGCTGCTTTTTGTTGTTCAAGTGGGTCTCGTTGATCAGAATGATGTCCAGATGTCGTTCGTGAAGAAAGGTTTTGAGTAAAAGTCGTTGACGCCAAAGGCCGTTTGCGTTCCATGCGCACATGGTAATTTGACGATGTAAAGTTGTTTGTCTATTGGTCGCCATTGATGAGGAATTCCAATAGTACTTCAACGATGACTGTCAGCTTCCCTGTTCCTTCCGGCGCTGCAGCTATGCGTCGGAGGTCCTCTTTGATGAGTGGGAGGTACTTTTTCAAAAAGTCGCTTTGTAAGTATTGTATGACTGATCGGAGATCTTGCGCGATGTCTCCCTGTGCGGGTGGCTGCTTGGCTTGGGGGTGGATCCTTCCCTCATGATGTATTGGTCCTGGAGTTTGTGATTCTCTAGATTTTGGTACTTGAAGTTTCACCGAAGGTGAAGAGATGTACTTCTTATGGGCCGGCAGGGAAGAGCCTCCGCGCTCCTTCACATTCCTGCAGGTCGGGGTGCTTTTTGTCTTAAAGCAACTTCAGGTGGATTTGAAGGCTTGATTGGCTTGGTTGGACGAGTGCTCTTTCCTGGAGGTAGGCTGACATCATCTTCTTCATATTCGGAGTCTGGAAAGTGTTCTTGCTCTGGTTGTTGTTTGTTTTCTTCCCGTTTTTGGAAACCTTTGATGGTCTGTCCTCGGCGTGATGGTAGCGGCCGAAAGTCTGCATCTTTTGGTGGTTGTTTGTTTGCTGAAGTTGTTGGATGAGCATTTCGCTGCGATGTTCGTGCGGCCTTCATTGCTTTAATGACAGGGCATCCTTGGTAACTTGCTGGATGGTCACCTGTGCATAAAGCGCAGACTGGTGGGTGTTGGTTTCCTTTCTTTTTACATGCCGTGGAAAGATGATCTTCGGCGCATTTAACGCAGCGAGGAGAGGCTTGGCAGGTTTCAGATGAGTGCCCTAGCCTCTGGCATCGGTAACATTGTAGAAGTACTATGGTGCGGTATGGTTCTGTGGAGATTTTGTAATATCCAAAATTTTCCTTATTAGAAATTTCTTTCCACTTTCCTTCTCTTGACAGGACGACAAGGAAAAGTGGAATTGGTTTACGGGTATGTGCTGGACCTCTCTTGGTGAGTTGGCTGATGCGTTTGACAGAGTAACCCATTCTTGTGAGTTCTGCTTGGATATCTTGAAGGGGAGTGTCAATCGGTAGGCCTCTGACGACAGCTTTGAAGGGGCGCTTCTTCTTTGGTAGTCCATAAGCCATCTGGATTTTATTGATGTCGCAGTAGGATTTAACGGTGTTAAAATCCTCTTCTGTTTGGCTTTGAATGTTGACGCATGCTGCGGTGTGCTTGATTAAAGGTCTTTCTTTTAGATGCTGCACAATTTGCGCCAATATCGTATATTTGTTCTCCACATCGTAGAGGTATGCAGGATGGTCTGATGATTTGGGTGGTGGGTGTCCCCCCATCTCTGGACGTTGTGTCCATTTCATTTTCTGCTGCATCAACGTCCTTGAGATTGGCATGTGACTGGAAGATAGTGGTATCTTCGAAGTTTGTCTGACGTAGATTTCTCTTTCCTCTATAGACTTTCTTTGGATATTGAAATCCATCGGTGTTGGGTATCTCTTCTCCATCCGTGTCTGACGAACTGCTTTCTGGAAGGTGTCTCTTTGATGATAAGGATGCATTGTCGTTCAGGTCGACATCGTTTCTTGTGCTGTTTTCACCTCCGATTGGAGGGATGGGCTGTTTTGACTCTCTGATGGCGTTTGAGTCAGTTTTTCCTTGGACAGGAAACACAAATCCAAGTAGCCCTAAGCATTTAAAGTTCCGTTGATGGAAAATTGACTAACCAATCGTGTTCCACACAGCACGCCACACCATTAACTTACCAGCACTAACCATTCAGCTTTGATCTGTCGAAAATGGGTTATCAGATAAAAACATCGAATATTCTGTTTATGACAAGACAAAGTGCTTTTTATTCAAGAAAAGAATAAATGGGTAAAAATGTCTAAGCGTGAATTTTTGCGCAAATGTTTCACATGAGAAATAATATAATTTTTTTTTTACTCCTTTCGGGCCATATTAAAGTTATATATAAAACTCCCCTTATTTGACGTACATAATGTTTAAGTAGAATTTATAGCCAGATAAATGCAGAATGTTGTCATTTTATTGGCCAAAAAAATTAGCCCACTTCACCCAACCCTTGCTACGCCACTGCCAGGGCAGCAACCGAAACTGTACGAAAAAAGTGAGATAGCAAATTGGAACGCCTTTATAGAAACCATAGGGGTATTTTAAAGGAGAGACTTGTCTGGGGACCCGAAATTTGGCCATTTTGGAGAATTTTTCACACCTAGGCCGAGTGCTTGAAAACCGGGTCAATATTTCGGAAGGGTGGTCCTTGGTCTGCTACCCCAGGACAAAGGTTTCGGCGTGGTTGTCATGGCAACGGGGCCCCGGGCCACCCAAAACTTGCCTTTAGGAAGTGGATTTTGGAAACGCTTGAAGTATTTTTTCGAAAATGTCCCAAAAAGTCCCAAAGAATGCGTTTTTTACGTGGCCACCGGTGTCGAAAACATGGGTCTCTTTGGAAATTTTTTGCGCGAGAACCGTAAAAGATGGAGCAAATCCACTTGCCAGTTTTAGAAAGAGGAGGTTTCGGGCTATTACGTGGTATTTTTTGTTTTTGTTCCACGACCAATAGTAAGGGAGGAGCGCCATTTTGAATTTGGCTGTTTTGGAATTTTTAAATCACGCGATCCATCCATCGCCGCCCAAGGGCCAACTGTCTTTCGCCGGCGAAGCATGCCCCTGATTGCATGCGGGTGGAAGCAGGATCGTCAGTGGGTTTCCACCTTTACATGTATGGTGACAAAGAAATCACTTTGTTGTGTGGTAGGGTTAAAATAGAAATGGACTGCTTTGTTCGCAACGAATGCAAAAACATGAATACGAGCTCAATAGGCGTTTTGTTGAGTGAACTTTCTACAGAGCTAAAAATCATTCCATGAGTGTGAAAGAGGATTCAGTAAAATGAACGTGACTCTTACTGAACAATGAAATCGAACGGAGGATGATGATGACCCCAGCCAGTCAGCCTGTGCTCGTTTTCCTACCGCTCTCAAAACAAAACTCATTTTATTATCCATAGATGGAGCAGGAATGTTTATTAAACGATAACAGCTCTCCGCTGTAAAGAATACTTTTCTAAATTTTAAACTCATTAAAACAATGAGATGATAAGTAGAGTAGTACACTGCAAGGTGCAACTTGTTTCGCTTTTACTCTGCAAGTGACATGAAGAATGTCATCGCCTATTTAAAAGCTTTTGTAAAAAAGTATAAAGTTTTGCCTCAAAAATGTATTTTTGATATACTGATCTGATTTTCACGGCTACAGTAAAATTTTCATTATTTTTACTTGATATACAGAGTGTTCCGTTCAAATCTCCCTAATTTCAATTAATTACTGTGAACGAAGTACGATGAATTGTGAAATAACTGCAACACCAAATGAAAGGCCAGATCTTCAAGTTATGTTTTCATGACTTGAAGTTGTCCGTTTGCTCACTACGCAGCACCACGGTCGCATAAATAGAAATGGCGACTGTTCAACAACGCGCGCAGGCAGTGGTGTGGTATGCTGAGACAAAATCTGTGATTGCAACGCAACGAAATTTCAGACGAGTGTACGGAGCAGTTGCACCTGATGCTAAATCAATTAGGCTGCGGTTTAGTAAGTTTCTAACAACCGGCAGTTTGCTAAATCAATCTGGTGGAGCTCTCTGTCGTGTGTCGGCGGAAAAGGTGGAAGAAATTCGAGCAGGTTTTCCATACCGAATTCTTTGCGACGCGGCTTATCATCTGACTTCAATTGTTGCACAATCTGCACTTTATACGGATACAACCGAAGCCGCTTGTGCAGAACTCGATGCATTGTTGTTGGAGGCACATTGAATTGCCTAGATGCCTGGAGGATGCATTTACCTGGGTTTCTCTCAAACCCAGCTCGAATTTCTTCCACCTTTTCCTCTGACACACGACGGCGAGCTCCACCAGATTGTTTTAGCACACTGACGGTTGTTAGAAACTTACTAAACCGCAGCCTAATTGATTTAGCATCAGGTGCAACTCCTCCGTACACTCGTCTGAAATTTCGTTTCGTTGCAATCACAGATTTTGTCTCAGCATATCATACCACTGCCTGCGCGCGTTGTTCAACAGTCGCCATTTCTATTTATGCGACCGTGGTGCTGCGTAGTGAGCAAACGGACAACTTCAAGTCATGAAAACAAAACTTGAAGATCTGGCCTTTTATTTGGTGTTACAGTTATTCATCGTACTTCGTTCACAGTAATTTATAGAAATTAGGGAGATTTGAACGGAACACCCGGTATTTAGGTGATAGGTGGTTCGTAATACGTATGTCTATTTACACACACATGTTTTTGTAGTCACTCCAGTATCAAATAAATTCTGAAATGGGAAGATTGACACAAATATTGTTATATATACAGGGTGTCTCATAAGTAATACAGTAAGACAAGTCATTGGAGATGTCATTGCATGTACAATTCTCTGCACTGATTGTATCCATCCTGTTTGATTACAACGCCACCTCTACGATATGTTCTGTTTTGTAAACAAAGAGCAAACTTCGGAACACGCAAGTAGTAAAGCACTCTGTGTTTACAAAATGCAATTAGTGACGGCTTCTAACCACACATTCGCACACATTAGTAGTAGTCAATATGTACCTTCCATGACAATCCTGATTTCTTGACCAAACGACCACCAAAACCTCAAAAACTCACTTTCTCTCCACGTTCCGCGCCTTATTTATTGCGCTGACGATGTTTCACGGCGCAGAAAAGCAGTGATGAGTGAAATTCACTCTCTCATCCTCTCATCCTTTGAAAGATGAATGCACCTTATCGTAATTTTCCAAGTCCGGGACCAATGTTTATATATATCGTGACCTTTGTAAACCTCTCGGGGGAACGATGTGCCACACACGCGCGCGCGCGTGCCTCTCATTATTTCTGTATTGTGACGCAAACAAACAAATAATAATTGTTGTTTTTTTAGGATTCCTGGCCCCTATAACCTCGCCAGGGTGCGTGGTGCCCAACCAAAAAGTAAAAGGTTCTAACGACTGCGGTTATAGATAACCACACCTCTATAGAGTTTCACGTGTTTCTTTTTTTTTCTCAAACTTCCATGAAACTCTACAGAGGACCTCCGTAATGCATGCAACGTGTACTAACGACTCTAGTGTTATTTGATGTTGTAATATTTTTGGATATAGAGTTTTATTGTGAGATAGATAAAAATAATTATGTTTATTATAATATTTTCTTGATGAAGATGGAGAATATGTGTGTGTTACAAATAAAGTTGCATGCTTTTTTTTCTAGTGTGTGTATGTGTATGTGTTTTTTGATGTTCGACAGCATCTGAAACGATAAAAAAGAAAGAATTTTATTGTTAATTTTCTCGTGTAAAAATAACAACAAATTTTTTTGTGCAAATTCTGATTGTCTCGTGCTATAGTGCAAAAACTGATGAAAAAAAAATATTGTAACTGATAACTGATGAAATTGACATTGTAGCTGATCTGAACTAGTGAAATTCGTATTGTGCCATTGTAACTGATTGTGCTAGTACAAAAATTCCTTATTGTAACTGATTGTGCAAGAAAAGATGTTAAACCTGTTAAAACTGCTCTGTGACCCTCTCGTTCTTCACGTCGTGGACGAAGGACTTCTCGGCGATCAGGATGACGGTGCATACGGTGTTCTCGGGCAACGGACTGTTGAACTCGCAGACGACCTTGATGTTGGTGCGATCGTTGACCACCACCTGCTTCCTCTTAGATGTGTTGATGACGAACATCGGCCTGCGTGCTTTGAATTCGCTGGGCGCGTAGTACACGTCCACGCTTCCCTCGGTCACGCGTTTGTAAGCCGTGTAAGCTTCGTAAAGTTTGAGGTAATCGTCTTTGGTCATGTCGAGGTTGTAATTCTCGCGCGGGAACACTTCGTTCCTACCGTTCTTGAGATAAACGTTCTTGATCTTGCAGTCGTCAAATATGCTGGAATCTTTCTCCTGATTGTTATCGCGCCCGGTCTGAAAAAGTACAATGACGAAATCTGGCATGTCGAACTGTATGTTGTTGAACTGCGTCGTCACGTCGAATTCCATGTGACTTCCCGACGCTATCTTCTGCACGCATTGGTAACCGTGAAAGTGAATCGGCACCTGTGGACTCTTCAATATCTCCGCTTTGTACTTGAGGGCGTAGTTCGTTTCGTATTCCACCACCGGCATTCTCAACTCCATGCTCCGGATGACGCACTTGGCTGCTTCGGGTAAAGTGTTGGGCAGCGGCGTGGTACCGTCCGGACCTAAAGTAGCGTATCGCATCAGTGCGTCGTTGTCGTTGGCCGCTCTTCGAAACGTGACTCTCAGTCCTCCCTTCCACATGATCTCCTTGTAGTCCGAGAAGAATCCCGGCAGCAGACGCATGGGAAAGAGCACCGTGTGATTTCTCGTCGATATTTTGGTCCCCGCTTCGAATCCTCCCGCCTGGTAGTATGCCGCGTCCGTTTTGGATAATTTCAATGTTCCCACTGCCGTTGACGTGATGCCTGGATAATCTATTCTGTCGATGACGGTGTTGTGTTTCCTCACCTCCACCTGCGAGAACAGGTGAGGCACGAAGTTGTCCACGAGTATCAAATTTGCTGCTGCGGGAAACGCGTCTCCGCTTTCCTTCTTCACCACGTCGAATTGAAGGTAGAGGTCAGCTCTGTGAGGATGAACGAACCCGTCCCCTACGTCCACGTCGTATTCGATCTCCCTGTTCGCTTCGTTCAAATTGGCGAACGTCCGACGGTTCGGAGGGAAAAATTGCAATTCGTAACTTTCGATTTGCTCCATTTTCACTATGTGTGTTATTTATTATACGTTGATTTCCACGATGGCAGTGGTCGTTGCACCTGCGAAATCCACCACCTCTCCTTTCTCGTTCGTCACCACCAACTCTATGTCGTCTATGCGGTTGCGACATACTGGAAAATAGATCGGCGAAGAGGGTGTGTAGATGATCGGTTCCATGAATTCGGAACTGGGTTTGAACGTGGCGATGATTCCCGTCTGCTTGTGACTTCCTAACAATCCGTCCGAGGATTTCGTGATCATGCCTTCCGCCACGTTGCAGTGAACGTTCAGAGTCTCTATGGCTAAGAATTTAGGAAAATTGGTTGCTACGTGCTTGATGCCAGCTTCGAGTTTGGTGTCGTTCTCGAAACCTAAAAGTTCTCCCATGGTGCCCAGGTCCACGGTTTCCACTCTGTGCGTGACCGAATTTTGAGAAAGGTACGTGCCTTTGGGTAATTGAGCTTGCAAAGTGGAAAGATTGTATTGACCTGGCGTGACGACGATATGTTCGCTTCCGACGCTAATTTTGTTGTTGTGATGCGTGACGTTAGGTATGAGGTACATGCTGTAGAATGCACGTAAAGCTACGGATTTAGGATAGACGATGTCGTCGTGCAGCGTGAGTTTCAAGATCGAAGATTCGCTCGTGAGATGGAACACGCCCATTGTCGTGATGCTGTTTCAGGTTCCACAATGCTTTCTGGAAATCTTTGATCGTAGGCTTATTTATTTTAGAGAGAAACGTGAGCATGGAGAGACAGAGATGACCGCAGTTCACGTCTCCGAAATTTTGAATGCGTTCGTCGTTGTAGTATATAGAGGTTTTGTTTGTTTTCAGATAATGAACTAAATTTGTAGGTGGAACGCCTCCGAAAGAATCGAAAACGAATGCTTTATCATTTTTGTGGTAACATATCCAATGCGTGCCTGGATTTTCTTGACTGTCCAAGTTGACTACTCCACATTCTCTTTTTTTAACGGTTGAAGGTAACGAGTCGGACATGAAAACTCCTCTGAAGTGTTTGATTCGTAATGGTTCGATCAGAGATTCAATGTCTCGGTTGGTGAGTGCTGCTGTTTCTTTTTTTTAAACTTTTTCATCACGCCCACCCCCTTCCCCCCTTTCTTCTCCATGGCCAGGTTGTGACGTTTCTGTTCTTCCAATTCCGCCTTGTTCTTCTTCGAGTCGATGACGGTTTTCGCGATGGCGGCGCTTCCGCCGGCCAAACTTCCAACGGCCCCCAATGCTGCCAGGATGGCCGGGATGCTGAATATGAAACCTCCGATCTTTTGCTGTTTCCGCGAACGCTGCAAGCGTCTCAATTGAGGTGTGCTGAGAAGTAATTTCATTCCGTGTCCTTTCGTCAAGCAAGAACGTTTCTTCTCGCGTTGTTTCTTGGTGAGTAACCCATCCAGGGCATATAGATTTTTTAGATTCGAATATGGTATCTGGTACACGACACCCTTGGGCTTCATGTTGATGCTCTATATATTTTTTTTTTCACGGTATGTTATTTATATATATAAATGTTCTGAGATTTTTTTGTTTCGTGTAATTTTTTTTTCACGGTATGTTATTTATATATATGTATGTTCCGAGATTTTTTTGTTTTGTGTATTTTTTTTTCAAGGTATGTTATTTTATATATACTCCGCGCAGTCGTTACACAAATTCTATTACGTGCTTTGTTTTCTTACCAAGAAGTTCCTTTGTCCCCTTGTACACGATTCGAGTTTTGTTCTCGATTAAAATAGATAGCTTCTCGTCGGATAACATGTTAGCGTATCGATCTGGTAAAAATAGACTGTATTGTGCGTTGAGCAACAGACGCACCTTGGGACCATACTGGGTAGAAACGATTGAACCGGAAGTTATCGTGTAAGGTTTGTCGACTTCCAATTCCTGAATTTTTACATATTCGACTGACAAATTTAGCATTTGTTTTAATGCTTGGAGATCACTCATTTTTTTTCACTCGTATCGAAGAGAAATTTCAGTGTGTGTTAGAGAAATTTAATTTTTTTCACAATGTGTGTTATTTATATACACCGAAGATTATTTTTTTTTTCACGATGTGTGTTATTTATATATCAAGTTTTGACACGTATATATATTATTATTTTTTTTTTAACAGAGGAAGAAAGTTCGTGCTTCGGAAAACGCGATGATGTGCGTAATAATATCTTCCGTCTCTTGTTTAGATTTGCACCAATCATCCGTGTATCGTCTTCTCCCCTGCCTCGCCTCGTGCAGTTCGTCCATTCTCTTGTTTAATTTTTCCCCTGCAGCCGAAAGAAGAGTGTCGAGATCACCGCACCTCATGCCACTGATCTCCCGAAGACGGTCCTTGACAGCCATTTCACAAGGGATGCGAAATTCCGGCGTCGTTTTTGCTATTATCAAAAGTTTCCCTATATCCTCACAATCTCCGTTTACTGCGTGTTTAAATATAATACACAGCAGTTCGTGTGGCAAATTAGTTATACGAGACATGATGTTTTTTTTTTTTTTACTGTATGTTATTTATTTACACACCCCACCCAAGTTTTTGTTTCGTGTTCATGGCGATGGTGGTGCCCAGTGCTGCAACTCTTTCACCCAACGAAGCGTCTCTGCTGACGAATCTTTCGAAAGCTGCATGCTCCAATTTCTTCTCTGCTTCGTGACGTGCATCCAGATCCGTCTGCGTGGTGTTGTAAGCGATGTCGTGATCTTTGCATGCGGCGTCCAACGGATTCACACCCTTGTCTCCTCTCTCCAATCTTTTCTCGAGTTTGGTACCCGGTCCGCAGTACTGGTAGCCAGGTAAATGCATCTCGAAAGGTAACTTGTTGATGATGTCGTTCACGAGTCCCTTTCCTTCGGCCACGTTCCAGAATCTCGGAGGCAGCGTGTTGATAATTTTAATGAGGTAACCTATACCCTTGTCGTCGTTCACGATGAAGTTGGAAAGTTTCGTGCTGATCATGTCCACGATGCCAACCTTCTCGTTGTAGAAATTACGATTGCCTGCATTCTCTTCGCCGGCTATCACCAACAACCTGTCTATGAGCTTGCGCACGTCGTCCACCCACACAAACTCTTTGGGCAGGGTGTTGTAGTAGTTGTATTGACTGTATTATAAGCACAACTTATAAGTGTAGAAAAGGAGAGGCTATTTGATTGAACAATCCGATTTGCTTACACTTAAAACAATGGCAAGAGGGGCTTATACCCCAATTCTTCAGGTGTGATATGCTCTTAATTTTAAGAAATTCTGAATTCAAGTGTAGAAAAGGTGAAGCCTCTCAGACAGATTTGCTTACACTTAAAACAATGGCAAGAGGGGCCTATACCCCAATTCTTCAGGTGTGATATGCTCTTAATTTTAAGAAATTCTGAATTCAAGTGTAGAAAAAGGAGAAGCCTCTCAGACAGATTTGCTTATACTTAAAATTATGCCAAGTTCCCATATCATCTTATTGTTTATAGTGTGTTTTTTCTGTCAAAATCCCAGGAATCTTGAATCCCCCCCCTCAGACAGATTCGGCCATGTGTGTAAAAGCTATATCTGTGTGATTGTTGTTTATAAACTTGTCAAAAATATGGCTTTTTTGATATTGTTTTTGGCCATATTTCTATGCTCTACAATTCCATTGCTTGGGGTAAGCAATTATAGCTCGGAAATGCATGAATTGATATTAATCTATCAAAAGACTAATGTTTTGCCTGCATGTCCTGCCGGCACGCAAGAGATAAAATCTACACGCTAGAAGGGAGTATTAATGATTTTTCTGTGCGACATGTAAAAATGTAACAAAGATTATTGAGATAAAGATATATTTTTTCTGTGCGATTCACTGAAGAGGCCATTAATCTTTCTGTACGACATGTAAAAATGTAACAAAGATTATTGAGATAAAGATATATTTTTTCTGTGCGATTCACTGAAGAGGCTATTAATTTTTCTGTGCGACATGTAAAAGTGTAACAAAGATTATTGAGATAAAGATACATATTTTCTGACATAGTGGCAATAAACTGCCTTTCATGCTGAAAGCAATTCTATTCTGATAATATGAGCCTAGGCAAGACTTAGAAAATATTATGACAGAAACAAAATCCAATTTTGTCTGTAATCAAGGGCTCTAGGTTCGAGTCCTGATAAAATGTGTAAGATTGAAATATATACAACTGCCCACACATAAGATATTCACTGCTAGCTGATATACAGTTGAGGTTTGTGTGTTGTACAACAGGATAATAGAGCAAATATCTTCTAGAATTGCTCTGTGACCCTCTCATTTCTTACATCATAAACATATGATTTTTCTCCTATGAGAATAACACTACATATGGTGTCATCAGGTAAAGCCTCATGGAATTCACAGATAATTTTAACGTTTGTCCTGTCATTCACCACAATTTGTTTCCTTTTTGAAGTGTTAATTACAAACATGGGTCTCTGTGCTTTGAATTCATCTGGTGTGTAATACATGTCAGTATTGCCTGTAGTGACCCATCTGAAGGATGAAAATGCCTCATATAATTTGAGGAAACCATTCTTGGACATGTCTAAATTATAATTTTCTCTAGGAAAGACCTCATTTCTGCCATTTTTAAGATATATGTTCTTGATGTTGCAGTTATCAAATTTGCTTGAATTTTTTTCCTGATTATTGTGTCTCCCAGTCTGAAACAATACCACTACAAAATCAGGCATGTCGTATTGTATGCTGGAGAATGAATTTGTGGCATCAAATTCATAATAAGAACCAGATGCGGGCTTCTGTACACATTGATATGTATAAAATTGCAGAGGAATCTGTGGATTTTTTATTATATCTGCTTTGTATTTAAGAGCATAGCTGGCCTCATATTCAACAACAGGGATTCTTAACTCCATAGTCTGAATAATGCATTTGCCTGCATCTGGTAGGGTATTAGGCAGAGCTTCCCCTGTAGAGTTTAATGCACTGTACCTCATCAAAGCATTATTATCATTGGCAGCTCTTCTAAATGTAATTCTTAAACCACCCTTCCACATAATATCTTTGAAATCTGAGAAGAATCCTGGCAATAGGCGCATGGGGAACAGCACAGTGTGGTTCTTAGATAATATCTTATCACCAGCCTCAAATCCACCTATTTTGTAGTAAGAAGCCTCGGTTTTGGATAATTTTAATGTGGCCAAAGCTGTGGAGGTAATGCCGGGATAATCCACTCTGTTTATAACAACGCCATGCTTTCTGATCTCAATTTCAGAGAATAGATGAGGCACAAAATTATCCACCAATCTTATATTTGAATTTGCCGGATAATCTGTTCCATCGAGCATTACAACATCAAATTTGATGTATAGATCTGCTCTGTGGGGGTGTATAAATCCATCCCCTACATCAAGATCAACCTCAATCTCTGTGTTGGGTTGATTTAAATTTGCAAATGTCCTCCTGTTTGGAGGGAATGATTGTAGCTCATAACTCTCAATATTTTCCATTTTCTTCTTGTATGTATTTTTATTTAAATATTAATCTCTATGATTGCAGTTGTTGTGGCTCCAGCAAAATCAACTAATTCTTCTTTTTCATTAGTGACCATCAATTCAATATTATCTATTCTGTTATGACACACAGGAAAATATAATGTTGGGGATGGATTGTAGATAATAGGCTCCATAAATTCAGAATTAGGTTTGAATGTTGCAATGATGCCGGTTTGTTTGTGAGTGCCTATGCCATTTGATTTGGTGATCATACCCTCTGCTATATTACAGTGAATATTTAGAGTCTCTATGGCCAAGAATTTAGGTATATTCATACCAGTGTGCTTGATGCCTGGTTCAAGTTTTGTGTTGTTCTCAAAGCCTAACAGCTCTCCTATAGTACCCAGATCCACTGTTTCTGTGGCAGATACAATTTCTACTCTGTGAGTGACAGAATTTTGACTTAATACTATACCTCTGGGTAATTGAGCATTTAGAGTGGAGAGATTATATTGCCCTGGAGTGATGACAATTTTTTCATCCCCTACTGCAATTGTGTTGTTGTGGTGTGTAATATTGGGGATCAAGTACATGCCATAAAATGCTCTGAGAGCTATTGTTTTGGGATACACTATGTCATCATGCAATTTGAGTTTCAATATTGAATTTTGGCTGGTGAGATGAAATACCCCCATGATGTTTTAAATACCACAAGGCTTTTTGAAAATCTTCAATTGATGGTTTATTTATTTGAGACATATATCTAAGAACAGATAAACACAAATGTCCGCAATTAACATCTTTAAAGTTTTGAACACGGCATTATTGTAATAAAGATTAGCTGAATTTAGATATTTTATTAAATTTTCAGGTGGAACACCTCCAAATGAATCAAACACAAATGCCTCATTTTTTAAATATTTAAGATAACAGATCCAGTGAGTGCCCTGATTTTTGTACTCATCCAAATTAACAATGCCACACTCTTTGTTGAGTGGTTGTTCTGGTAAAGAATCAGACATGTACACACCTCTAAAATGTTTGATGCCCAGTGGCTTGATTAAAGCTTCAATATCTTGGTTTGTAAGCGGCTCTTGTTTTTTTTAAACTTATTCATGGCTCTTTTAACACCTTTGCCCTGTTTCTCAATGGCCAGGTTATGGCGCTTCTGCTCATCTAATTCTGCCCTATTTTTCTTGGCATCTATTACTGTTTTTGCTATGGCGGCTGATCCCCCGGCCAAGCTCCCCACAGCCCCGAGAGCAGCTAAGATGGCAGGGATGGTAAATATAAATCCCCCCACATGTGATTTTTTTCTAGATTGCTGTAATTTTTTTAATTGGGGGGTACTAAGCAACAATTTCATACCATGCCCCTTTGCAATACAAGAATTTTTTTCTTGCGCTGTTTTTTGGTTAAAAGACTGTCAATAGGCCCAAGAGATTTGAGACCTGCATAAGGTATTTGATACATAACACCCTTGCCCTTCATTGTAGGTTTATTATATACATATTCACAACCCCCACCCCAGTTTTTGTTTGGTGCTCATAGCTATGGTGGTCCCCAATGCTGCTATTTTTTCACTTAAAGAAGCATCTTTGCTTACAAATCTGCCAAATGCAGCCTCTTCTAATTTCTTGTCTGCAACATGTCTCTTGTCAAGATCAGAATGTGTGTTGTATGCAATATCATGGTCTCTACAAGCAGCATCTAAAGGATTAACACCAGGATCCCCTCTGTTTAATCTATGATCCAATTTTGTACCGGGACCACAATATTGATAGCCTGGAATGTGTAGTTCAAATGGCAGCTTGTTTATAATGTCATTAACAAGGCCCCGACCCTCAGAAATATTCCAAAATTTAGGTGGTAGAGTATTAATAATTTTTATGAGATATCCAATCCCCTTAGTGTCATTTACTATAAAATTAGACAATTTTGTGCTTATCATGTCCATAATTCCAACCTTTTCATTGTAAAAATTGTGGTTCCCAGCATTTTCCTCCCCAGCTATCACCAATAACCTATCTACAAGTTTCCTGACATCATCAACCCACACAAATTCTTTAGGCAGGGTGTTGTATTGTTTGATTCCACTGCCAGTCTTGATTTGTGACCATATGGGCTTGATTAAATTATTGTATTTTGCCCCACTGCTAGACTTGACTCTTTTTTGTGTGGGATCATTGTTCTGGTATAGAGCATCTGATTTTATTAATATTTCTTTTTAATATTCATAATCTTGATCTGTATAGCTGCCAGGCCTTTTCCTAGTCATCAGTTCCCACAATCCAGGTGTTCCGGGGTACTTAACAAAAGCACCTTTTTCTCCGAGACGAGATTCTGAATATACAATAAGATCATCCCCCATAAATGTTACTCTGAAATTGCCAATTCTATGTATGATGCTGCCATCAAGCTCTGTGTCAGCATATAAGCCAAACACCTCATCTTTATTGTCTTTAGGTGTGGTTAAATATTTTTGAGCAAGAAGACCCAATTCAATAGGATCCTGAGTAGCTTCAATTCTTCTAGGAGCAATAGGACTAGGTGTATGAATACTGGAAAGTGGGGTGATTGGATAATCTAATATGTTCCTTGCAGCTACAGGTACAAGCTCTGTGATCAAATTTTGATTTTGCTCTGTAACAGTTTTGATATTTTTACCTAATTCACCAATAGCATCAATTATGGGCTGTTCTGTTTGTTTGTGTTTTTCATAAATTCCACGGTTCTCTGATTTCCATCCCTTAAATCTTTTTACAAGATAATCTCTTAACTTAAGATCATCAATGATTGGCCTTTTCATGGTTATTTATTTATGTTTCAATGTCTAGAAAATTGTTGATTTTATTTCTGTATTTGCCACTATTGGGTGTTCTTGTCATATCAATTGTGACAAACCCATAACTGTCCTGGTTCCAGCACTTGCTGCAAATCTTGGAAAAATCATTGTAGCTCAGGTCTCCACCTACATATTCATCATGTATGTGTTTGAGGTTGGTATGGTCTTGATGAAACACACATATAAAATTGCTGTTGTCTCGGATCAGTTGCTTGGGTATTTTTGAAAAAGTCTGTGCCAGGTAGAAGCAATCAATGTTTTTGTGCCGGCCCTGTGTAAAGAAATTTCTAACCTTGTTTTGATTATCCAGTATAATGTCATCAAACACAACAACAGAATTATCGAGACATTCATCAAGTGGCTTAACATCTGGTTCAAAAGTGGCAATATCCAATCCATCATATAGCTTCATCAGCTGCTGATATTTTAATTGTTCCAAGCTCTTAGAGAAGATATAAAAGTGCCTGTTTTTCCAGTCTAACCAGTTGGGTGCCAATAAAAAATTATCAACCATTAGTGTAGTTTTACCACAAGCAGATGGCCCAACAATAAGACACCTAATATTTTCAGGCAGCAATTTTCCATTTCTCTTATTCTGTTGTTCAGGTTCTGGCAGCCTTTTTATAACATCCCAGGTGCTCATATTATTATTTTGTTTGCATCGATCCAGCTGTGTTCTGGAAGTCCCAGCCATTTGACAAGTAACTTGTTGCCTTTTTTGCGGATGATTTTTTCTATGAGATATGTGTCAGGCTGTTTAGTTTTGCTGAGCTCTTGTTCATAAAACCTGCCTTTGAGAATTTCTCCTCGGTGATCCTTTATTATATATGTGTTAAGGGTCCCGGGTTTAACTTGAACCACTGTAAATAATTCAGTGCTCCAGTTTCTTGTAAAGCCTCTCTTGAATAAGTGCTTATATTTGCTGATTCTTACTTGATCCCCACCTTGTATTTGGCCTTTCTTATTGTTGGCTGATATCTAGGATAATAAACAGTGCTGATCAATTTTTGTTCATCAGATGAAGTTACTTCAGAGGGTTTCATGTTGATTGTGGAATGGACAGAATTGTTATATTTATGTAGAAGTTCTGGAAGAATATTAATCCATTTATAATTACCTTGAAGTGTGAATTGTTTATACATAAGATTTTTTAAGGTTCTGTTGAATCTCTCTACAATTGAGGCCTTGAGGTCACTGTAACTCGAATAATGTTGTATTGCCTGGCTTTTAATAAATTGTTGAAACACTGAATTATAAAATTCTTTGCCATTATCTGTTTGCAAATAGCGCGGGGATCTTCCACTCTGATTGATGATTGTCCTGAGGGCTTCTGTAACACATTTTCCAGTCTTGGATTTCAGTGGCACTGCCCAGGCAAATTTTGAAAATGTGTCTATTACAGTGAGTAGATACTTGTAGCCCTTGTTGATTTTGTCTAAGTTTTTCAACTGTCCACTTGCCATTTCAATCAAGTCGCTTTGCCATAAATCATCTATGCCCTTTGTGACTACTGGGAGTCTCTTAAAATTATGTCTGGCTTGTCTGTGTAATTCATCAACAATAATTTTTCTAGACATAATATGTAAACAAGAATATTGCAACTATGGGGTGTTCAGCAGCTGAAACTGCAGGATTTTCTAAATATAATTTGTCCCCAATGTGTATTTTAAATTCCAAAGAGCCATCATCTTCAGCATAGGCTGTTTCTAATGTATTGGGGTCTTTAAAATCCTCCAATTCTACACTGGTGATTTTCACTTTGTTATCAGCATTTGTTATTGATAAGGTGGGGTAGTGGTGTGCCTGTGGTTGAAGCCAATATTTGATTTTGATTGGTCTCAATGTACCCCCAACAAAGAACTGGTAATAAAATTGTGCAGGGGACAGCATATATATTTTGCCACCTGGTGTAAATGGAGAATCATATTCTTTGTTGGGGATGCTGTACAATTCAAGAATTACTGAATGTTTTGGATTCTCGATTATGCCTGTTATTTCCTTTTCTGCTGTGAGCAATCTGCTTGTTACAGATTCAAGGTGCTCATTGATGGTCCTAACAACATCATCATGGCCTGGCTTGATTTTTTTGTCTACAACAAGTTTTTTGTATTGTTGCACAATTTCTTGTAGCTGGGTGGCAAAAACAGACAGAGCATTTGCTTGATTGGATTCCATGGTCCCTAGCTGTTGCTTGATATTAGCTACAATTTGTTGCAAATTTTCAACAACTGCCAATTTTGAATTTTGAGCTGTAAGATCATGGACCTGTCTTCTGATATCCTCAAACAGGGCATGCAGTTCATTAATATGTTGATTTGTTGGTAGAGTGGCCACTGTCTGTGTGAGATGTTTGATCTCTGCTTGGATATTTTTGATATCTTCTGATTTCAATATCCTATTCACTGCTCTCTTAATATTTTGAAGTTCCTGTGATGTGGGCAAATTTGATACTGTATTTTGCAAAGATTCAAGTGCCAATTTTACATCATTTAATTCAGAAGCATGAACCACATTTTGCATAGCATTTTGGAGCAGGGCTATATCTGCCTGAGAGGGTGTGGATTGTTGTAAAATTTCAAGTTTTGTTTGGATATCATCTATCAAGTGATGAAAATGAGATAGTTCAGATTCAGTGTTGAGGTTTTCAAGCTTTGTGATTTGTTGCTGGACACTGACAAGGGTATCTACAATACCGGGCAATCGGGATTCTAGTACTTTTGCCAAATCACTTTGCACTGCTGCTATTGTACCTTCAAGATGGGTTATGGAACTTTGAATTTTTCCAAAATCTTCATATGTTTCAAGTTGCAGCTTAATATTTGCTACACTCCGAGTTATTGCATTCAAAGCATCAGAAGATGGCAAATTGTTCATAAAATTTTCAAGTGTCTCAATTTTTTCTTTAACCTCGGCTATGGCATTGTTCAGAGGGTCCAGATTAGGTATTTGGAGTGACTGAATCTGTTCTTTTAGAGTGGAAATGACTAGATCAAAATCTTCTTGTGATTTTATGCTTTTGACAATTGTTTGGAGTTGTCTCTGGACATTATTTATTTGCTCTTCCAATTGTTGTTTCAATTGCTCAGAATTGGTGGCCTGGGTCTTAAATTTGGCTTGAAGAGCTGATACAGCTTCTTCCAAACTTTGAAAATTATCCAATGTGGCCAAATCAGTATATTTCTGAAGCAACAATTTGAGTTCAGAATCAATTTTAAGAAGAGGGTCCATGCATTGTGATTGCAAATTTGTAATTTCTAATTGAAGACTGGCATTGAGTGTAGTTTGTAAAGCTTGTAAATCACTTCTTAATTTCTTGACTCTGACATCAAGCATCATAATCTCATCACTGTGATCTTCATGTCTTGTATGGCCAAAAATATCATTAGGCATTTTTGTTTAGTGGTTATTTATTATAGAGTATCTGATTCTTAATTCTATAAAAAAGGGTATAAGTTTGTCATATGATCCAGGGACCTCAATATATAAGCAGTCACCAGCAGAAACAGTATAAACAGTGCCAGAAATCATGTTGAGTGCTTAATTCTGTAAATATTTCTCCCTACTGAAATTTTAACATCACCCTCAGGGGTTGTAATAAATTGTAATTGCCCACCTACAGGTAATTGGTAATGATTTAAATTATTGTTAAATATGTACAATGTTTTGCCTGTTTTATCATCAATATCTGTAAGTATGCTGTTCAGATGAATAATTAACAAGCCACTCAGTTTAGATATCATATCAGAAGAGGGTTGTGGTGTTGGCAGCTCCATAATAGCCCGTTTTTTGAACCCAAATAAGTTCATAGGCATGTTTATTTATTTCAAATCATGCTCTAGAATTGGGCATTGTTTCCCACTTTTCAAATCACTATGACCCCATGGTAAAGTATGTATGCCACATGACAAAATGCATCTCTTATCATCATGTGGGTCCAGAGCCACTTTTCTTACAATATTGCTAGTCAATAAGTGATCCACACTCTGAATTCTGGATTCTGATGTTTTGATTAAACTCTGGGATTTGAGACAATTTTTATAATCTTCAAATTCAAGCTCTTTTTCAACAGTTACTCTGCCAATGCCCTTGGCTTTTTTGGCAACAACACCCCTACATGTCTCAAAACTGTACATCTTGGCACTTAACCCAGCAAATGCCACAATAACATCACCAAGTGTCTCATCTTTTAACTTGCCAGGCACCTTTTTGTTGTGGTGTTGAATCTCTGTATGTTCACTGGTATCAAAGTATTGAAACAATTCAGGCTGGGACATATCTTTATAAACATCTTCTGTTTTAATATCAAGAACAAAACTATCCGTGTCCATGTACATCAATTTTACACAATCACCATAAAAAGGTTTCAACACATCATAATACAATGTTAACATATGTGATTTGGCCAATTCCAATATCACAGCCCCTACATAAATAGGTTTATCAAACTTAATCTTTGTTTTTTTCATGTTGAAAAGTGCCATATTTTCATCATAAATTCTTCTATAATTGATATTAGGCTTTGCAACCAATTTTTTACTCAGGCTGGGGTCAGTAATTATTTTAACATCGGTATGTTTTCTGACATTTTCAATTGTTTTGCCATATACAGAATTTACCATCAATTTAAACAAAGATTTATCAAATTGGCTTTTTGCAGATGTTCGAAGCACTGTATTTGTATTAATATATGATTTCAACCATTCTGAGTGCCTGAACCTCAAAACTTTTCCAATTTTGGTCACTTGGACACCATGATGCATCAGGAACTGGAGGTTTTTGTAATATATGACATAGCCCTGTTTTGGCTCCAGAGTCACCATCAATTTCTTCTGTTTAGAGCCAGGTGAGCACTTAACCTCGGGAATTGGGGGCAGATCAGAAAATTTGTTGTGTAAATCATCAGGAATTGTCAGATCAACCTCTAAGAATAGGCCATAATTACTGTCATCAAAGTCCTGAAGATCTTCAATATTGAAATATTCAACCCATTCAAGCCCTGCATATGGCAGTTTTTGCATCATGGCATAACCATAGAGGCTGTTGGCATCTACATACAGTATATAATTTGATGGCCGTGCTGGATCATAATCAGAAATATATTTGTTATTAGCTCTGGCATATCTCTGAGAGCATTGCACCATGCCTCCTCTTATACATTGCTCCATAAACAAGTACATATCTTGATCTTGGATCAGATCCAATTGCTTTTTAGTGTTTAAAAACATTGCAGCCCATGCTAGGCCCGGGGCACTGTAAAAATACACTGGGTCCAGCTCATAATTTTGCATAGAAGATTTTCTGAATGCCTGCAATATATCAGCTAAGAGGGTCACATCAAGTTTTAAATATGCCATGTGATAATCACCAAATGTCTGGCATTTTAAATTGTTCCACATCAATTGGGCATGGTGATAATCATCATCAGTGATTCCAGATCCTCTGATTTTGCTGTAAAACTGTTGTTGCGGTGGCAGGGAACACTCATCAAATTTAGAAAAATCTGTAACATAATCATATGGATATACACCCTTCCGCCTAATTAATTTCAGGTCCTGATTTGGAAACAAGGCACATGTGATTTTGAATTGATCATCAGATAATTGAGTGGCCAGTGTAGCCAGGCTAGCAGATAAAATTCTGTAAGAATCAAGAAATCTTATGTGAATAGGAACACCATTAACTTTAATTATTTTGCTAATAGCAATATATTTCTCATCATTTTCAGCTAAAATATTTAAATTCTGCTTGTCAAACCCCTCATATCTGATCAAATGATGGAAATCATAATTGGATGCTCCATGGCAAAATATGGGGACAAATTTTGGTCTCTTCATCTTAATATTACAGCTATTACACAGGGCCATTTTGAATTTACCATCTGTATGAGAATGGTGTTTCACCTTGATATTTGTATCTGAAAATTCAGAATCACATACCGGGCATTTTTCTGCATTGTTGAAATCTTCAATCTGTTTCTCTGTTAAAGGCAACATGGGTTTTGATTTTAATAAGATGTTAGATGCTATGTCATGGCACTCATTTTCTATTCTATGTGCAAATATTTTGATGGCATCTGGTCCCATGTATGAATATTCTTTACTAACAACACCATCCTGTACAACCACATAATAAAAGCTGGAAGGTTCATGTAGCTGGTATGGTGTAATTGAAGATTCTTCAGGATCTGGATTGCAGAATGCAAGAGGTTTGAGGTTTGATTCAAAATCACAGACAATATATGCTGGGTGTTCCAACAAGGCTTCAAACTTTTTGAATTCTGCTTTTTCACTTGGCATTGGCATCACCATATGAACAGGTTTATGATTTTTACAGTATTTTAAATGTTCAATTAACTTATTTTTTGCAATTTCTGCACTCTCTTCACGAACCCCTTTCACCATTTTTTGACCATAAAATACAGTTAAGCATCTTCTGCACAACTTGAATATTGTATTGGATTTGTCTAGTTGTGTTCTCACTAAAGCTTCAAGATTATGTATCAGAGTGTAATGATATGTGCCATCCCCTTCAATTAAGAGCAAATCAATCGGAATAGCAGATTCATCATCAATTGTACTGATTCTGAGAGGTTCTATCAAGCAATTGCCACGGCCAGTGGAACAAATAAATACATTAATAGATAATTGTTTGCCATTAATATACCGGGCCTTTTTTTCAAATTTATCAATATTCTGAACAGATATTGGATATTCTAAACCCTCCATTGCCTCATCAAAATCGTGCTCATGTTGTTTGTAATAAGTTATTCTCTGAGGATTTCTTGAAACTGGAAACAAAGCAGCTAATATACACCACAAAAAGCATTTCTGGTCGGTATTTTCTATATTAACCACGGCTCTTTTGTTTTTAATATTGGCAGGTAATGGCAGATATGTAGATCCTTGCAATGGGCTGAATTCAGAAATATTAACATACAACTTGTGTGGAGAGCCGCATAGGCTCCATCCAGACTCTTTTGCTGCAAATTCAGAGTGTTTAATATTCAATTGATCTATCAACCTGCTTATTATTGTGTCTGAATTTGCATTTGAGTATACAGGTACAGTTTCTGTTATGTGGGGCTGTGTAAATTTTGTGCCATTTGGTTTCTTATATTGTGCAAACAATTTGAGGGACAGCTTATAAGAGCCATTTTGTGCATTAAGAATTGCCTGCACATCAGGATTTACACTGTTCAAAAAATTCTCAATGCCACATCTTGGCTCTGATACAAACCGATAATCTCTTAATTGGCCATTAAAACTGCTATGGATGGGTTTATAGCGTGGCTGCTTTGCAGGTCCAGCATTAACAGGTGCTTCATGCTTTCTTTTCAGACCAGATGTAGATGGTTGTGAGGGCAATATTGATGACTGTACATAAGAATTACACTTATGCCATTTGTAATATGCCTTGCTTAATATTTTATGGCATCTTGGGCACAATTTAGTAGCTTTTCTGCATTTCTTAGAGTCACAAATATGCCTGTGCCTAGCCCAATGAGAACTAGATATATTTTTATTACACTGATTGCAATATTTTTGTTTTGGCATTTTTGTTGTTGTTGTTTATTATATAAAATTTCTTGGGGTTCAAATCAAAATTCTATACAAAATATCAGTTGGGTTCAGCAGTTAGTGGCTGAGCTGGTGCTTTTATACCCAAACAACAGCAGTAACTAGGTTTTGGTGATAGTTTTGCTCTATTAAGTTGATGTACAACACACTTCACCAGGTTTAAAACCTCATCTCTATATCAACTAAATACAATTCAAAATTGGATTTTGAACTGTGCAATAAATATTCTGTAAGTCTCACTTGTGTTTATATTAACAGAACAAGACAAAACCAGAATTGTATTCAGGATTGCATGTTTTCATACAAAAAAGCCATATTTTTGACAAGTTTATAAACAACAATCACACAAATATAGCTTTTACACACATGGCCGAATCTGTCTGAGGGGGGGATTCAAGATTCCTGGGATTTTGACAGAAAAAACACACTATAAACAATAAGATGATATGGGAACTTGGCATATTTTTAAGTATAAGCAAATCTGTCTGAGAGGCTTCAACTTTTCTACACTTGAATTCAGAATTTCTTAAAATTAAGAGCATATCACACCTGAAGAATTGGGGTATAAGCCCCTCTTGCCATTGTTTTAAGTGTAAGCAAATCGGATTGTTCAATCAAATAGCCTCTCCTTTTCTACACTTATAAGTGGTGCTTATAATACAGTCAATACAACTACTTGTTGTAGAGTTTGACGCCGCTGCCTGTTTTGACCTGGTTCCATATCGGCTTGATGAGGTTCTTGTATTTTTCGCCGCTGCTGGATTTGACGCGATTCTGCGTAGCGTCGTTGTTTTGGTACAAGGCATCCGTCATGATCAAAATTTCCTTGTAACTTTGGTAATCTTCGTCGGTGTAATCTTTCGGCTGCTTTTTGGCAACGAGTTCCCACAGTCCCACCGTACCCGGATACCTGGTCCAACTATCCTTATCGCCTAAATTAACTTTAATGTCGTTGCCTTCGAAGGTCACCTTCGATTTTCCAATCTTCCAAACCACACCACCGCCTTCGTTGCTCTCCATGGTGGGATACAATCCGAACACTTCATCCTTGTCGAACTTCCCCTTGCTCAGGTAGTCTCGTGCAAAAGGTCCCAACTCGATCTTATCCGAAGACGACGACGTGCTACCTATGGCTCGACGTCGTGCCGGTACGTCCTTCAGTTCGAACGGCGTCGAAGGAATGCTCGAAATGGGCGTGGGTACGGTGTAACTTTTAGCTGCGAGTGGTACGAGTTCGTTGATCAAATTTTTATTTTGTTCCGTGACACTTTTAATTTCTTTACCTAGACCGCTGATGGCGTCGATCACAGGTTTATCTTGACGTTTCTTCTCTTCGTAGGATCCGCGATTCTCGGATTTCCAACCTTTGAAGCGCTTCACGAGGTATTCCCGCAACTTGAGATTTTCGTCTTCTTGAAATTGACGTTTTGACATTTTGCTATATACGTTGAAACGTTTTTGAAACGTCGAATTCTCAGCCTATACGTTCGGTTCTCCTAGTTTTCTGCTGTCACCCGCTTGAGACTATCCACTTTTTCTAACACTCACTTTTTGTTGTAATGGTTATTTTATATATGCTTGTCAGACGTTTGAAAAAAAAAGATCGTTTTTTTTTCAAATTTTATTTTTTAGATTCTCACGACCTTTGATTTTTTTTTGGATTTTTTTTCTTCTTGTTGCAAATCTGAAATTGTCCTCTTGTTAGCCTTTGAGACGTCTAGATAAACGTTTATTTTATTCCTATATTTTCCTTTCGTCTTCTTGAAATTGACGTTTTGACATTTTTCTATATACGTTGAAACGTTTTTGAAACGTCGAATTCTCAGCCTATACGTTCGGTTCTCGTAGTTTTCTGCTGTCACCCGCTTGAGACTATCCACTTTTTCTAACACTCACTTTTTGTTGTAATGGTTATTTTATATATGCTTGTCGGACGTTTGAAAAAAAAAGAATGTTTTTTTTTCAAATTTTATTTTTTAGATTCTTACGATTTTTTTTTTTTTTTTTTTTTCTTCTTGTTGCAAATCCGAAATTGTCCTCTTGTTAGCCTTTGAGACGTCTAGATAAACGTTTATTTTATTCCTATATTTTCCATGGTTTGCTTTTCGAGTCATGTCGATGGTCACGAATCCGAAATCGTCACTGTTCCAACAGTGGGAGCAGAATTTAGAAAATAGATTGTAATTTACGTCAGCCCCTACGTAATCATCGTGTGCGTGTTTTAAATTGGTGTGGTCTTGTCGAAACAAACATATGAAATTAGCGTTGTCGCGTAGCAGTTGTTTCGGAACCTTGGAAAAAGTTTGTGCCAGGTAGAAACAATCCAATCCTTTGTGACGACCTCGAGTGAAAAAATTACGAATCTCGTTTTGATTTTCCAAGATCATGTCGTCGAACACCACAACGGAATTCTCGAGACAATCGTCCAGTGGAATGATTTCAGATGCGAAAGTTGCAATGCCCAGTCCCTCGTACAGTTTCATAAGTTGCTGGTATTTCGCTTGTTCGAGACTTTTCGAAAATACGTAGAGGTGTCTGTTTTCCCAGTCTAACCAATTGGGTGCGAGGATAAAATTATCAATGAGCAGTGTCGTCTTTCCGCACACCGAAGGTCCTACGATCAGACATCGTATGCTGTCGGGGAGCAATTCGCCGTTCCTTTTCTTCGTTCGATTTTCCGAATCAGGTAGACGTTTCACGACATTCCACGCACTCATAGAATCACTTCGTTCGAATCGATCCAACTCGTGTCCGGAAGTCCCAGCCATTTCACCAAAAGTTTGTCGCCTCTCTTACGCAAAACCTTTTCGATAAGGTACGTGTCGGGGTATTTAGTTTTAGAGAGTTCCTCCTCGTAGAAGCGCCCCAATAAAATTTCACCGCCACTGTCCTTTATTATATACGTGTGACGGTTCCCGGGTAGAACTCGAACCACGGTAAAAAGTTCCGTGCTCCAGTTTCGTGTGAAACCCCTGTCGAACTTTCGCTTCAATTTACTGACCCTCACCTGGTCTCCAATTTTGTATTTAGGTTTTTTTGTCGTGGGCGTGTACTTTGGACAGTAAACGCTAGAAATTAATCGCTGCTCGTCAGACTTGGTAACGTCAGCTGGCTTCATGCCTATTGTTCCGTGCACCGTGTGATTATAGTCGTTAACGAGTTCCGGAAGAATGGTGACCCACTTGTAGCTTCCCTGAAGCGTGAAGCGTGACCACATGCGCGATTTCAGAGTGCGATTGAATCTTTCCACGATGCTGGCCTTGACGTCACTGAAGGTCGAGTAATGTCGAACGTCGTGTTTCCGAATAAACTTTTGGAATACGGCATTGTAGAATTCCTTCCCCTTGTCCGTGTGCAGAAATCGAGGTCGTCTGCCGCCGCTTTCGCGAAAAATTGTCTTGAATGCTTCCGTGACGCATGTTCCCGTTTTCGCCTTCAAAGGTAGAGCCCATGCGAATTTCGAAAATGTGTCTATGACGGTGAGAAGGCACTTGTTGCCCTTGTTCAATTTATGTACGTTTTTTAACTTGCCGCTACTTATCTCGACGAGGTCGCTTTCCCAGAGGTCGTCGATGCCCTTGGTTACCACCGCCAAACGTTCGTAGTTGCGGCGTGCAGGTTTATGCAATTCTTGGACGATGGCTTGCCTAGACATTTTTTTTTTTTTTTTTTTTTTTTTTTTAGAGATTACGTTTGAAGAGAAGCACCAGCGTGATGGGATTCAAAGAGGGTGGCACCTCGCTCGTGTTTTGAACGATCAGCTTATCGCCGGCACTCACGTCGAAAACGGTAAGATCTTCGTCTTCGTGTATTTCATATATGTTGCGCGTTTCGTTCCAACGTGCCAGAGGAATGTTTCCTGCTTTCTGGACACCACGATTCGATATTAAGGTCATGGTGGGAACGCTAGCTTTTCTGCCGTGAGACCAGTACGAAAATTCGTTTATCTGAATCGTGCCATCGAGGAGAAACTTGTAGTACGGATGATAAGGATGCAACATGTACAGTTTGTTACCTTCGACGAACGTGGAGATTCTCTGTTGATTGGGTACGCTGTTGATTTCGATGGCTTGCAGAGAATGCAGTTTAGCGAATTTAGTATCGACGCTAACGAGGTTGCTGTGAAGCTGTCCCAGTGTATTTTGTACGGGCAACAAATATTCGACTATGGTATCCGTTACGGTAGAAAATGACGGTTTGATTTTCACTTCCACGTTCAACTGCTTTTAGTTTTCGTTGAGTTCTTGCAACTTAGCACCGAAAGAGGCCAGCGTCGATTCCTGCGTGGATTCCAGCACTCCAACTTGATCTCTGATGTTGACGACAATGTTCTGAAGGTTCTCGACTTGATTCAATTTCGAACTTTTCTCGGTAAGATCGTTCACGATGCTTCGCATCTCGGTAAACTGCGTGTGAAGGTCGGCGACGCTCTGCGAAGTGGGCAGCGTCGACACCAGCGAAGCAAGTTCGTCTCGAATCTGTTCCACGTTCGCCGTTTCCGTTTCCAGTCGTTTCAGCATTCGAGATATGTTCCTTTTCAAAGCGTGTAATTCTTTGGAGGTGGGGAGATTGGCCACCCTACTCTCGAGATCGCTCAACGAACTTTTGACGTCGCTCGAATCGGATAGTGCCGTCACCGCCGTTTTCAATTTATCCAAATCTTCGCTCGAAGGTACGCTCGTGCGTAACGATTCCAAGTCAGCCTGTATGTTGTCCAGTACGTGATGAAAATGAGCGAGATTGGATTCCACGTTCAAATTTTCTAAATATTCGATCTTCTGCTGGACCGTGCTTAACGTGTCTTGAATGCTCGTCAACGCACTTGCTTCAGCGTGAATATTTTTAATTTCTTCGTTGATCAACTCCAGAGACGCCTGAAGCGTAGCGATGGTGGTTTGAATGTGTTCGAAATCTTGATAGGCCTCCAATTGAATTTTTATGTTCGCGACGCTTTTACCGATGACCTGCAGTTCGTCTGACGATGGTAGGTTCGTCATTGTATCTTCCAAAGTCTGTAACTTGGATTTAATTTCTTCCAACGTGCCGGTGAATTCTTCTTGTAATTTGGAAACGACGACGTGCAAGCGTTCTACATCAATATCGTTCACGACGGTTTGAAGTTCAGAGAAATTCTTTTCTATTGCGGAAGTTCGTTCTTCGATTTCGAGTTTCAATTTTTCCAAATCTTCATTTTTCGATTGAAATTGCTGTAATTTGGCCAAATCATTTTGAAGCGAATCCACGCTCAACTGTATATTTTGAACGTTGTCGTAAGAAGGTAAATCGACATAATTTTTTATGAGCGTTTTCAGTTCGGAATCGATTTTCAGAATGGGGTCGAGACATTGCGTTTGGAGCGTAGCGATTTCCGACTCTAAACTTTTGTTTAAGGTCTCCTGCAAAGCGATCAAATAGCTCCTCAACTTTTTAATTCGGACATCCAACATGAGAATCTTTTCTGCGTGGTCTACACGCTTGGTGTTGCCGAAAATGTCGTTAGGCATTTTTGGTTAACGGTTATTTATAATAGGATAGACGATTCGTAATTCTACGAAGAGAGGAACGAGTTTGTCGTCATCTCCTAGGAGTTCCACGTAAAGACAATCTCCTGCTGAAACGTCGTACGCCATGTTAGAAAGTACCTTGTCGTGCTTCATTCGAAAAATGTTCTTGCCGCTAGAAATTTTAATATTTTGCCCTTCGTTCTCCGGATTCACGGTGATTTGAAGTTTCCCGTTGATCGGAATTTCGTAGAAATGTAAATTGTTATTAAAGACGTAAAACATCTTGCCCACATCGTCATTCAATTTCGTCCAGATACTGTTGAGGTGTACGATTAGTAGACCATTGAGTTTAGATAACACGGAAGGTAAGAGGTTATTGGAATTTGGTAGTGCAGTTTCCATGATGCTTTGTTTCCGGAAACCAAAAAGATTCATTGTTTCCTGTTAGTTATTTAAATTTCTACACGCTGTGCCCCTTTGTAGATCGAATAAAAAAAGAGAGGAGAAGATTTTATCTGCGGCGATGCAATTCAAAAGACTCTCAAACATGTAATTATGTCATTAGATCACGATGAAGAAGAAAAAAGTAAGAGTTGAATTTAATGAGCCTCGTTTAGAGCGAGCCTTAACGACATAATAACAACTTGCAACTTTTCATCGCCCGAGGGCCCCTCTTTTCCTCCGTATATTTTTGAAGAATGGCAAAAGACACAGCGGACTTCATGGCTATGGGGTTACAGTTAACACACGTCACATTTATCGCTTCCATTGCAGTGGCCCCACTCTCTCGTGTGGATTTGACAATCGAGAACACGTAACTTGTTGTCTCTGGCATCCAATGCGACCTTGGTTACGCGCGTCGTATACAGTTCGTGTAATTTATTCGCAATGCGATGATCTGTGCTGAGTTTTCTTTTACCTTGAAACAGGCATTCTTTGTAGTCTTGCATGTTGAATTTGCTGGTACTTATTTTTCCTACCCCTTTCGCTTTCTTGATCTCTTTTTCTTCTGCAATCTTGATGCAGTACATTTTGGCACGAAGCCCCGCAAATTCGCTGATGTAATTACCAGCCGCTTCGTCTTTGAACTTTCCTATGGTCATTTTATTTTCTGTCGAATGCAAGTGATGGCCTGATGGTAAGTTGCTAAAATCAAAAAGATGCTTCATCTTAGTCAGATCATGTTCGAGGCTGGGTGTTTGGATTAGAAAAATGAAGCTATCCGTGTCAATGTAACATATTTGGATGTTATCTCCATAAAAGGGTTGAAACTGATCGTAGTACGATTGGTACATGTGCAATTTTGATAGTTCAAGGACAGTGGCACCTATGGCAATCGGCTTGTTGAGCATCACTTGCTTCTTGTTCTTCTCGACGAATACAAGATTCTCGTCGACAATGGTGAAGTTTTTGAAGTAGGGGGACGCGACGATCTTCTCAAATTTCTTTTCGTCCGTGACCAACGTTGCGTCGATGTAATTACGCACGTTCTCCATCGTCTTGCCGTAGATGGCGTTGTTAAATAGTTTGTACAGATCCTTGTCCGCAGGCGATGTCGATTGCGCTCTGCGTCGTGTGTTCTCGGCTATGTAGGGTTCCAGCCACCTGCTCTGTCGGAACTTCAATCCTCTGTGTATTTTCTTCAGCTGCAAGCCGTGACGCACGTAGAATTGGAGGAGCCGGTAGTGCAAAACGTAATTCCTCTTGTTCTCCACGCTTAGTATGAGTTTTGGCTCCTGTCCTCCAGGTGGCTTCTCTTTGGTGGGGGCCAGGGCCAATCCGTGATGTTTCTCGTGCAGATTTCGGAGTAATCGAGATCCACTTCCAAGAAACAGCCCCATTCGTTATCTTCGCTCCAGTTGAGAAAATCCTCGCAGGAGAGTTCCTCTTCGGTCATCCACGCGTAGTCACTGATGGGAAGACACTGGGACATGGAATGCCCGTACAGGTTGTTGACATCCCAGTAGACGATGTAGGTGTTGGGCTTCGATGCATCGTAACCAGGCGTATGAGGATTATTTACCTGAGCATGGCGTCGGGGACATTCGACGATGCCACCGCGTATCGCACTCTCCATGAAGGCATACTGTTCCTTCTCTGCAATAAGTCCCAGTTCCACGTTGGTGTATTTCATCATCGATTCCCAAGTCAATCCCGGCGTCGTGAAGAAATACGCAGGATCCAACTTGTAGATCGAGATGCATCTCTTGCGAAACGACTGAAAATGTCCATGAGGAGAGTCACGTCCAATTTCAAATACAGGTCGTGATAGTCGCGAAAAGTTTGGCAATTGAAGGCCGTCCACACACTACGAGCGTGTTCGTAGTCCTCTTCGGAACAGACGTCCTCCGTGAGATGAGAATAAAATGTCTCCCGGGGTGGAAGTTCCGTCTCGTCAAATTTGTTGAAATCATTGACGTACTCGTAGGGGTAGACGCCCTTGCGACGCAACAGATTCAAATTTTCATCTCTCCCCGAAAAACATTTTTGCTTGGTGGCCACAAGATCTTCGTCGCCAAGTTGAGCTGCAAGGGTGGCGAGGCTGGAGGACAGGAAATTGTAAGAGTCCAGGATTCTAACTTCCACACTTCCTCCTTCTTCGAGAGGGATCCACACTCTCACTGCGATATACTTCTCGCTCGTTCTCGGAATGATGCTGATTCGAGAAGTTATGTTGTAGAGCTCTTTGACGAAGAGATGCGTATCGTACTTCTCCGTGTAATGCAGAAACACGGCAACAAAATGCGACTCCTTAATCTTAAGATTGCAGGAATTACAGATCGTGTTCAGGAAAAATCCATTCTGATGGTCATGGTGTACGACCTTGTGATTTTCGGGGGTGAAAGCCTGGTTACACTCCGCGCATCTTGTCGCCGTGTCATGTCTCCGCTGTTGTTCCGTCGTGAGAGCAGGTGGAGAAACGTAAGAGCCTTTCAGGCTGGGTGCAAGTTCTCTTGCGCATTCCGCTATCTTCTTAACAAAATGTTTTGCCGCATCGGGTCCGCAATACAAGATGACATCATTTAATTTTTCTCCGTAGATGGAGAAACTGCAAGGCTCGTGGTGAAAAATTTGGATTGTGCTTGAGGTAGAGGGATCAGGGTTGCAAGACGTCATGGGAACTTGGAAGCTTTCAAAGTCGGCATAAAGGACAGCGGGATGGTGGAGAAGAGCCTGGTGTTTCTGAAATTTCATCTTGGTTCCGGGTTCCGGCATGACATCTTCGGGTTCTGCATTCACGGAGCCAAAACACTTGTGCTGTTCTTTCATCTTCTTACCCTCGCGAAAAATTCTCAAACATCGATCGCAAATTTCGATCTTATCGTGATGCTTGCTGATCTGTCTTCCTACTAATCGTGAGAAATTCCGTATCAAACTGTAACGGCCATCTACAAGCAAGAGTCGAATTACATTATTCTGGCTTCTCGCAGGTCTTAACACACGAATATTGCCGGAATCGTCAACCCCAAACACAGAAATATCGATATCTTCTCATTTTTCCTCTCTATAGTTTTTTCAAATTGATTGATCTTATTCAGGGGCACAGGATAGGAAATTCCTCTCATCATATTCTCGTATCTCCCCTCATATCCTCTGTAATTGGACAAGCGTTTCGGGTTTTTATCATTATTAGCTGGGTGTAATGCGGCGATGACAGACCATAGGAAACTCTTCTCATCTTTACTTTCTATGTTTAACACTGCATTTTTTTTTAATGTCTCGTGCAACATTTTGCTTTTTTTTGTTTGTTTCTTTTTGAGCGCTGCGTAAGGGTTTTAAATTGCAGACTCGAAGCTCTAACATGTGGCTGCGACCGCAAAGACTCCATCCACTTCCGCGACCTTCAAAGTCTTCTTGTTTTTGTGTCAGGTGCTCAAATAGCCGTGTCACAATTTCCTCCAGATCCTCGTGTAAGCCTTCGTGTAAGCCTTCACACCCTACGTAAAAGCTGAAAGTGCTTGTCTTGGACGAGACAACTTTCTCATACAGCAGGGTCAAGACGAGATGAATTTTAATTGCAACATTAACGAGGCAATCCCGTAATTGATCGACTACCAGAGATTTCACATTGTCGAGGAAGGTGCTCGAGTCACATTTTTCGTCACCTCCAGATTTATACATCATGATGCGTGCACTTTTATTCAAAGCACCGCCGCCTTCATGCGCATCAATGCGAGATTTCTTTGCCGGGGGGACTACGACATCATGTTCCGGTAGACGACATTTTTTCAAATGCCTAGCAATATTAGGTTTCGAAATTAATTTTCCACAGTTACGACATGCCACTTTCCCGCAAAGACCGGAGGGACCTGGTTGCGATTCCATTTTTCCTCTGTTATTTATATATACAGAGAAATTTTTTTGGGGGGGTTGTGGTGGTGGTGGTAGGGGAAAGCGCACTGAAACAGAAGGAAAAAAAATTGAAAAATGCTAGATATTTTTTTCCTTCCACACACACACACACACACACACACACACACACACACACATATATATATATATATATATATATATATATATATATATATATATATATTAGACGCGAACAGTATGTGTGTGTGTGTGTGTGTGTGTGTGTGTGCACTGTTGTAGGAGGTAAAAAATATGCGACATGTAAGTGTGTGTGTCAATTTTATGACTCCTCTGAATATGTGTGTGTCAGACGCAAAACAAAATATAAATATATCATGAAAAAAATAAAAACTTACCTTTCAAGAGAGAGAGAGAGAGACTTCAAAAAACTTGTAGCTCACTAAAAAAAACTTCCACGATGATATATATATGTATACTGCCAGACAAACAAATTAAAGAATACTGAACTGCCACGATTGACGTTCACCTTTCAAGAGAGATAGAGAGACTTCAAAATAAAACTTGTAGCTCACTAAAACTTCCACGATGATATGTATGTATATACTGCCAGACAAACAAATTAAAGAATACTGAACTGCCACGATTGACGTTCACTATGATAATGATGTACAAAAGAAGAAACTGCTACGTTATATAGGAACCCCCAACCCACGCGACCCCCCTCTCCTTTGGTGAAAACACAATGAGCGCTATAATCAATGTCCTAGCAATAAACCCCCCCGTTGACCGATTCACTCATGCATGTGGTACAAACGAACAATGCTATACTTTTTTTTTTCAACAAAAAGACTTTTTCGATGCGCACAATATCCTGTGGGGGACAAATAGCAAATGAACGGGCGTTGACAGTTCCACCCATGCATGTTGTCGATCATTTCCTCGGCCTCTATTCCACGCCCCGTCAGGGTGTGGTGTGTGAAATGGGCGATCCCCCCAGCTCTGTGAGAACCAGCACAAAACTCAACCATGCCTGAAACGAAAACGGTGGACGCTTCGTTTCGTGCTTGTGATTCCATAAAAATAATACGCGAAAAGGTTGAAAAATTCCACGTGCAACAATACAGCTTTGTTGTTGGTCGAGCATAATGTGGATAGATAAATTTCCAAAGCGGAAGATGTTGCTGTGCTCGCTTCCGCCGCATCCGCTTCTGATTCGATTGTTATAGGGGATGTGGTGGATTCTTCGTTCAGGACCGTGGGAAAGCTGAAAAAATAGAATCTCTTCGGGCGGAAGAGGATGCAAGCTGAATGGGTTCGGGGAGGGGTTGCGGTTGTTGTTGCGGCGGCGACGGCAGCGGCGAGGGGTTGTATTCGTCGAAGCGGGTAGCCTGGGTAGTACGGCGATTACTTCTTGTGCTTGCAATTCTTTCGAAAACATGACGTTATTTCCCAATCGAGCACACGCTTTCAAGAAAGACAAAACTTGCGAGCGGAATTGTAAATCGTCCCAATATGCGGGCTCGGAGCAAAAAAAATGAGTGAGGTTTCGAAGCCACGACGAACGTTGGATTTCCGCACAACCACTACCACCTGCACATATCGCTTTTTCCAAAATTGCGTCCTCGTACGATGTTAGTTTCGGAAACGCTTGCAATATATTTTGCACGTTGCGCGAAAAGAATTTTATTTGGGATGTTTCTTGCCGTGCAAGATCCGGAATGGTTACTAACGTTTGGGGTGATGCTCTCATCGAATCGAAAATCGATTTCAATTTTTCCGCACCACTCTCAAACGACATTCGATAATTACGAACTCGCATGAATTCTTTCGGATCGGTTTGAAAAAGTGTTTGGTCCGTAATGAAAATATTGCATTGAGCGACGAAACACAATTTCTCCACGGGGATCGGAAAAAGATTCAGTTCTACCAAGCGTCGCTATCCACGCAAACGTCAGAAATTGCGTGAACGTGCTTTTGGGGGCTTCGCATAGGATTATCGATTTATGTTTCATGGTATAATCTACGTAAGATTCCAGCATCGAGAACGAACAACGTTGATTGAATTTTTGGCAGCATTCGCAATACAAATCCAAACTTGTGATGATTTCGCCGCCACCACGCACTCCTGGCGAGGTTATAGGGGCCAGGAATCCTAAAAAACAACAATTATTATTTGTTTGTTTGCGTCACAATACAGAAATAATGAGAGGCACGCGCGCGCGCGTGTGTGGCACATCGTTCCCCCGAGAGGTTTACAAAGGTCACGATATATATAAACATTGGTCCCGGACTTGGAAAATTACGATAAGGTGCATTCATCCTTCAAAGGATGAGAGGATGAGAGAGTGAATTTCACTCATCACTGCTTTTGTGCGCCGTGAAACATCGTCAGCGCAATAAATAAGGCGCGGAACGTGGAGAGAAAGTGAGTTTTTGAGGTTTTGGTGGTCGTTTGGTCAAGAAATCAGGATTGTCATGGAAGGTACATATTGACTACTACTCACATTATTAGCATTTTACTAACTAGGACGAGGTTTACAAACAATGAAGTCAGTGACGGCTTTTAACCACACTTTCGCGATTATCTCGAAAACGGCTCGTTTGCAGACCCACATTTACTGAGACTTTTTTGCTCCTATTATCGTGTACTTTCACCTGTGTCATTTTGCGCTATTACTTTTGAGACACCCTGTATGTGTTTGTGCTCTGGAATGCCCAATGACTTCTTTCATAAAAATGGTTTGGCAATGGTTTCATACTTGTCAGGGGTCCCGCGTTCGAATCCTGGCCTGGGGATGGATATTTCTGTGTGTCCACTCATCCCAATCTTCGCAAATTAGACAAAAGTGGCAAAAAAGCTAAGTAAAATGAAGCAAATCAATCAATCTTTCATCCCTCAAATTTCTGAAGGAGGGGAGATATTTTATATACATAGACATACATGCATACATACAAGGTGGTTATAATTAAAGTGACGGTGTTCAGAGTGGTACAGCACGGGCTGTAATGAGAGTAGCAGTCTGAAACTTCGTAGATATGCTAATGAAGCAATGCGCTCGCGAATTATGCAAAAAAAAAAAAAAAAAAAAATAGTTCCAATTCTCGCCACCAGGGTAAAAAACGGCGCTGTAAGCAGTCAAAACGTGGTATAGTTACAGGAAAAAGGCAGGAAAGATCAAACACATGAGAACAATGGCTCTGGCATGTTTATTAGGAACTATGGTTACAAGAACTGTTCAATATGGCCTCCCAATTCAGCAACATGCTGCATTCGTAACACGGCATGGTCGACGGTTGCTCGCAGCATGTCTGGTGAAATCTGAGCGACATGTCGTTGTATGCTAGCCTTAAGATCAGGCAGAGACCGGACATGTCCCTGATAGACACGATCTTTTAAATATCCCCACAGCCAGAAGTCACATGGATTAAGGTCGGGGGATCTGGAAGGCCAATCATCTGGAAACTGCCTAGAGATGATGCGGTCATTAGTGAAGGTTTCTCGCAGCAAATCTTTCACGTGGCGAGCGACATGTGGTGTTGCCCCATCTTGCATGAAAATGGTGGTGTGTTCACAGTTCCGTTCTTGCAAAGCTGGAATCACGTGTTGCACAAGGAGGTCCCTATAACGTGCAGATGTCACTGTACACCTAACAGGCCCTCGAGGTGTCATCTCCTCAAAGAAAAACGGACCAAGAATGAAGGAGCTAGTGAACCCACACCATGCAGTCACGTAAACTGAGTGTAATGGTTGTTCCTGCACAACATGTGGACGAGTGGAACCACATATGCAACAGTTCTGAGTATTCACTGTACCGACCAGAGTAAAATGCGCCTCGTCAGTCCACAGAATATTCCCCGGCCACATGTCATCCACTTCCATGCGTGCCAAAAACCGATGGGCAAACTCACGGCGTTGTGGAATATCTTGGGGTTTCAATTGGTGCACAATTTGAATCTTGTAGGGATGCCAGTGTAAAATGCACCGCAATACCTTGCGAACTGTTGACCAGGGGAGTGACAATTCACGTGCCACAGCTCTAGCACTGGTTGCAGAAGTTGAGGCATGTGCTGCACGGTCAGCTACAGCTACAGCAACTTCGTCCACAACTTCCACGGGGATGGGCCGCCTTCCTCTCCCTGGTGCAACACCCAATTCACCTGTTTCCTCGAATTTCTTCATCATCTTCTTCAGCCCATTAATTGACATGGGCCCTCTTCTCAGCCCTTTCTGTTGGCGATATTTCCGCAGTGCAGCGTTACTATTGCTCCCATTCTGGTAAAACAACTTCACTAGCAGTGCACGGTCTTTCTTCGCAATAGCCATTGCTTTTTACACGGGAAAAATCAAACTTTTAATGTTCGGCGAACATTCACATCACTAAAGGAAAAAAAAAGCAACAAGCGTCACCAACAACAACCAGGGAGCTCACACAATGGTTAGGCAATGTCACCGACTTTGACGTCAGAGTTACGGAAAATTCCACGTTTTGACTGCTTACAGCGCCATTTTTTACCCTGGTGGCGAGAATTGGAACTATTTTTTTTTTTTTTGCATAATTCGCGATCGCATTGCTTCATTATCATATCTACGAAGTTTCAGACTGCTACTCTCATTACAGCCCGTGCTGTACCACTCTGAACACCGTCACTTTAATTATAACCATCTGGTACATATGATACCGTATGATACATTTGATCTTGAATATTTTACAAGTTTATTTGAAGGCAGAACTGAAAAGGGCCTATTGTATCTTATTGTTATATGATAACGTTACTAAAAGCAAATTAGTGGTCTTGAAAACAAAATTGTTCAATAAATGGCAAGTACGCCATCTTACAGGCACTGTTTTCTAAGAATGTGCAAACAGTTCTGTAATAATGTACTCCCTTGCCCGGGAAAACAAAAGCTACCACTACCTAGATAGGGGCTGCAAAATCTCCCTCGGACCAGTGAAATAGCGTAACGGGCCAGGTTGAGTTCGTGTATAGGGACAGGTGACCAACAGTGCATAGCGATTAGCCATATCAAACAAAAAAAACATATACTTTCAATTACCACCTCTTTACCTGTAGCCGGGAAGCGGCTAGCTGCATACCTAAAAATCACGGGTCGCGTCATGCGTACGAAATGATATTGCCCAAAATTAACATGAAAAATAAAAAGTATATTCTATTCATAACAAAACAAGAATCAATTTGTTACATCTCCCCCTCTCACGCTCAAACATTCAATCTTTTTGGGGCGCATCAACAAAAATAACACATACAATGTACAGGTTTTTTGACGACGAGCCCTAATTATTGCATTCGCATTTAATTTTACATTAACTCTTGTCTAATCAGGTCATTTGTGAATTTTTGCTCCAGTGCTACTTCAACTCACTAGCCAGCCCTTACTTAAGTTCTCCGTTAAAAACAATTAGGTCCGTGCGGTGACAATACATTATTTGTCCAACATAAACAAAAGCGTCTCAACAGCAATTACGCTCACGTGGGCGGACATTTTCCTTTCTCTTGACCTCACGTGGTTCCAAACATAACAATAACCTCCGTTGAGTGACGCAAACATATACTTTCTAGCAGGCGGGACTTCAACACTTCGCCGCGACGAGCAATTCATATTACCAGGCAAATACTTTAACAAATAATCACATACGCGACCTGACGTAGCTAGAAGCGACACAGCGCTGACACATAAAAATGAACAAACCTCACATAGATTAAACAATTAAGCGGGCGGCGCTTTACTCTAGTAGTACGCACTTTAAACAAATACAAAAGGAGCACAAACAACAACGAATTTAAGATCATTAAAAAAAAATCACAAGAAATAAGTAAAATTGACCTAGACAAATAAGTTACAAATAATAAGCGCAACGGGAGTTCGGTATGAAGTTTCGAGTTGTGTGGGGGGTTTCAAAATGTTGACGAATTTCTAGGGCGTTCTCTAAATATCAATCGAGCCGGTACGTGTTGACATTCATACAGATGATACATTACCACCTCTCAGGTTCCACGGCGCCTCCTGGTGTCTTCATGGGCGATTGAAATCACTTAGTATGCACACGAAAGGTTTTCCTATTCTTCCTCGATCGCGACGACTAGAATGTGAAGAGCGTTCATGCATCTGGTTCCTCGGCGGATCAGTGACGATGGGTCGTCGGCGTCGCTCGGGAACGTCAATGGGCTAGGCGTCTCTTCCTCTCGGGATCGGTGAACATCTCCGTGGTCAGGCGTGATTCGGACGTCGCATCTGGGCGGTCGTTCTTGGCTCGTCGGCGTCTTCTCTATCACCGTCGGACGATCTCAAGTGTCGGGACGTCAACATGGCAGCGTTCGACATCTCTCTCTCTCTCTCTCATCCTCTCTCTCTGTGTGGCGGCTTGCAGGCTTCAGGCGGCGTAGCTCGGGTTTCTTGGCATGTTGTAGGCATTGGTCGTGGTGTCTCGTCTGGCATCGGACGAACCGGGGGTAAGCCCTCTCCTCTCTTCTTCCGTTAGCCCGCCATGATTTTTGATGTTCCTTGTTTCACAAAAACTATAAACGGCGTAAGATTATAACGGAAACACAGTCTCGCTTCGACTTCCTCCAGCGATTGAGGTAAGCGCACTCGTATCGACTTACTGCCTATCACACACTGATGTCCGCGAAACAAAACTAAGTCCACGGTATACGGAGAGGTAGCACGGAGGTGCTCTTGCTACAAGAATTGCGGTAAAACTGTGTTAAGTCCACGGTATACGGAGATGTAGCACGGAGGTACTCTCGCTACAAGAATCGCGGTAAAACTGTGTGTCGAAAAAGCATGTCCTTCGTTTTATCCGGATTTCGAAAAAGGACGCTCGGCGGTCGTTGAAGGGACGCTTCCGGAGAGGTCATTCCAGTTCGCTCCATTGTCTCCCAGGCTGGGCCGGGTCGTGCTTTTGGTTTAGTACCTTCGGATTAAGCTGCAGTCTCGTTGGCGCCCAGAGCTCAACTGCAATCTGTGTCCATAAACTGATCGATTATAACCAATTCGATCTGGCATCCGTAATTCTTGCTTGATTGCAATCAAACTCCACACATCCGTCCTTGCACACATGATGCTGCGCTGGTAAAAGTTTCACATCAATCCGGCCGCTGGAACCCGAGATGTTTGAATGGTTGTCGTTAAGGTCGAATTTCCTAAGTTTTAGACGCATAACGTGACCTTTCTGGTGCTCGCCCGTCAGACTCGCGACTTCCTTTCTTTCTCCCGTTTGCTTGGCATATCAAATATGTATATACATACAAATAAAGACACTCAATACCTTGATTAAACACATTTTTTTACGGCTAATGGTTAGAATAATAATAATAATAACTAGGCAGGTCGACGGTAAATCTGACTGTCACAGTACGTCAGCATAAGTTGCACTTGAAGAGTCCAAACCCTTCATAGAACAATTTTCGTGCCACTATTGTTGATACTATAGTGTACCCAGCACCGGCGTCTCCGGGGGAGAGGGGTACGATGGTACGGCCGTACCGCCTTTTGTTTCACGGACGCCGGGGCGACATGAAGGCAGAACGTACCGGATTCTATTTACTGAATGCATCCTTTGGGGTAAAATTGTTCTTGTTCTTGCGCATATTTGTTTGCTATGCAACTTCCACGTTGCAAAGTTCAGACTGAAACACTTTGGAGATATGTAAGAGTAAAAAATGCCAAAACATCGTTCCTTTTGTTTGCTGCTTCAATCAACTGTCGCGCGGAACCTGTTCTCTAACGTCAACAATCCCTTGTAAGATCCATTCTCACTTTCATGAATTGTCGATGTTTCTTTTTCCGTTCACTGCTTCAGAACGCGGCAGGCGGCTGTTCGGAAGGGCTACTGGACGTTTTTGAACATTTTAAGAATCCGCAACAATAAGCGGCACGATAAACATAATTTAAAAATAGTTCGTAGTATTGCTTCCCTTCTGATACTCAATTGTGGTCTGGTAGTGAGTGAATCGCATGCATTAGAAGAGTACGGTCTTAAAGTCCGCGCGTTCATTATATCCCCAGCGGTTAACAAAGGGAGCGGTACTCTTTGTTAAAAGAAACACCCAAGCTGGCGGTTTTCTTTTGAAGTAGAAGCAACAAACTGGAGTAGGAAAGCGATGTTGCCAAATTGAAGAGATAAAGAGGAAAAGCAGAAGGAAATTGTAAGGAAAAAAGAAAAAGAAAGAGAAACAAGATTAAATAATATGGAAAGAGAAAATAAATACAGATAAAGATTAAAAAGGAAGTGTTTAAGGGTATTATCGAAAGGGGTGGGGGAATATCCAACTCTTACATATTAGGCCTTAATTGACACCGGTGTTCTGGGGGGATTCTGAATTAAACGTGTTAAATACTCAAATTGAGTTTTATAAACCCTCTCAAAAATACTATTTATATGCATATTTACATATTTTAATTTACATTTAACCAATCAATGTGCTAGCTTTAACTTTTTTCGAAAATCGAACAATCAAAAAATATGGACAAGTAACAAGGTATCTCATTCAAATAGACTTCATCTATTACACATTCATCCAAACTATTTTCGGGGGTTTATGAACGATTTTAGGGGTGGTCTTGAGTGATGGGCACACCTGTTTAGGGAATAAGGGCAGATCAAGTATAGTGTTCTGTAAAGCTAAGAAAAAGTTACTTTCGGTAGACACACTGTCGTAATTACATACTTTGTGGGAATTGGTTTGAGGGCGCGAATGATATTGTTTGGGGGGGGCACATGATATAATCTGGGGGATGCATGAAATGGTTTTGGGGGGGGGGAATGCGCCATTGGCTTTGAGGGGGTTGGGCACCTGTGCTCTCCATGAAGGAAAAAATATTCTGCAGTTTTGTCTTCATACTTACGATTTTCACTAGCAGCCGTGAGTGATAACTTGCATTATGCAAAGTCTAAGGAAAAAACTAAAAGCACAACACTATAACAAAGCAACAAAACAGCACCATAACACAACACAACTAGTTAAAAAGAATCAACCCCGCACGTGGTTATGGAGCAAAAATAATGAGAGGCGACTTGCAACTACAAGAAATGTAAGTAAAGAAAAAGTGGCAACAACGTCTGAGTGCACGCGCTTATCGGGAGCGGCTTGGCTATTGTTTGCTATTGTTGTCAGTGTTAAGTTTTATAAAAGGGTTGCCGATGGGGACATAATAAACGCGCGGACTTTACCAGGTTTTGCGTTTTCGCATCCAATGAAAATGAGTACAGCAAAGAAAAAAAATGCCAGGGACTACCTTGCGTCATTCTCTTTCATGAATAACTTTCTGATACGTTCGAAAGCATATGAGTTATTGAAATCATTGAAAAACGACCTACTTCTAGTAAATCATTTTTGTACACTTTTCCCGAACAGTATCATAGTGAAATTTTTTTTGCGATTCGAGTTTCGTAGAATAACTAGCGATATTGACACTTGAATTTTGGATAACATTAGTGTCAGGTTTAGTGTTGTTTTTGTCTTTCCTTCTCTCCTGGCTTTTGAAATCACTATAAAATATTGGTGCAAGAATTGGACATTTCTTGGTAAAACTACGTATAGTATTAGTATTAGATACGGCTAACAACAACAAAAGGAAACGTGAGTTATTTAACCAACCTTTCGTCCATGAAGTTATTGAGAGACAATGAGAACACGTAACATTTCGCCCCTGAGAACAAATGTTAAGCAAATCATACGTTTTGGGCGAGATTTTGAGTGAAGTAGTCGTGCCTAATTCTATAGTTTTCCCCATTTCTCATACTTCCGGTCGTCTTAATGATTCTAAAAGCAAGAAACAATTCTATTTTATCGTCCCCCAAAGAAAATCAAATATTAGGATTAGACATGTAATTATACTATTCGGAACTCTTAAGTTCCTGATTTCTTCTTTGTGGCTTCTACTCTTTTTTATGTTGGTATGTATAGTTAGGACCAAAAATCTTAATTTTCAGGGTTAACACGGTAGCTAATGGGGAAGATGTTTGCGACATAGACTATTCTCTTCTGGAAGGTGAAATTGCCTTGTTGAGAAACGATGCGCAGTTTTCTGAAGCTAGGACCATTCCCTTAATGGTGGACTGTTTCAGATCAGCAACGACAGCTGTTCTTTACCTGCGCATACCAATTTCGACAGCCAGCGTAGAGAGAAGTTTCTCGAAGTTGACTGCTGAAATAAAAAATAAGAACCACCATGACTCGACTCGAGGAATTATTGATGATGTTTGTGAACAAAACTTGTGCAGAAATGTTAATATTTCGCATTGCATTGATAGATTCAGATCGTACGGCCCTCGTAGGCTTCTTTTGTAACTCAACTGTTAACCTTGGTATTTTGAACATCCACAAACATTTCAGTACAAATAGAGGAAAATTAAATAAACCTTACGGTACCGGCGCGACAAGAGAAAGCTAGATTTTGTGTGCTTAGAATTTAAGGTGGATGGTAATATTCAAGGATTATATATATGAGAATAACCCAGCCCCATAAGCCAAGGCGAACGCGGAAATCACTAACACGACACGGAAGTTGCTATACGACATTTCCGTTGGAGACGGATGTTGCTAGCGCCATCTAACCGCTTGGACGAAAACTAACAGCCCTAAACTGATGGACAATTAATGGTATCTGCCCTGTCAAGGTTGCCATTAGTCCATGATCAGAGGCTAACTCATAAAACGATCGTATAAATTCAAGGGATGTACATTATAAAGTATATTTGTATTGCATTTTGTGTAGCACTGCGTTGCGTCATGTATATTCAAGCACTTGGACCTTTTTAATAAAACTGTTGTAAAGATTCTAGACTTTCATGAAATGTTGTGACGCATTTCACTCCTTTCAAAATTGGTTATTGACTAACCTGTGGTAACGCACCGGAGAGCAAGGACAGATTTTTTGTTATAGGTACATTTCGATTTATTGTGGCTATATTTTGCTTTCTGAACCAAAATTTGGGTTCATTGTGGAGAATTTTAAAGCTTCTGCGATTCCTCTTATGCTATTCTTGGTATGTTTAGGAAATCAGTGGTTATTGGTTTTGTGATTAATCCCTTTGCTGTGAAAGATGTGTTATGTCTTATGTCAAGGATAGTATAGAAGAGACTAGGAATTCGGTATTCGTGCTTAACGTAGACATCTCTTTACAAAACTTTTGCTTATCGTACGCCTTGTTAACGAATTCTGAAATCGCCAGTGGCTACCCAGTCTTCACTAATAAGCTCTTTAGAGGTTTCGTCATTCGAAATTCTGGCTTCTGCAAGCGTCTCAACAAAAGTTAATAGCACTGAAGATATAATAACTAATGTCTTTGTTGATCGTTTCTTATTTCTTGGCTTATTTCTTAGGCTGTGTCCGAAAGGTACAAAGTATTATCTTTACGGAAGTGACGTCATCTAGTGTGACCTTGTAAAAGTACACAAGCAATCGAGACCACAGCTCGGAGTACGGATCGTTACAGACTTGGTCACGTGATTTCCTCACTCGTTGTTCATTTGTTTGAAATCAAGGAGGTAGAAAGCCAGCAACACAGGTTTAGGCCAGCAAGTTGTTGGTTGAAGTTCTTCTAATGTGTGGAAATGTATGTATGAGAACATTTCTATGGTGAACAACACGCGGGGATAACAACGAGTCCTCAGTTTCATCCACTGATCGTATTTGGCGCTGCAGTCGAAGTGCAATTCGATAGACTTTCACTTCCAGTCCACGACTTCAAGACCTCACTGCAAGACCATACTCGGAGGATGCTCGCTTCAAGTAAGGTCTTGCACCTATCGGACACGGCCTAAGTTGCATTTGGGGGAGGGGGTAGAATTCATTTTCCCCTTCTTTGACTCCGCTGCCTTTGTGTACTGGAGAGAGCATTAAGGCGATATACATGGATGCTCAACAGCCTCTACTTGGACCACTAAGAAGCTTTCATTTCCATCCTTCCCTAACTGGTTACAATCTACAGGAGCTTGAGCCCCTTAAAGTGGATTCCTTCCTTCAAAGCGTGGCAGCCACCTTACGTTTCCTTAAATCATTTTCAATTCTTCTTGCGACCTCGCCCAGAATTTCATGTGCAAAGAATACTAATTGGCTCTCGGATTTCCTGGAATGTGTAGGTATCATGATGCATATGAATAGGGAACTGTAAGATAAATCTTACGAGCTCTTTTCTAGAAAACGAATCTTAGAGGCTTCGTCACAGTTACAAAAATTTCGAAAATAGCTGACAGCAACGAACAGAACATAAATAAGGTTATATGTATTGTCCTTTCAACAACAAAAAATGTCTTCCTGACATTTAGATTTATGTCGAGAGTGTTGAAATTAAATTCTTGCCTTGTAAATGTATACTAAACATCTGTCAGCAACGTTATGTTTCTCGATAAAATGGCGGTGTCAGCAGTGTTTCCAACTATGGGAAATGCCACTGTGCAATTTTATAGTCTTCGCGATCTTAGGTGACTATACTTTAATGCATATATTTATAATGACAAACCTAACATTACCGTAGATTCAAAAATATTCATATGCGAACAGTATTAGTTGTTATTGCCTGACTCCTGCTCTATTCTATTATAATACACTTTGTACAGTCACGGACAGGTCTGAGTTGTAACACTCCCATTGACTTTTGTCCGTGACTGTATAAATAACCTTACTGAGACTATTTGCTACAAGAAATGATGATTTAGAGAAAGAAAGCTTAACTGTATTTTTAATATTCATGCATACTGTAAGTTGAAGTTATGTCAATTTTCTCCTGCAAGTGGTGTGGAAAATGTCGTCACACATTTCAAAGCTTACTAGGAGTGTGCGGGATCCCGAAATTTCTGTGCTTGGATCGAGACGAAAAACTCTCCTTCACGATTCCGATTTTTGGAAAACATTTTCTGGTTTTCAAGAACCTGAAAATTTAGATAATTTTAAATAGTTCTGTACTAAAAAAAAAGTTGAAAAGTTGAAAAATACTTGGAAATGGCATTGATTCCATAAATGCGAGAATAATCACTTCGGGGAGAAAAACTGTGTGGAGTTCGAGATATCTATGTGCATAAAATGTGCATATGTTAGGAATTGTTCTGAGCTCCATGGCTCAGTGGTTAGCGCAGCGCACTTGGCACGGGTGTTCTTTGTGAGTGTACCAGTGTGTAGATTGTCCATTTACCTTCATCAATGTTCGTGGCGCAACAGCTTTCTGGGGGGCAGGGCCTGCTAAGTAGCTTCTCGTTAGGTGACACGTGGTCAGGGTATCAGCTCCCATCGCCGCTGTTTTCTGGGTTTCGATACCGGGGATCGCTACTTCTTCTCAAGTAACTTCCCAAGTTGTACGTACAGGCTCATCGGATCTGGTCCTACAGTTTAAAAATGAATCTGAACGACTTTGTGCTGAACCTGGTATCGAACCCATGACTCTCTCTTATTGCAATACGACGATATTACCACTACAGCACCGAGGAGACCATTAAATTCTATACAAACCCTCTACAATTCATTAAATGGTCCATCTGCTCCCCAAACTTGCAAAGCGGCTTGTATCAAACACCTTAAGAGTTAGGTTTCATTGTCGTTTCTATTGTTGTTTGTCATGTGCGTGTGTGCATTCTAATATGTTTTCATTTTCATTGTTGATATCGTATAAAAAAGCCTACTTTCTGCATAAATCAGAGTTTACTTATTTTCGTACTACCCGGTGGAGGCACATAGTGGTTCGGATCCCACTTTAAGCTGTAGGTCCAGTCCCGATTAGCCTTACTGTGCATAAACTGGGCTTAAAACACCAACTCTTGATTACTTATTTTGGTACCAGTTCATAGATCGGAGACACATTAAAATCGGATATTTTGGTTCGTACTTACCAATTGTGTATTGAACATAGTTCAAGGTGAAATTATGCTTTTTACACGAAAACAAACACTTTTTCTACTAAAATAACGCATTCTTTGCGAATGATATAGCTTCTTTTGTTTTCGAATATCAGTGTTTCCAATCTTCTTCACTGAAAAATACCTACTATCGTGTTCGTCACGTGTGCAAATTGTACATTATGCACGTGTAGCTGACGGATAGCCCCACGAACCATTCACGGATAGGCCCACGAATTATTCCGATAAGGTTAGGTTAGGTTTTGTTAGGTTAGGCAAGCATAGTTTAAAAAAAGCGGTTGGAAACACTGACAGGGTGTTACGTCATCCAACGTATGGAGCATCCGGTTCACGAAGGAAAGCAATGGCAATTGTGCGTCGGTGAGATATTTCTATTGAAAAATACATGATTTCCCGGTCAAATAGATTCCACGATGAAAGAAAATACCTCGACTAACGTTGGAAACCTTAGAGAAACTCATTTCTGTAAGTAGTTTCTTCTGTAAAAAATGAAGAAATGTGTCTCCGATGTTGATTCCCGTGTCAGCGGAGTTTTCAGATCCGCTGAAGGACGCCGGTGTAACATTCTTATTTATTTATTTATTTTCAATAATGAACTCAACAGGCTGGCGCCCAGTTAGAGAGTTCAGAGATACAGGTTTTTATACATGATTCAGTGACTGTTATTTGATATTGTTTTCATTACACAGTTTTTAAATTGTATATATGGCATAGAGAACAAATCAATATTTTTGTTACGCTTTTCCAAGGCATTGTAGAGAATACTCATTCTCCAGATAGGGGATTTCTTGACAATGTTTGTTCGCGCTCTATTCACAAAAAAGGTTTGATGATTGGGTCGCGTCTTATTGTTAGGAACGCGTAATTTAAATTGTGAGATCCAAAGAGGAGAGCGAAGTTTTCCATTATATATTTTCCAGAGCAGCAGCAGGTCGCGCACTGTCCTTCGATCGTCAAGCCTGTGCATTCGGAGCTCCTCTATTAGATTACTGTACGAATCAAATTTGGGATAAGTACCTTCAAGTTTATACTTCATATAACGTAACATCTTTGATTGTACTCGCTCTATTTTTGTAGTCTGTACTATACTGTCAGTGTTCCATACAACAGACCCGAATTCAAGTTTTGAACGCACTAATGAGTAATATAATACCTTAAGTGTTTGGGTGTCTCGAAAGTCTCTGCCCATTCTAATAATGAACCCGATAAGTTTGTAAGCGTTGCCTATTACTTTGTTAATATGGTGAGTGAAAGTTAGCTTAGAGTCAAAATATATTCCTAGGTCCTTTGCTGTTTCAGATTTTTTTAGATTGGTATTATTAAGTTTATATTGAAAATTTAAGATCGTTTTTTGTTTAGAGTAAGTAACAGAATAGCATTTTGCTGCATTAAGAGAAAGACCGTTGCACAAGCACCACGCACTCAACCTATTTATGTCTTGTTGTAGACAGACACAGTCTTCAATATTTTTTATTCTTTGAAAGAATTTCAGGTCGTCTGCAAATAACAGTTTTCTAGAATTAATCAAATGCTCTGGTAAATCGTTGATTAATAGAAGAAAGAGAAGAGGTCCTATGTTCGACCCTTGAGGTACTCCGGAACGTACTAGAAATTCGCTGGATGTGTGGCCTTTATACGAAATATATTGTTTTCTATTCATTAAATATGACGCCATAAGTTTCCTGAGGGGAAGGGAAAAGTTGAAAGTGCCCAATTTACTTAGTAGTACATCATGATTTACAGTGTCAAAGGCTTTGGAAAAATCAGTGTATATTACATCCACCTGCCCCCCATCATCTAGCACCGTGCTTATATAATGCAGTTTCTCGCCAAGGTTTGTTTCTATTGAGCAGTTGGGCAGAAAGCCATGCTGGTATTCAGAAAAAGTTTCTCTGACATGGTTATATATGTGGCAATATAAGATTTGCTCAAATATTTTAGCAGGGGCAGATAAAAGAGCTATAGGACGATGGTTTTGTATGTTTCTGTTCTCCGAGGATTTTGGTACTGGACATACAGCAGTAACTTTCCACCGTTCGGGAAACTGCATAGAAGATAATATCGCATTGAAGATAATAAAGAGTGGAATTTTTAAAATGTCTACACATCCTTTGAAGATGTAGGGTGGGATTTTGTCTGGCCCTGCCGACTTCTTTGGCTTTAATTTTTTTACAGCTGCTTCAATTTCAGACATACTGATCATCTGAATGTTGAGTGAATCTAGCGTTTTGCACTCTGTGTGCCCCGCCATGATCTCGAGGTTATACTTTGCCGTATTGTTTGCGTACACAGATTGAAAGTATTACGAAGCTACTTCCAGCACTTCAGCCAGACCCCTTTGGCGAAGAGATTAGTCTATCGAGTTATGACGCCGGGGTCCCGGGTTCGAGTCACGTCTTCGGCTTGATACGATATCCTGGCCAAAAATTATGTTTTGGTGTATTGATGATATCTGAAATAATTAAATCAAAAATAAATATAAACACACGCAATCATACCACTTAAACACCTCACCCAATGTTATTCTCTGGGCACACAGGGTAACACCCTGTTATAAATGGTTGCAACTGTGCATTGACGCGAAAGATGAGCAGACTTTTATACAATTTAAAAGTTGGATTTCAAGTCTTTTGCACCAAACTGCGTTTTCTTCATACAGAAGTAACGTTGCAAGAATTAAAAACATATAGTTTTATACTTGTACAGTGGGATCCATAAGTATTGCACAGCAAATTGTCCATGACTATTTTCGTTGGGTTTTTATCTTCATCCTAATTATTATTAATGATTGTATTTTTACGTATACTGGTTCAGAGGTTGTGAGCAGATTGTTTGGTATTTTGTGTCAGTTCTTGAAGCTCTCATTGCATAAAACAAAGCGAGTAAGCTTGGTGGTGGACAATTTGCTTGGTAATACTTATGGATCTCACTGTACTTCTAAAGCTATTATTGCACTTGAAATAATCCGTTACAAGCTCAGTTTGCCTTTTTAACACAGACATTACTTGAAATCAATCTTCCTACTAAACAATAACGAATCGAAATCAGAAACTTTAAAACTTTGACATTTATACAGCGTTCTTGAGCCCGACGGTTCCCTGTTAATTTATAAGCATATGTACGGTCACTGGCAATAAAAATGGGACACCTAGATCCTGAAATACTCGCTTCCATGCAAGGCGCTATGTGTGTTGCCTAACTCTGCGGCGTTGCTAGATGTTGCCATTGAAAATTTGCTATTAAAATCCACTTATCGCAGTATAATTAGGTAACACACACAACGTCTTGCAAGGAAGCCAGTATATCAGGATCTAGTTGTCCCATTTTTATTGCCCGTGAGTGTACAATAGAAAGGAAAGAAATATTTCTTATTTCTGGGTGTAGTTACATTGTATAGGACACAATTCATTGCCTTTTGAAATTTTAGCGAAAGTACAGGGTGGCCCATAAGTCAGTTTCCTCAAACGAGCGTCTCTTATGGGACACCTGGTATTTCAAGTTGAAGAGAAGTTTTGCTGCTTCAGCTTATGGAAACTCTGACCTAAAGGAGATCTTCCTAGATACCTGCCCTTGCTCGAGTTGTCAGGCTTGTCCCTTCCAGTAGTAATTCTTGAACGTCTTTGGCTCAAATGTGAGTCTCCCCAAGGGCTTAGAAGAACGAGAAGACAAATGCTAAATGGTTGCCTTTCGTGAAATTCCTCGAGTCATAAATTTTGGATTACTGTCAACCTTTCTGCTCGTCTTACCGAAGCCTTTTCTCTCTCTCTCTCTCTCTCTCTCTCTCTCTCTCTCTCTCTCTCTCTCTCTCTCTCTCCCTCCCCAACTCTCGGGCATAAATATTTACAAGCGGATACTGGCAAAAATAAAGTGATGAGAAACACGTGCGATGTTTCTTCACTTTTTTTGTCACTGTAAGGTTCGAATCTGTAACGCACTAGAGAGATAAGATATTCCATCAAAAAATATTGCAATTGATGATATTGGTTTCCGATATGGGCATGATAATTATCGAATGCAATTTTACCCTTGAGTTTTCTCGGAAAATATGGTGGGTGATTTGGAAAATGATGAATGGTAATAGGTGTTGACTAAAGAGTCGTTGAAATGTGTTTTTTTGGATTAAAAAATGGGTATATTGAAATATTATTCCTAATGGATTTTGGAAATTCCGCAGTGCGTCATTCTTACCAGAAAGTACTGTACATCGTATGGGAAAAAGCCTGGTTGATGAACAAATGAATATCTCCGACTTTACTGTCTGTGTGTTTGAAATATATGGATGGTCAACAGCCCCGTAGCTAGATATTTTGGCGTCCTCTGTTGTTATGACACCCTCCCACCTAAGCACCGACATTTCGTGTGGGTCCTTCGATAATATCTCTTTCTGACATGGTTTATGATATTTGCATCCTACAGATTTCAAAATAAATAATTAAAGAAAAAAATGTACAGTAAAACCTTGTTAATCCGGACTATTGGGGGGGGGGGGGGAGGAAATCACATATCAACCATCACAAAAAAGGCAATGCGTATGATAGGCTTACTTTAGAGATTCACCGAAATCCATAACCCGAAAGCACTTTCCAGTTACTTCAAAACATTTGTATCCCCCATTCTAGAATATTGTTCACCCATATTAGAGCCCGTACACATGTAAAGTTACGTTCAAAACTTTCCAAATAAGCGAAGCATGTCGGCGAGCGTACGAGACGTGGCCACGTCGATAGTACGCCAGTCATGACAATACGGATGAATGTTGATCAAATGAAAGAACTAACGCAATCAAACAGTATATCGTAACCGAGACTAGAAACCGGAAACTTCGCGTGATTCAACCACTCAACGCGCTCTGCAGCTTAGGCTACCCTTCATAGCCCTTTGTAAATCCTTTATAAAGCATAGTTGGGCTAATTCTCATGACAACAATATAATGCATCATCTAGAATAGCCACAATTGCACTGCTTCGAATACTAGGACATTTTTCGCATGCCTGTTCGAACATTTATATGAGGTGGAATTGTTTTAATTTTTTTCTCTGCACATTCAGGGCAGCGTAAATTATCACTAATTTGCATTCCTGAAATTCTCTACCAGTACTTTTATCTTGTGAAATGCATTCATTCCGCTCCCAGTTGTTTATACTGCATACCCCCCCCCCACTCCCCAAACCACTCCAAAAGAACATTTCCAACTTTTCCTACATGAACCCTGTGGTATTTCCCTCATTTTATTCAGTATAAATATTTTTACAAGGTCTTAAATATTACATGTATGTAAATCGATTTATGGGAGGTTGACGTATGAGAGGACTTTTTACATATGGATCTTTTGTTTATTCAGTTTTTCATTTGTTATGTATCTCTGATATGGAAAAAAACTGATGAAGTTGTTGCTTTGCATTTGTAGGATTTAGCGTGTGTTTCTGTATATTTTTGTCAATATCTTCATTACAGCAATATCTAATCTTCTTTGTTAATTCTTGTAAAATTGACCGGTATTATCATCAGTAATTATTTAGCTAGTTTCTCCTCTTTTTTATTGTATATTTTTCATTATTGCCACTTTTCCTTACACAGGTAATCTGTTTCTTTTCCTTCTTTGATAAAAGTTATTTCGTTTCAAGCACATATGTGTGTGTTTGTGGGTGTATGTCTAATATCTTAGCGGTAGAAAGACCACGCACTTTAATGGTGTAAGGGGTGGACCACATCGTGGAGAGAGAGAGAGAGAGAGAGAGAGAGAGAGAGAGAGAGAGAGAGAGAGAGAGAAAGAGAGAGTAATAAAGAAAATATTTTTCTTCTCCTGTCTCTCTCTTCCTCCCTCTCTCTCTCTCTTCCTCCCTCTCTTTCCTTTCTCGTCTTCTCTGTCTCTCTCTCCCTCACTCTCTCTTTCCTGCTCTATCTCTCTTTTTCCTCCATACTTTATCTCTCTTTCTCTTATTTTTCTTTGTCTTTCTCTCTTCCTACCTCTCTCTTTTTCTATCTCCATCCTTTCTCTCTCTCTTTTCAATCTTCTTCTCTTTCTCCTCTCTCTTTTCCTCTTCTCTTCAATAGAGAGAGACAGAGGGAAAGAGAGGGAAATGGGAAAGAGGAAGAAGAAGAGAAGAAGAAGGGACCCCTTAGAGAGATCACCCAACTGTCATCCTCACTTCCACGTAGTACACCCTGGACTGCATTTTGCAGACTAACGAGGCTCTGGCGTCTGAACCTACTGCCAGCATAATCATCGTAGGACTGTGTGTGTGTTGTCCTGTGTTTTGTCCTTGTTTGTGCTGAGCGCCCTTTTACGGTCTCGGCTTTTAACCGAAGTTAGATTTTTTTTATTCTCTGACATTGCAGTTGCGTTAGTTGGTTGGGCTAGCACCAGTTATGTGCCGTAAACTATAAGTTTACGTCTACATGCGTTGTCTACACGTAATCTACGCGTAGATTACATTGGGTTGTAGTTTACATAGACTACTAGACAATCTAAAGTGCATTAAAATTAGTTTTCAAGGATTTCATGAAAGGAAAGTGACATTTTCAACTATATTGGTTCCTAACGAAATGAAAAGAATCCTATTTACAACAAAATTTCTCTTCTCTTCTATCATCAACTATGGAAGAAGATAAATAGTATGCAAAAAACAACAACAGATGGCAGTCGTGAGGCAAGAGTGGTCTCTTTCCCATAAAACACTAGAATATTTCCTATATTAGGTTTCTTCCTAAGTGAGAAATTGTTCGAATTTGAAAGAAGAGTATGAAAAGTTTTCTTTACACATCAGCAACTGATACGCAGTAAAATTTCCTTTCAATTCCACGACGGCCTTTGTTAAGTTATCACTTTTCGCCATGTTGTTTACATATATTACGTAATCTACGTGTATAAAATAGTCTACGTGTAGGATGTAGACTATCGTTGTTTACGCGTAGACGCACATCACTGGCTAGCACCCAAAATTTTAAATTCAATCAATCAAACACGTACTTTTATATATTTTTATGTTTTTGTTAGCTTCTTCTTTCCAAAAGCATCGATTTCAATTCCCCACTAGAGTGGCGGCAACGTTGTTGCCTTGTAATATGATTCCACTTTAAACTGTAGGCCCAGTCCAAATTAGCCTATCTGTATTATGTGGCCTTAAAACAAGCTTCCAATTATTAAATTTCTCGTGTGGTGAGAACCGATTACGCTATTTTAATTTGGTGTTATCCTACATATATAAAGACCAAATCCGACTCATTCACTGACGTAAATGTTCGCCATGAAGACAAAAGAATGCGTCATTGCGACCCCGCATGAAACTGCTACAGAAGAAAATTCAAACTAATTTTCCGTATTTTCAGAATTAAAACTCCATTTATGGGGGTTTCTTGCAGCGTTGCCAAAGAAACAGTTGACGTGTTTCCATGATAAGCGTGAAACAACTTGGAAATTATGTTTTCATAACTACACTAGAATGTTTTCAATTCCAACAAGAAGGAACGTTACGTCTAGAGTAAATTCGGAAGTGAGTTGTTAATGTACGGAGGAACCCCCCAAAAAGCCTGAGTGGGATTGGGGCTTTATACGTATATGATGGGTAAAGTGTAAAATTGTAGCATGTTCCGGAAAAAGCACGTAAGTAAAAGAAATGTAATTTTTACAGCAGATGGTTATTTTTTGTTTATTATTTTAATAGTAAACATTACAGACATGACATAGCGGAAACGTCGTCGCCTTGTAATCAATGGATCCTGGGTTCGATACCAGGTAGAGGCACATGCACAGGGGCTCAGACCCCACATTAAATTGTAGGCCCATTCCCGGTTAGTCTATCTGTGCATAAAGTGGACTTAAAACATCAATTACAGACATAATATACATGTTGAATCATCGCTATTGAGAATCATTACACATGGACAAAATAAAATTATGTTTATTCTTTAATTGAATTTAATTAATTTAATTGAAAGAAATTGCAGTTTGTGGCTTACGCGTCTTTTCCCGAACACCCGAGGATTATGCTGGACGTTGTTAAATCCTGAGACTAAAAATATTGCCCCGGCCACCGTGGCAGAGTGGTTAGCACATCGCGTACGACGCAAGAGTTCCCGGGTTCGAATCCCGGTCTAGGCATGGATGATTGAGAGTGTCCATTCATCAATTTCATCTTATTTCATCCCCATCTTCGCGATTAGCCAAAAGTTGGAGCAAAGTGAAGTAAAATCAATCAATCAATCAATCAAAAATGTCCATCTCAACAAGGGAGCGTACAAGACTGGGGCAAAGGTCGAAAATGGGCGAGTCTCAAATTATAAAGTTGCGTTTCTGAAAAACTGGTTTCCAAATTTTAATCAGAACTATCTTGCTCTTGCTTGTGGCATCCGTTGTAGTCTACCGTAAACGTTCGTCATTTGTCTCAGCAAGATCACGTGATGGCTGACAGGCACGCTTTTGAGTTACAGCCTTTCCTGCATTACCCCTTTCTGGATGAAGCGACAAGCGCCGAGACATATGCGAGTGATTAGTTCTTCAGTCAGCGTTGCCAACCTACCGATAAGAAAAAGCGTTGTTATATTTAATCTGTAAAATTGTGCTAGGATCTATATAATAATAATAATATATAGGGCTGAGCCGATGACGAGGTATCGGTATAGGCCGATACCAGTTGTATCGGTATCGAAAAGTATCGGTTATATATTATTGACCGATACATTTCTGGTGTTTGTTCGCGGGCTCCGCAAAAAAACCAGGTGCCACTTTCGCCGAGCCTAACCATCCTGGAAGTTATGCTAAATTCGAAGTTTCTTTCTATTTTGCGCCGGTTTTGTGTGACTCTTCTATTAACGTAACATGTAATATAATATTTGAATGTTTTGAAGGAAAAATCTTGGTAAATTTTTGCACATAAGTATAGTGGAATATAGCACACTTATATCAATAAATATTTTGAAAACGTTTTAGGTGATAATACAATTTTTAAGGATTGGTATCGGTGGAAATCAGTGAGAGTACCGGCTGAAACCTAATAATAATGACTTATTACTACAGGGTTCTACCAGTCAAGAAAAAGTCAAGAAATAAAAAAATAGGTCAAGAAATTTTAAAAAAAAATTTCCTGTGGTAAAGATTTTTTTACAGTATAGTGAATTTACATTGTACTGTACTGGGATTTGAAAAAAATAAATATTTGAAAATCTAAAATTGTATTAAATTCTGCTTAGGATTTGTTCCTTAAGAGGGAGGTGGAGTTTGGCGAAGGTCGCCGTGGAAAGCGCTTAAATTTAACATGGGCTTTTTTGCATTTTGTTGAATATAACGTTTTAGGGCAAAAATTTGCCGGAAAACACGCAGTGGATGTGAACTTAGTTTATGAAACTTTGAGTACATGACATATTTATGCAATTTCAGTTCGTTAAATGTGCACAAATTCCATTATTTTTTTTCAATTTCTCATAAGGAAATACGTAAATAAGCACAGAATGGTTATAGGATTTGTGGGTAGCACCAACGAAAATGGCCATTATGATGCATACTAACGTAATGCTCAATCCTTTTATGACTGAGCTAGGGAGGGCTTTTCTTTCAAAAGTCACTTGCACGGCCCAAAATGATTGTTTAAAAATGTCATGTATTATCGACGGCGAAAGATACGGCCGCTTCAGCCGAATTTCATTCATCATAGTTCGCCACTTGGCCACTAGATGTCTCTGTTCGAAAATTGCCCCAGGGTGACGGGAGGGCTATTTCGCGCGGGCGTTTGAATCCTCTGCACAGCTGGGTTCCGTCCCCTCCTCAGAAGGTCCCGTAGCTGTCACAGCTTGATTTATTGCCTCTTTCCCAGGCAAGAAACCAAGAAAGCAGGAAGGCCATGAGTTTGTGTATGTTTGAGTGTAGAGAAGCAGAGCATATTTACCGTGAATTGGAACCAGTGACACAGTAAATTTATCTCGATCCCTACCGCGAAGGACGTATTCAGGGGGGTCCAGGAGTCCCAACCTTCCCCCGAAAGACTTACCAAGTACAAAAATTAAATAATGAGATCATAAAATAACTTCAATTAAGTAATGAAAATAAGGTTGTTGTCTAATCGCAATTTGTTTATTTCCGCAAAAATATTGGAAAGCAATACGACTTTGAATGACAGTACCAAAGAAGATTTATGCAAGAATTATTACTACTTATAATAACATGCAAAATATTACCAGGAATTTTACTTTCGTCAACTGGATCTAACATCATTTTTTCATACTCAACAAATATTATATTCTTTATCTATTTGGCATTAATTTCCTTGCCAGGGCAGTTTCTATTTATTTACAAATTTTGCCGACCTTAACTACACGTAAGCTAGATAATGAATACGTGATGTTATACTGTATCACTGTTGTTATATCGCCTTCTTATCTATTAATGTAATAAAAATACGTATATTAATTAATTTAATATAATTATACTTATTTTAATTTAACATTATTAATATTATTATTTTGAGACATTACGTTAGGACGCCCCTCCGAAATATATATATCTAGATACGTGCCTCGTGTTCGATTTGAATAAAATGTAGAAAAGGCGAGGAGGGTGGTAGCGCTTCCTCTTTTTACATTTCGATAGTTTTACCTCACATGTAGTACTTTGCGAGTCAACGGTGCAGATAGGAAATACGTGTACACACACACACATAATTGATGATTCGCAAAGGAACTTCGTTAAATTCCCATGCTTGTTCCGCTCACAAATCATATCCTCTCCAAATTACAATAGCCTACTATCGTTGTTGCTTACATATATATGTGTGTGTGTGTGTGGTTCCTAGAACTTCACTATTTCCAAACATAAACTTGATGTGACTCTTACAAAACATTTGTTTTTGGAGTGGAAGGATCATGAAAAGGTCTACTGTTTCTTTGCAAATCTTCAATTAATCTAAAATTTAGTATAAAAACATAATTTTGGCTGACTTGCTAACTTGAGATTTAAAGACAAATTATTAATTTGAATTCTCCATAACAATAACAAAAGTGACATAAAATGTAGAAGGACAAGACTAGTGTTGCCCACGGGACGAGACGGGACAGGCTTTTAAAAATTCGAGACGAGATGAGATTGATCATGTGTCCGGAGACAAACGAATATTTTCGAGACGAGACAACATTTCACAGCATTTCCACGAGACGAGACAGGCCAAAGTCTCGTCTCGTGGGCAACACTAGACAAGACTCTTGGCTTGGTTGAGAATTACATTAGAGATGTACAGGTTAGGAAAGGGGAGGGAGAATTCCGTCTTCTTCCTTTTCAGCGCGAACCCTGCCTCCTACATTCTACATGTCCATTCAAAATGTCTTCTTAGTTTCAGATATTTTTGCCTCCCCTATAGCGTAATGGTAAAGATGACCCTCGTAATGTCAAAAAAGGTCCCGAGTTTGGTACCTGGTGGACGCCCAATAGTTCAATCCCACTATAAATGTAGATTAGCCTATCTATACATAAAGAAGACTTACAGAAACTCAAACTCAAGATACTCAAACGACCGGCATAGGGTTGACGGCGCTTGGTGCAGTTAGAGAGCTCCCCTTTGCCAAATCAAAATTAGGAAACAAAAACTCATCTTCAGGGGTTCCCTCACTTTTTCGCCCTTAGATGGCAGCTGCTGATAAGGGATGAGCATTCCCCCCCCCAAAAAAAAATCTGCCTACGGGCCTGCTGTCCTGCATCATGACCGTCCGGTCTAAGGCGTTATGCTTTGGGCTCTCCAGCTACGGGACGCGCGCAGGTTCGAGTCTCCTGGAAGAAGCGTAACGACTTTTCTCCTGATATTTCGGCCAGTCAAACTCGCGGTCCGCGGGCCGCATGTAGGCCCCAGCATCCGTTAATGCGGCCCGCCTTGGCCCCACTTAACACTTCATGCTTGAAATTATCTATACATTTGTAGTTATCCCGTTTTCTCTTTTCTCGTGATACAAGACCAGACTCATCCAAACTTCAACACATTGACCAATTTTCCCTACACAGGTATACATTCCATTATAGAGTAGATGTTGTGTCAACTAAGCAAGCTGATGGACATGTTACTTCTGAAGTACGAAAATATCTTGCCAGCTGGGGGAGGGCAGCGTGCATACTTTCTGTGAGTTTGTTTCTTGATTTTCAAGGATTTACCTGGAAGAAAAGTCAGTTTCTGTAAAAGTTTCAGAGAACCATATGGCTTCCCAAACTTCGTTGGAGTAAGAAAAGGACTATAGACGAGGAATGTAGATTTTTCAAGTGAAATGCTTACTTTTGTTGTGAAGTGAATAGTGAAAAGCGTAGAAAATTTGTACCCTGATAAAGTTTATTCATCCAGAAGTATTTCTATATCACGAAATAAATTTGCCAACCTCTGTGGCAGAGTGGTTAGCACAGCCCGTTGCGACACCAGAGGTTGCGGGTTCGAATCCTGGCCTGAGCATGGGTGTTCTTTCTATGTGTCTCTTCATCAATTTCATCATACCATTACTCATCCTCATCGTCGCCAGTAGCCAAACGTGGCAGAAAAGCAACGCTAATAAAAGAAATATTAAAAAAAATCAGAACTACAGTTGAGGAGAGGATTGATGACTTAGTCAACGAACAATTGAAAGCAAAAATTGTTCGTGGTGTTGCCTTTTCGCTCACAATATGTGAAATTACGAACGTCTGCGAGCTAGCTCGGTTAGCTCCCTTCATTCGTGGATGCGATTCTCATCTCGATATGACAGTAAAACTACTTGAATGATTCCTCCCCGTGACACAAGGGCTGATATTTTGAAGGAAGTGGAGGCCATTTTGCAAAGTTACAGTCTTCCGTTATATTAAAACTTTTTTAATAAAGTTATAATTTGTCCTTCTCAACTTCTCAGGAATACCAGGTATGGCAGGAATATTTGTCCACAGTAAAAATACTACGTGATGAATTTGGAAACAGGTTTCAAGACTTCAGAGGGTGCGAAGGGCAATATTCTTGTTCTGCTCTGCTCCCTTTTCTTTTGATGATGTGTGTGCAAGTCCTGCGTTCGAATGGAACTTATTGAATTGCAGTGCAACTCGTATTGAAAAATAAATGTCGCGAGGTGGGTTATCCTTGATTTTTCTCATATCTCCCATAGCAGTATCCTCGAATAAGATATTTTGCTGTAGAAATTTTATTAATTTTGCTTTCACTTGCCTTGCTGAAAAGTTGTTTTCCATAATGAAGATTAATGAAACAGCCTTGCCGAATGATCAAGAATGACTGACAAAATATTTGTTGTCTGCATTAAGAGTTTCATGCTCACAAAAAAACTTATTGCAGACTTTTGAGAAGCTTGTTAAAAAAAACTGTCAAATCTGTGCGAAACGAAACTATAATTGCACACAAACAGTTTCTTGCAAAAACTTTTGCACAATTGTAACCAATTTATACTCGAAAGTAACATGTAAAATACTATAACCATGAAAAAATATGGGGGGAGGTCTATATATAATTTACATATCGATGCTGCAATAATAATCACTGGAATCCCGGCACCGTTGGGTCGAACCACTTACTTCTGGACTTCAAGGTGTTGGGGTTCTAGATGTGTGACCCGGAAAGTTTTGACATTATCGTTATGCGGCCCTACTCACGAATTGAGTTTGACATGGCTGGTCTATAGGACCTGTTGAGGAGATTGGGGAAACCTTCAACAACGATTGGGGGGTTCGTCGTGCTGACCACACGTCACCCTGTAACTGATTGGTGTGCGAGTGAGGCCGGCCCTTGTGAGTGAGTAGGCCCTTGCCTTCACGGGCTGTTGCGCCACGGGTTTACTTACGTATATTGGCGTAAGGTGTGGTCTTACAGCGGCTCGACCTCTCCTCGAAATTCTGTCAATTTATTTTGACCAATTCACTGGGGATTCTTTAAGAGTACTTTGTAACACGTATAGTGCTCATCTCGAAGATCATACTATCGTTACTTGGACTGAAATTTCAGTTTGAAACCAATCAATCGAATCCAGGCCTGGGCATGGGGGGGGGGGGGTTGTTCATTCATCAATTTCATATCATCACTCATTCCCTCCCATCTTCGCGAATAGTAAGAAGTGGCAGAAAGGCGAAGTAAAATAGACCAAACAGATCAACCTCGGCCCATTATATCTGCTGTGAACTCAACGATGAGAACTGCACAAAGGGACTTGAAGATTATAAGAAAGGAAACTGTGGCCGAGCGCGCTCAGCAGTTGCCCGATGGTCTGACCATGGAAGGTTCCACGTTCCAGCCGTGGCATCAGCCTGGACATAGAGTGAGAGAGAGAGAGAGAGAGAGAGAGTGCGTGCGTGCGTGTCTTCATTCATCCTCCTCGTCGCTAATTGTCAAATGTGGCAGAAGCAGAAAATAAAATACAAATACAGACGTGTCAAACGTGTAATTTTCAACTACGAAAATGTATAATTAGAAACATATGCAGAGGATAAACACTGTATGAAATTAACAATATATTATTCACGCAAGATGGTATATTTCCTCTGCTTTACATACATATAATATTTAATACACTAAAGCATGCAAGAAATATCCATTTCTCATTCAAGCAGAGGAACTTAGTGCTAGCTGTCAATGACAGAGCTATTGCTTGTTATTTATTCAGTTTATTTTCTCTTTAGGAAAAAAGTTCCTGTACCTTCATAAGCATTGGAGTCCGGAAGGGAGGGCAAGAAAGGCCATGTCCCCCCTACGGGAGAATGAATGTCCACATAATAATTATATATATATCTTTCACAGATAATTTAATTTCCATCACAGTAATTTATGTTACTCATTATAATTGTGTTTAAGGAGCGTGATAATTTCAGACTGAAATAATGTTTTTTTGAGCGGGCATCACTATCATGGGAAAAATCTGCCTTCTTTGCCCCCACCCCCCGCCCTGGAAAATATCCTGCGGACGTCCATGTTCATAAGATAGTTTACTGTGGTGTAAAAAGGATTTTAAACTCGTCGCGATTAGCCAAAAGTGACGGGAAAGCGACGCTAAATAACAAAAATCAACTCAAATCAGTAAAGAAGATTTATGTCGAGTTAACAGCTATTGAAAAATACTGTAAAATATATTCACTCATGATAGTAATGGAGAGGTGCGTATTATCAATTGAAAGAAATGGGGAGTTGGGGATTATAAGTTGCCAGGGCACGGATGTTCTTTGCGAGTATCCCTTCATCAATTCCATGTAATCACCATTTTATGTCGTGATTAGCCAAAAGTGACAGAAAGCGACGAAAAATAATCAACCAATCAATCAACGTATCTACACTCTCGGTGGTGTTACATTTCAATTGTTCGGATTCCAGTAAACATTCCATCTTGACGTCATCCGTAAGACTGCCATTGTGACCGTAATACTTGTAGTTATTTCGGAGCAAGATGACCAGATATGATACGTGACTTATCCTGAGGGGTGCGAAAGCCAAAGCTAAAAACTAAACACAGTCCATAATTACCATAGCATCAGGTCTTACAAGATATATACATACAGGTGAGTCACTATTCTGTGACATCATCAGTAATAGGTCTTAATATTAACTAACACAAAAATCACGCAGCAAATTAAAGGTATTACGAATAACATTAAAAATATTTCTAGAATTTAAAAGAGCAATAAACATTTGTGCAACGAGAAAGGAAATTAACAACAATAAATATTAGTTCGAGGGAAAGCACGTGTCATAATGATACAAAATGATAACATGTAGAAAGTTTCAAATACGTTTGAGCTGTTTTTAAGATGGGTAATACATAAACTGTAAGTTCAATGTTTACCTATTCGTTACCTTACATCATTGCTACTACTGTAGTTGTACATTTTGTTCCATTGGTTTGTCTTTCGCCTCTTCTGATTATCCCTAGGTCATTCCACATATCCGAGACTTTTTCCTTTAAATTCGAAATAGTCTCGCTCCCGTCCATCTCGAATTATTATCAACACTGTTCGTACTAGTTAAAATAATAACTGTTACTATTTTTTGTACTTATTACTATTAGATACAAATTTTGTATCAACACGAAACCCCCTACAAAAGAAAAAAGAAAATGGCGACTAGTATGCCTCTGCCTTGTTATCACTGCCACTGGTATGCTATACATTTACACAGCGTACTTTCAATTAGTTATTCTTACTTGATTCGTCGTTACTTTCAACTGATAATCTCTACCTCCTTCTTTACTATCAATTTATAATCTCAACCGCACAAAGAGAAATTCCACATAATTATAGCAGCCACTGTAATCAATTACATTTATTCAATCCAAATCTCATTTGTGAAGGTCCTGACTGTTTGCCGTTGCCACTTCCCTTGCAGTGAATATTTTGCCAGTGGAGAAATCTTGAAAGAAGCGGGAACCAGAATGAAATGAAACAGGTGGTGCCCTTTCGCAGCGGTCACAAAGGAGAGGGGTTGGTGAAGGCAGGGGGGAGGTCCTCTGCCCCCCGGCCTGTGCTCTTCCTCTAGTAGTTTAGGACACAAGCGAGAAGTTGCTAGTTCCCTGATATGTCGCTAGGTGTCTCTGTATCGCGCCGGGGCAGGAAAACTCTTTTCATGCCAACCTCCAGGCCACTCTTAAGGATTTCTTGGTCATTCCCCATCCAGGAGGACGTCTGAAGCATTAATTTTTACATTTATTAATAATTAAAGCAAGTCTAAATCTGTTGTTTGTGTACAGCGTTAGTTTTCAACTTAACCGGCTTTGCGTAAGGGTAAGATTAGGGTTTTTCATTGAATAGACAAATACATTTTCTTAATTTTCAACTAAGCGAGCGAGGATTAAATAAATGCTAAGAAAGAAGGGGGGAAACAGGGGTGCCCATTTTCTCCAAGGCCTATGACGCACTGCCCCCCAAAAGGTAGAACATTATGCCGAATTATTTTCTCAAATTATTTTGGTAAGACTAAATTTGCGGAACAATATAATCAAGAGATATTTAAGCAACATACCGTTTACTTTAGGTACTGTAGGCTCACTTTCATGTTTGCTAACATAAATCGTACAAAACTGCTCAGGCTCACTGCCATTGTAAGTGTACTGAACCTTATTCTTAGCAGTTCGTCTGCTTGACTACGCTTGTGTTAATGCGAACAGCGCGAGCTTCCTTTCCAAACCAATTCGAAGGTAGGTAGAAAAACTGTAATAATAATCAAAACTAAATATTAATTTCAAGTCAATCGAACGAGACGATTCCCCCAATTTTTGTGTGAAGATATATAAAATTGGTATAAAATTTTGTCTCCCTCAAAATTCCCATGACGCAGGCGTGTCATGAAACCCCCTGGGGTAAACGTCAAGAAAAAGTCAAGAGTTTTGAATTTGTTATTTTGGTAGACACCCTGTAATATTATTGACAATTTGTAATAATAATATTATCATAATAATATTTCGGATGGTTGTAATTATAAGCATCTACTTTCCGTGATTAGTTTAACATTGAACTACAGAAAGTTTGAGATGACTTCGAAGGGCAACATTTGTTTTATTTGTGCCTCACAAATTTCAACCGATTTCTAGCCATGTTCCTCGCAGGTAAACTATGGAGAATAAATAAGAGATGAAGAGAAGAGGGTGTGCGTGGGAAATCATGTCCCTGTACCGGAAATAAGGTCTGGATATAATTTTATTTTTAACAACTGATTATCCGGCGTTGCCTTGGTATTTATTTATCTCAATCTTGTATTAGACAGGACAATAATGAATTCTAACTATAGTGTAAAATGTAAATAATTTTATTTACGGGTACTTAAAAGTATAAGTACGGTATTCAAATTATAAAGTAACATCTTTTACATAAATTCTTTTGTGAACCCACCCTTGAGAAAGCAACATGAAATTGTCCGTTGGAGAAACATGGCGATATTAAATCCACTCCGCAGTACTTAATAGACTGCACCTGTAACTGTGACTTGTTGATTGTGATCAAGACAGCAAGTGTATCTCTCTCTCTCTCTCTCTCTCTCTCTCTCTCTCAAATGTCATCGTGAATGTCACCAATTAGCTTAGCGACTCCGAAAATTATGGAGTCGACACTAATGTAGGTGTTTTTAATTTTCACTCTCCATGCCGATAGGTGATGAACTTGGAGTTGAACGGCATTCGGAGTGTCACTATTCATCTTAGCGACCCCGAAAACTATGGATTGCACACTAATATCAGCCGTTTTCGATTATTTTTACGTCACCCCCTTCCCACCCCCTCCCTAGGGTTGCCAGGGCGTCTTACCCGCACAGTATTTCCTTCCAGATTGTAAGTAATATGTGTAGAGTAGTCTCAAGAAAAGCTTGCCACAATCACCGATGCGCAGAGAACGCGATTTCGCCTGTGTGACCCAATGCTCATCACGGGGCTGCTCTGCTTGATAATACGCTCGTTGCAGGGCACAGTCTTCAACATCGGCTCGAGCGGTATGTATCGTCCCGCGGTGCACGCACAGCAAGAGCGAGTTAGTGTTCTTGTGGAATTGTGGTGGCTCGTGGCGTTCTGTGTTAAAATATTTAAATATCAGCTCTACGTGACTGTGTATGTGCTGTAGAGCGTAACAATGGCCCCACATAAGTCTAAATTAGGAAGTGCCAAAACATTACATAGTCAAACAAGGGAAGTTATTTATAACGTCTACAAATTCATGAGAAATGAAACAGGTGCTCCTCGCAATGTAAAATAAATTCAAGTGAAAGTGGCGAAAGCAACGGGTGTGTCCGAAAGGTCGGTGCGGAGTGTGCTTCAACAAGCGAGAACGGTTGAAAGTGGGGAAGTTGAATAGTTTACAACGCCGGGGAAAAGAAGACCAAAATGTGTCAAAAAGTGTGAATTGGATGATTTTGATAAGTGTGTGGTAAGGCGAACAATTCACAATTTTCATAAAACCAATGCCGAGAGACCAACGCTGGAAAATATTCGTAGGAAGTTGTTTGAAGATATGCAGTTTCAAGGTGGTGTAACTACACTAAGCAAGATAGTTCGAGGCTTGGGATTTCGTTGGAAAAAAACAGAAGGCATGCGCAGAATATTAATGAAGAAGAATGACATATTATTCATGATTGTAATAAAGTACTAAATTCCCTGCGCCTCTTACAGTTTTCAATTTGTCTGTTAACATTCAGTCGGTCGAGACCCCTAGATCGGCTGTCGCCTTGCAAACATCCGTCTACGAGGCAACCTACGTTCGGACGAAGGGCGGAGCTACCGAGTTGACCCGAATGTTGGCGAAAGTCCGCGCAGATTTTTGTGGCAAGCTTTTCTTGTGACTACTCTACCAAGTTTGGTTGAAATTGCTCCTAGCATTCGAGAGTTATGCCGGAACAAACATACATACATATATAGATAGATATCGATTTCTAAAATTATTTTTTGTTGAAGTGAATTTCTCCCTCCCGGAGTAGCAAGTTTGGAAATTATGCTAGAGTGCTACAAACACAGGGTCCTAGGTGCCAACGAAGCTCAAATTGTGCTAGGTTTAGCGTCATTATACTAGGGTTGGCATCGTTGGCTTCAGTGTAAGTTAGCGCCCTCAGGTTGACAAACGGTTGTGCGTAGCGGTATGAGCTTTTATCTGAATTTGCCTCCCACCTTGCAACTTGGAACTTGCATTTCATACGCAAGATCAGAGTTCCTCCTGTTGCCTCATGGGTGTGCAATTAGATTCAACGTCCAAAGTTAATTACACGTTCCTTTGTAGGACGACTTTCACGGTGTTGAATTGCTTTGCTCCTGTGCTCGAAATTAGGCAACTCAAAATTCGCAGTGTTGACATATGTGTGTGTACAGTCACCGGCAAAAAATGGGACAGGTAGATCCTGAAATACACGCTTTCCCGCAAGGCGTTATGTGTGTTGCCTAACTCTAAGGCGCGAGGGTGCCATTGAAAATTTGCTGTTAAAATCCACTTATGAATGAATGTTTTTGTTCGTTTTACGTTCTGCCACTTTTTGCTAATCCCGAAGATGAGGATGAATGATGATAAGGAAAATGGTTGAAGGGACAATGACGAACACATATGTACAGCACAGAACATAAGTCACACAGAGAATTATAATGGATCCGGGCCTTGACGCCAGAGTTTCGTTAGTCTGCAAAATATTGTCTGGGTATACTACGTGGAAGTGAGGTGGATTTGGGTGTCATCAGAAGGGGTCACCCCCCTTACTCCCCGGATGAGTGGTGATGAAATTGATGAATGACACAAAGGTCACCAATTTTGTTATGGGGCTGACCCTTTCGGAATGCACCCAGGTGTCAACCTCACTGCCACCCTGGGCTGCTTTTGCAGGTTAACAACGCTCTGGTGTCTTGAGTCACAGTTAATATTACCCTCTGTAAGGTTTGAGTTGTTCATATATCTTTTGTTATTGCTCCTATACCCTTTTCATCTCATCACCATTCTTACTATCCGTAACTTACCATTAAACTTTTCGCTAACTTCAATAATAAACATCTCATGTGATAACATACAGCTACCATATAGTATCAAGCCAAAGGCGTGATTCGAACCCAAGACCCTGGCTTCATAGCTCCATAGACTAATCACTAGGGAACGGAACTTTATGTGCTAAAAACACAGAAATATTTATTTTTTTGTGTGTCATGAATGTTGCAAATATGTGATAAAAATAAAAAATTTGGTAACAAAACAAAATATTGCATGCATTTTAAACACCTGAAATCAGTTTCTAAATGCTTACCTATTAGGGAGCTATTTTTTGGAAGAGTTGCAGTGGATGACAATAGTTTTTTTTTCAACTACTCCATTGCAAATTTGTGACGATTATCTCTAAAAAGCATGTTATATTGTGAGAAAAACGCTCCACGTCACAAGAAAGAATTCTTGCATATTTGAAGCACGAAATGCCACTAACGCTGAAGTTTTCCAAAGCTTCCTCTTCCTCTATTTCACCTTCCAAAACACGTGCAATTTGGCACAAAGTTTGAAAACCTTGTTTTTTTCCCCAAAAATTACTGTACATTTAGCCATTAGCACTTGTGCGTTAGATCCAGTGGGGGTAATATTTTCCCCAAATAGGATCGTAGGCGAGGCACCAGAAGTCTGTCAGCAAGCGCGTTCAAAAACAAAACAAACCTAACACTCGATATGAAGAGAATAAAACATTTTTCCTTCGAGGATTTCGAGGTAGCTGAAGTCAATGAGCGATTTTATGTATTTAAAATGAAAATTTGCAAAATATGTATTTACATACGGAAAACTGGAAAATATGTGTTTTTATGTAAAATTAAATTTGATGTGTTGGCATATAACGCTTTGATCAGAATGTTGGCAAAACGAGGGTCTCTATCTTATCGCAGAAAAAAACATTTATTTACCTAAAGTTCCGTTCCCTACTAATAACTTCGCCAAGGGGTGCGGCTGAAGCGCTGGAAGGGGCTTGTTACAAGCATATTACACCGACGACTGTCTGTGGATCTTTAAAAAACTCCGCTGACACGGGAATCGACAGGAAATGAAGTAAAGTCAGCCTTATTAAAAAAGTACGGTTAACGACAGAATGGAACTCGCTCAACGGCTTTAGCGATCGGAAATTTGAATCCCCTTTAAATAGAACGCGATAACATATATTCCCCCAGTTGTAGTCCGGAAATTATTAGGTAAACAGTTGTTGTCTCCAAGTTATAGATTGAATATCGGTGCTACGCTAGAGATAGAAGCGGAGACGATCATCTCCACAGGAATACAGGTAAACGAACATCCTGTCTATAGAAGTGTTTAAATATCAAATGTTCTCCTTATTCACAGGGGTGAGTCCCCTTGTATGTAAAAGGTACCTCTCGTAGAGGCGAGTTGCCTCAGGGTGACGCAGCCTAGATTCGATCTCGAAGCTCCGGGCGATATCTAATTTGATTAAATTATAATATTTTACCACTTGTTCGCATGCACATTCCAGGACTAAATTAACAATTAACCAAACTGCCTGAAGTTCCCCAGGACTACTATCCTGAAGATTGAAGATTCCAAGAGCATATAATCCTACTGATGATTATTCCCAGTTAGATTTTTCATTATTATTATCATCATTATTATTAATAATAATTGTCCCATTATTATTCTATTTTTTCTTTCTTCTTTGTTGTTGGCTTTCAATACATTCACTTTCTTACTTCCTTCACTAGCTAACTCGATTTTTTCTCTTTCTTTTCTCCTAGAACACTATCCAACATTTGATATACCATCATCATTTTGTACATCTCTTATCCACTGTCAGCTCAACTAATAACAGTAGTCGGTATATTGTTCTGGTTAGCCAAATATCCGATCAAGTATATTTTATTGTTTTGTATTATCATTGTGTTGTTGTGAATTATGAAATAGAAAAAAATAAGAAAACGGGGGAACCGTAAAAATCCGCGGATATAACGCCCTGGTTTATTCTAAAGGTACCAGGACACTAAATCCATACCCCTGAATGTATGCGGGTGGAGGTTGGGCTACTTCGGGTGTTCCCCCCTTTTGTTTGTCATCACCATTCTTCCCCATCGTCGCAATAAGCCAAAAACGCCAAACATGCGACGTTAAATGAACTAAATGTAATCAAGTCAGCTAATTTTGTAAGGAGATAATGACCTAATGGTGACCAAAGATTTCCAAGTAGTGAGTACGATATTTTCCTATGCTGTCAGTCATCTTTCCAGGAAAACCGATGTAAGGCATTACAGTGCTTAATCCGGACAGGCAAAAGGCCAAAAAGAAAACAAAAGCAGAATGCAAGGTTTTAAATGTGGCTAGAAGTCAACAAGAGAACTTCCCAAAGAAAAGGCAGTCAACCACTGATGATATTCTGTTTCCCGCAGACTTTGTACTGTACAATGTATTTAGGCCTATGCCCTTTAATAAACATGTTTTGTTGCTATAAACGGAGTTTTAATGCACTTTCTACTGTTCTTTTAGGTTATTTCAGTTAATCCGGACTTTCGTTAAACCGGTCAACTTCTCCCCCCAATTAGTCCGGATTAACGAGGTTTTACTGTAATTATACCTTCCACCAATTCTCTGTCTCACGCCAGCGACTCTAACTCTAAAAATGCTTCTAAAATTACGTATTACTAACGTATGTAAGCAGGTATACACGTTGTCTTAATCAGGGATTCTTCAAGAGTGAATATGTACATGACCGAAATGGAGAAGGTGGGTGTGGGGAGGGGGGCGACTGTACGGCAAGTATTAAGTCATCAATGCTATATTTTACTATTTTTCCATGTCTGAAGTTCTTTCTTCGTTATGAAATTTAGGCCACAGAATGTCCCTAGCAATTCTTCCTGGTACACCACTACACCACTACACCACTACACTGAAGGCATTCACGAATTATATGCCGTCAAACGGGGTATCTTCGTCTTTGAGGGTAATTATGATTGATTGTATTGTCTATGTTTTGTACCGGAACACCTTGCTCTTTGTTTCCTTAGGATACACGTGCTGAAATTGTTTTGTTTTAAAACACGTTGTAAGATTTCAATGTTTAAAAACAAATAAAAAATTAAAATAAAATAAGAATAAAAACACACAAACGTCACTACTTTGACAAGAGGATATATTTTGCAATTCATACCATTTTGCGTAATGTTCTTATCTCTTCATGGGGGTAATTTTGACCTGCTAGGAAAGTAAGCAGAGATGACGAAGTTACCCCATTTTCTGGGGTAACTTCGTCACGAAAATTCTGACGTATTTGCCCACCCTAATTTCTTTGGTATTCCTTAAGTACATTTGTAAAGGACAAAGTGTTCCTCGCGTATAATTTTCGCGTTGTTATCCGCCACGGATTTTGCAGGGAACATTAGAATATGCCAAAATCTGTACGAAGGTACCCCGTTTGACGGTACAGTTCATATCATCGAATGAGCTGTAGTTTAATATGAGAGCAAAATGATGTTTGCCTTTCGGATTTCCCGGGTTTTATCAAGTTCTGACAATTCACAAGATATTTCGCACACAAGACCTCATATTTACAATCAGACAGATCAGTGAAAAACTGATGAGATATGGAAAAGAGGCACATATGGCTTTCATAGATCTAGAGAAAGCCTTCGACACCATTCCGAGGGATGAAATATGGAAAATACTAAAACAAAGAAAGGTTAGCAATCAATTAATTACAGCAACGCAGAGTCTGTATAAGAAATGTAGAAACTATGTCCGCACCTGCAATGCAGAGTCTCAAGAATTTGAGACTATAGTAGGACTTAAACAAGGATGTATCCTTAGCCCACTCCTCTTTATCACCTTAATGGATGATGTTATTAAATCATGCAATGGGAAGGTACAGAAATTCAAGCTGGGGTATAGGTTTTTAAAACCAATATAAGCCATTGTGCCTTCGCCGATGACATATTAATATTGGGAGATTCCGAAAGTAATTTACAAAAGAACGTGGGAAAAAGAGTTAAAAAAGAGGGGTATGAAGATAAATGATAAAAAGACTCAGACCATGATGATGGCACGACAGCCAAATATACATCAGATTGCTTTGAATAATGGAACGACATTAGAACAGACTACAGATTTTAAATACCTCGGGGTTATAGTGAAGCAAGATGGTAGAATAGATGCTGAAATTATAGCTCGATCCCAAGCCTCAGGGAGACTCTTTAATGCGCTAAAGAGAAATTTCCTAAATAATCCATTAGTGACCAAAAATACGAAAATCCGTGTGTATAAAGTGATATATTTACCTACATTACTTTATGGTAGTGAAACCTGGACATTGACAAATAAACATAGGAGTAAAATACAGGCTTCAGAAATGAGATTTCTCCGTAAAATAGAAGGGAAAACAAGAAGAGACAAAATTAGGAATCAGACCATTAGAGCTAGCCTGGGCGTATTACCAGTGCTTGAGAGAATCGAACAGAACCAGTGACGATGGTTTGGGCACATACAAAGAATGGAAGACTCCAGAATAGCTAAACAAGCCTTGAATGCAAAGATGCAAGGAGCAAGACCACGTGGGAAACCCAGAAGAACATGGGAAGAAGATGTGAAGGCAGCTGTAGAGGCTAGAGGAAGAGAGTGGAGGAGAGCAAAGGAGCTGGCCCGAGACAGAATCCGATGGAAGACCCTCTGGGAAACCTCAACACCGCAAGGTAGAAGAGGATCGACTAAGTAAGTAAGTAAGTAAGTAAGTAAGTAATTTCTTTGGTATTCCTTCAGTTCATTTGTAAAGGACAAAATGTTTCTCGCGTATAATTTTCGTGTTGTTACTCGCCACGGATTTTGCAGGGCACGTTAGAATATGCCAAAATCTGTACGAAGGTACCCAGTTTGACGGTACAGTTCATATCATCGAATGAGCTGGAGTTTAATATGAGAGCAAAATGATGTTTGCCTTTCAGATTTCCCGGGTTTTATCAAGTTCTGACAATTCACAAGATATTTCGCTCTTTATCGCAACGTTAAAACCTCGTTAAACTCTATAAAAAGCGATCACTAGTTTAGAAATAAAAATTAATGCAACTGCACTTCTGTTGTTCATTCTCGGCTCCCTCTGTCCACACTTATGCTACAACAACTGGAAAAAAATAACGTCGACTTGTATAAACTACAGTACGCTGCAGTAATTTCGGAGAGCCAATTATATGGAAGAGCGGTCACGTGCGAGAAGTAGCTTTCTCCAATTAGCTGCTGCGTTGAGCAAGAATTACACTGTTGCCACATTTAATACGCACCAGAGCATGTTTAATGCGGCTTACGAGCTTCAGAACATTACAACCTGTCTACTTATTTTAACTGGAAAGAAAAGTATCTAGTGGTTATCTTTAAATTTTTCACGTTCTTGGTTTCCGCAATCAGATTGCGTCAAATTGTATGAGATCTATATCATGCATTTTGCAAACACTAGATACAAGTCGAATAAATTTCCACATTTTGCAGAATTCAGCACGTTTTGGAAGTGGAGAATGCAGAGTCCGATGATGCGAATATGTTAATTTATTTAGATTGAGCTGTTTTCCTGCGCAAACGTCCCCAGAGTGTTGTTTCTTTATATATTAAAATTTAATCGTCTCTGATGAATGGATTGCAAACCAGCAAGAATCTCCTTTGTAGTTGGCACCTATACAAGGGAACAAGGATTCACGACGCACAATTTCATTACATAATTATCATTCGCAAATAGTGTATTCCAGGGACGTTCCCAGAAAAAAACCTCGGGTCTCTGGTGAGGGCCATAATTTTCATAATATCTCTCCCTCTCTCTCTTTCTCTCTGTATGTGTGTGTGTGTGTGTGTGTGTGTGTGGCGTCTGACTGCCACGCGGAAGACTCGGGTTTGATTCCCGGAGTGGGAAGATTCTAGCTGAGAAGTTCGGTAATTTTAACTAACTAACTAACTCTCTAGCCTTCTTAAACCCGAAGGTTTAAGCAATACAAGCCTTCCATCTGAATCCAATCTTTTCCATCCTTACCGATTTCCTTTAGGTCCATCTCAACGTTATCCCTCCATCTTCGTCTTGGCCTTCCTATAGGTCTCTTACCATCAGGTTTCCCAACAAGAATCCTGTAAACTCTTCTTTCCTCCCCATTCGTGCCACTTGGCCTGCCCACCTAAGTCTTCTTGATTTAATTATTCCAATAATATTTGGACATAAATACAAATTATGCTGGGTAACTTAACATATATTATTTCAAAAACTACCAATTTCTGACATGGTTATGTAGAATGTATATTTCTACACGCCTTTCCTCCTTGAAGTGTTGTTTTTGCAGGTCTCGTGTAAAAACTGACATTTTCAACAAATTTTCCGAATCGTCAGCACTTTTATTACAGGACAAATTCGAAATTTCCAGACTGTCAGAAAACGATTTCGTGAATTTGGAATTGGGACCGATCTCAGTACCAAAACCTTAGAGAGAACTTCGTTCCGCACAACCAAAGGACGAATTACTCCTATGGACGTGGAATGGTATGGTGACTGCCGGAACAGGTGCATGTCCCACACATTCAAGGACACCCGCAGGATTTTTTCTCAGGGGGGCAGAGTGACGAACTTTTATTTTTATTATTATTATTGCTATTATTACTGCTATTATTATTGTTTTTATTTTTCTTGTTATTATTATTATTACACTATTATTATTATTACTACTACACTACAACTTATGTTTCTTTTAAAATTACATAATTTGTAATTTCCATATTCTGTATACAGGGTGATTCAGAATTCCTATTACACACTTCTCGGGGTTGTAGAGGAGACTTAGTACATGAAGTTTTGATAAGGAACCCACGTCCGGAAACGTACCGTTTAGGTACTACACAGATGACAAGATAATATAATTTCACATCTCCCGCTTCACGGTAGGCAACCCACATTGACAGAGGGCGACGTCTTCAGTCAGCTGATGTCATGCGTGCTGCTTCCAACGTCCTCTCTTTCCAATCTGTTTACACAGCACATGTGGTTCCAACATGATGGCGCACCGGAACACTTTTCCCGTGACGTCCGACAACATCTCAATAACACATACGGGGACAGGATAGGTCACGGTGGACTAACTCCTTGGCCACCACGATCGTCGGATCTAACTCCTCTTGATTTTTTCGTATGGGGCCACATGAAAAGTCTTGCTTACGAGACTCCTGTAGTGTCGGAGGAAAACCTGGTTGCACGTGTTCTGGCTGCAACAGACACGATTCAGCACAGACCAGGTATTTTTGAGCGTCTGTATGCAAACATCCTTCGGAGGTACACTGTTTGCAACGAACTTCAAGGTCGCCACATCGAACAGCTCTTGTAGTGACGCAGGTAAAGCGGGAGATGTGAAGTTATGTGATCTTGTCATTTGTGTAGTACCAAAACTGTACGTTTCAGGACATGGGTTCCTTATCAAAACTTGAGATCTATTAAGTCTCCTCTACAACCCCTAGAAGTGTCTAATAGGAATTCTGAATCACCATGTATACAATTTGCATAACTGGATACTTAACATTAATTCATGTAGGACATAAAGTTGTTTTTTATAGTTTGATAATCAGTGTAAAATAGACTGTAAGCTTAAATGTAAACCTATTTCAAATAATAATAATGATGATAATAACAATAATAATAATAGTTGCTGGAACGTACGGCCTGTAAGTCACAGATAACAATACTATTTGTTATAAAATATCTTTACAATTTCACCATTTGAATTACATTAACATTTTCGAGAAATGGCGGGGGTGGGCAAATGCTTACTCTTGCAGGTTATCAGGTGTGAAGTTCAATTTCGTCTTGAGATAGTGAAGTTATCAGCAGGTATTACAGGGTGAGCATAAAGTCTTTCCCTGATTACATTTTTTTTTCTAAAGAACTATGCTAGATACAGAAATGAGGTTTGTTGGAAATGGTAGCTTAACTCATAATGTTTTGTTATCAGTACACTTCAGTAAACTTCGACATGTGCTTCCTTTGTTGCCCTTAGAACGTCTAGCCGATACTCAATTTATCTCCATGTCTTTGCCAACATCTCTTCCGTCACCGTTTCTAATGCATCCCGTATTCGTGTCTGAAGAGTTTGCATATCAGGAACTGGTGAACTAACTGTGTCCTTAACGTAACCCCATAAAAAGAAGTCAAGAGGGGTTATGTCCGGCGAACGCGGTGGCCATGATATGTGACCGTCTCTACCGATCCATATGTCTAGAAAGGTGTCATGTTAACTCTCAGTGTGGCGATGCACCATCTTGTTGAAACACTACCAATGGTTGAAATTCCTGTAACTGAGGCGCAACGTAAAAAAGTCATAATTAGGGAAAGACTTTATGCTCATTCCATAAAACGCTTAGCAGCCTTTTGTGATTATAATTAGCACGGTATTGTGGGTACAGAGCTGATTATGGACTATAAAATTTAGCTGTGAGTTGCATGAAATTCTGAGGTGGTTACTTGAGTTCATCGTAGCCTAGTTGCTCAGGATTGATCTAAACTATATTGTAAAATCCCCTTTTGATATTTTTATTTGGGTTGGATACCCTTCTAGATGCGAAAAGCCACCCAGGGGAACCATACTTAAGAATCGATCCGATTATTATAATTTAAGCAGCAATATAATCGATATTTGAGTGTCAAAGGACTGCTGGACCAGAGAAACTATTTAATTCAATGTATCGGAGCACTTGTCAGACATTTGGATGTGTGGGCTCCGAAAGTAAATTTTCTGTCAAGAATTACCGGAATCTGTGGAGCAAAGCCGCACATAGCGGCAGAGAAGGGGAGGCAATCGAGTAAGCAGAGCGAAGCAGTACACGCTGCTCGAAGGCTGGTAACTGCAGTCGCTCCCCCCACCTCCTCATCGCAATCCCGTTCCTTCTCACGTGTTCATTGGTGGAGCCGTCTCACGTCACTACTTGTTTTCGTTCGCTTGCTCCAGAGATAACCGATACAGGTAGTTAACGGGGAATCGGCATTCGACATTTTTGTCTTGTAACGCGAAGAAGTTGATGAACAGTCGAATGTTTTCCGAAACCAAATGGTTCGCGAGGGAGCCTGTTACGTTGAGCAACTTAAAATAGAAAATGTCTTTGAACGATCCTCTCGAAGAGTTTTCGGAAGTTCTCACTTAACAGTAATCGATCTCTAGTGCTGGGCAAACTCTTTGTCCTTAACACGGTATAGGAGTGCAAGCTGTCGTTTGGTTCCAGGCTTTACGACATTGTAAATATAAGCACACATTGAAAACATTGGCGAAGGTTTTGATGACGAAAATAGCTGTTTATTGACCAAGTTTTGGATGATGTCGGGACCTTGTGCTTTAAAATTTGGAGTGAATTTATTCAGGTGTACTAGTTCTCGGACATTAACCACGATTATGTCTTCTGTGTGTTGAGATGAGCGCTGTCATAGTAGGTACATATCTAGAACTATATTTCCGACGGGGGGATCCGAACGAAGTGCCGTCCTCCGTGACAGAGCGGTTAGCATAGTGCGCTTCCCGGGTTAGAATCCCGGTCTGGGCATGTCTGTTCCTTGTGAGCGTCCCTTCATCAATTTCACTTATTTCATCTTCGCGATTAGCGAAAAGTGGCAGACATGCGAAGTAAAATAAACCAAAGCAATCAATGAAAGTGTTTAGTGTAATAATAATAACAATAATAGTAATTTTTATAATCAATAGGTTAATAAGATTAAATAATAATAGATATTATTAAAATAGGTACATAAATTATTATTACTTGGTTTCGTTTGAATTTGTGTTTAAGTCCACTTTATACACAGTAAGGCTATTCGGGACTGGACCTACGGTTTAAAGTGGCGTCCAAACCAATGTGCCATGTGCCTCCACTGGGTATCAAACCCGGGACCTCTATTATTATTATTATGTATGAATAGATAAGAAGAAGCATATATTCATCATCGAGCTTAAGTGTAGTTAAGATCACTAACATTTGTAAAAACGGCTGACCTAGCAAGTAAATTAATACAGTAAAACCTCAGTAATCCAATTAATTGGGGGGATAAGTTGACCGGCTTAACGAAAGTCCGGATTAACTGAAATAACCTAAAATAACAGTAGAAAGTGCATTAAAACTCCGTTTATAGCAACAAGACACGTTTATTATAGTGTATTTAAAGGGAATAGGCGTAAATACAGTGTACAGTACAGAACAAAGTCTGCGGGAAACAGAATTTCATCAGTGGTTGACTGCCTTTTCTTTGGGAAGTTCTCTTGTTGACTTCTAGCCACATTTATAACCTTGCATCCTGCTTTTTTTCCTTTTGCCTGTCCGGATTAAGCGAAGTCCGGCTTATCAGGGTACGGATTAACGAGGTTTTACTGTATACAAAAAAAATGGATTGAATGACAAAAATATAGCTAGGTACAGCCGATGAATAGTAAAATCCTTGGTCATTTTTTTTATTTATATTATTATTGGTAGTGGTACACATACATTTTCACAGGCACTGTTAACGCAAAGAAAGGTCTCCATTTTTTACATTCCCTGATGATGAAAACAATGAATGCGCTGGAAACGTTGTTAGCTAACGCCGGTTTAACCTGACTGGTAAACCGAGAACACCTGTTCGAACGCAAAGCTGTATAATCTCAATCTTATCCTTAGCTCTGAGTAAGTTCTGCGGAAACAAATCAACGTCGCATTACACAACAAGTATTTTGATTATTTAATTTCGGAAATCTTGCGAATTGCACTTCGACTGGAGCGCCAAATACGGTCGGTAGGTAAAACCGAGAACACATAGTTTTCTGCGCGTTTTAAACACTTCTTCTTCACCATAGAAATCACATAACATTTTATAAAGTTACTATACTTAGTGTTCCACTCATTAATACTACAACCAACATCTGGCTGACTTTCCACTTCCACGATTTCAAACAAGTGAACATCGAGTACAGAAGTCTATTAAAGAAGACTACAATCTCGCGTACTGCAGGCTGCGGGCTCGATTGTTCGTTAAACTGACGCTTTCGAACTCCACTAGGTGACGTCACTTCCGACAAAACCGTACTTCAAGACTACATTTTGGACCATTTCAACAGATCCTTTGGACTTGGTTACCCTCTCGGTGGGGCGGATCCAAACCTCCTTTGGATGGTCATACGTCCTTGCGTCATAGATACGATCTTCATGTTCGTCGGTAATGTCAGTGCCTATTTTCTACTTTAGTTGCTTCCTTAACAGCCTATTTTGAGTTGTTTTACTGCCTATCTATCCTCATGCTGGTTATAAGCAATTACCCTCCCTTTATTTCCTAACTAGCTCATTACCCGGCGTTGCCCGGGTATTTATTTATCACAATCTTTTATTAGACAGGAAAATAATGAATTCTAACCATAATGTAAAATGTAACTAATTTTATTTACAGGTATTTAAAAGTTTAAGTATAAATTATAAAGTAAAATCATTTACAAATGTACTATAATATTAATTTAACTCAAAACTTGATTACAAACAACATTTTTAGTTTCACCTCCAGGAGCATGGGCGTCCGGAAGGGGGGCAAGGGGGCCCCTGGAAAATAAAAGTCAACCAAAAATTATGTATTTCACACATATAATTTCATTTTAGCCACAATAATATGTGTTAATTATTGCATCAACACCATAAATTCAAATTTAAGCAATTCTTTTTAGGGAACATCACTATTTTTGGGGAAAATGTGCCTTGTTTGCCCCCCCTGGAAAAAAATACCTTCCTTGCCCCTCCCTGGAAAAAATCCTGCGGACGTTCATGTCCAGGAGGCAGAATAAATAAATTGAACGGCATTGAGAGAGTCACTATTCATCTTAGCAACCTCGAAAGCTATGTATTCCACACTAATGTCCGTCGTTTTTGATTATTTTTACATGTCACCCCTTCCCACCTCCACCCCTAGGAGTGCCAGGGGTGTCTTACCCACACAGAATTTCTTTCCAGATTGTAACTCATACGTGTACCAAGTTTGGTTGAAATTGCTCCAGGAGTTCGAGAGTTATGCCGGAACAAACATACATACATACGGTATATACACACATACATCCATTTTTATATATACTTAATGGAGATAACGGTGTGACACTGTAATGTATCATCACAGATGCCCGTATCTGTGGTATCATATTGGAAATGTAACTAATGATTATGAAATATTTTGGTAACGGTTACTAATTAAGTTGTGAGAATTCTTCAAGAGTATAATGATGAAACATTTTGTTTTCTTCAGCGAAGGGACTTGATTTGTAAAATAAAATATAATAACGGCCAAATTATTGGGTAGGCTCGAGGCGTAGAAGCCCATATATGTTTGCGCCACTGAAGGTGACTGTGGAAAACCACCGAATGGGACATTCAGGGTTGCAGGTCTCAGGATTCCTACAAGTAACTTTCCGGACACGGGGGAAAGTCATGCTAAAATTATTTGTGCACCCAGTAGTGGCAACACTGTCTACAACACTGCGTACGAAGCAGTATGGCGTCGCAGATGTCGTTCAGGGGAATTTGGAAAAACCCGTTTATGCGAGTTAACCCTCGCACATTGACTTGTTGACTTATATACGAGCGTAACATATTCTTTTATATCTTTACGCCATATCTGTTTCTCCTACCCCTGGCTCTTTTTTCTGGGAGATATATTCCACACGTTCCTGTCGTATTTTGCCTCCCGGGGACATGAAACTCGACCCTGGCCAGCCGTAAAAATTCGTAACGGAGCAAACATCGTCGACCTTAGCCTTGTTGTTGTGGAGAGAAGACGAGGAAGGCATTAACTTCCAAGTCCAGCGAAGTCCGAAAAACTGCCGTAACTCAAATGTCACGTTGAGCTTCGTAATTTTCCCCCCGTTTTTCCCCCTTCGTGTGTGTGTATTGGAAACACCGCATGGGGTTAAGAGGAATGCGGCACCTTTCGAAAGGAATTCCTTGTTTGTGTCGTTTCTCTTCGGAGAATGAGACAAGTAGCGGGAAGTGGAGGCAGTGTAGCACCGTGGAGGGATTTTTTCCGCAGAGAATTACCCTCCTTGAGGGGGATAAATCCCACAATGAATTGTATGAATGGATGATTGTTCAATTTTTAAATTATGAATACTTGAGCTGAAAATGTTTATTAATTATTATGATAAGTAAGTGTAAAAAATAGGCAAATCAGGTTTATACCAGGGTTGTTAAAGGTGCAGAAACCCATAAATTCTAATAGGTTTTATGTGAAAAAAGGTTCCTGGACCGTATTTAAATTTATCCTGGAAAAAAGGTTCCTGGACCGTATTTAAATTCATCTTGGTTCCTGGACCATATTTTAATTCATCCTGAAAGAAGGGTTCCTGGACCGTATTTATATTCATCCTGGAAAAAAGTTCCTGGACCGTATTTAAATTCATCTGGAAAAAAGTGTTCCTGGACCGTATTTATAAATTCATCCGGAAAAAAGTGTTCCATATTTAAATTCATCCTGAAAGAAAGTTTCCTGGATCGTATTTATATTCATCCTGGAAAAAAGTTCCTGGACCGTATTTAAATTCATCCGGAAAAAAGTGTTCCTGGACCGTATTTATAAATTCATCCGGAAAAAAAGTGTTCCTGGACCGTATTTAAATTCATCCTGGTTCCTGGACCATATTTAAATTCATCCTGAAAGAAAGTTTCCTGGATCGTATTTATATTCATCCTGGGAAAAAGTTCCTGGACCGTATTTAAATTCATCCGGAAAAAAGTGTTCCTGGACCGTATTTATAAATTCATCCGGAAAAAAGTGTTCCTGGACTGTATTTAAATTCATCCTGGTTCCTGGACCATATTTAAATTCATCCTGAAAGAAAGGTTCCTGGATCGTATTTATATTCATCCTGGGAAAAAGTTCCTGGACCGTATTTAAATTGAGCCGGAAAAAGGTTCCTGGACCGTATTTAAATTCATCCGGAAAAAAAGTGTTCCTGGACCGTATTTAAATTCATCTTGGTTCCTGGACCATATTTAAATTCATCCTAAAAGAAGGGTTCCTGGACCGTATTTATATTCATCCTGGGAAAAAGTTCCTGGACCGTATTTAAATTGATCTGGTAAAAAGGTTCCTGGACCGAATTTAAATATTTTACAGATAAAAAGGTCATTTACGGTCCAGAACCCATTTACCAGTGGCGTATGCTGAGTCCAAGACCTGGACTAGCTCCTTATGACACGTGCTTCTGGGCTGTGGAGGAAGTGAGAAGACTGTGCTCACGTAAACCCATTCACATCCATCTTGCTAGTTCTTGACGTCTTGAAGGAAGCCACGTTGCCATCCAAACGTCAGCCAGGCTGCAAATTTTCTACGAATTCAGGTTGATGTCTCCTAACAATTATGGTTGCCAACTCATAGGAATTCAGGTTGCCAACTCATAAGAATTCAGGTTGCCAACTCTTAAGAATCCAGGTTATCAACTCCTAACAATTCAGGTTGCCAACTCCTAACAATTCAGGTTGCCAACTTCAGAAGCGCCAAAAAAAATTAATTAAAATGAGTAAATTTATTCAAAGTTTCTAAGGTTTATAATATATTTTTCTTCTGTATTTTTCTCTCTAGGCTTAAGGCTTCGCAGATAGCCTAGCCTAGAACATACGCTCCTGCGTCTAATTAGAGTAGCTTATATGTACAACAGCTCATTATGCGGAGACGTAAGAATATTTGAGTCGACATCACAGGAATATGATTGTTCTCCAATCAGTAAAGAAGCAAGAAAAATACGTAGGCAAACAAATGAGGGAAGGGATCTTCTTCAAGCGAGTCTCATTTAATAAACCCCGGATTCGAATCCCGGCGTGGTCACGGGTGTTATAATATCATCAATCATCCTCATCTTCGCGATTCCCTAAAAAGGGGCAGAAATGCGAAGTAAAATAAACGAAATCAAATCAATCCATCAATAATTTAATACACTACAAAATACCATTAAAAGGCATATATTCTTGTTTAGGCCCTGCCGCCTTAACACAGTCCCCATTTCCTATCTACCCTTTCGAGTAGAACCCTCAACTCGGGTTGGTAGACAGGCTACCTAGGTCTGTCACAAACACCAACAACAAACAATTCAGATAAATCTCTCAGAGATAAAACAAGTCTAAGAGGTAAGAGTGACATTTACACTACGTCATTTCCCGCAATATTCTATCCAATATAATGATTATAAAAGTTTCACATTTTCAGAAAGAAACAACAAAAAAAAATCATTTTGATGCTTTTCATTAGGCAATGCGTAGTCCACAAAAAAAAAATTAAAAGCAGGGATTTCTAATTTGTATACATGTTCACAAATGCTTTAATTCGTAACTGAACTCGCCAGATGTCAGGGAAGTATAATGCTAGTTACATTTAAACTAACGAGCAAGCTTCTTATTCAAAATCAAAAGCTGAACCGATGAAAAATAAAACATTTAACAATAAATAAACAATGTTAAACACCTAAGTTTGTTATTGAACAAACTACTGAAAAACTTCCTTATAAACTACAATACGTGCAATACAATAGTTAACCAAAATCTACTCCACCAAAGTACGATAATAAATTTCAATAAAAACTCATACGCTTTCGGTAGATTCTAATTATCATTTTATAATACTTCGATATTTAAAATATACACAAAATGAAAATATAATACAATATACAATTTTTAGATGAAATAATGTAAAACAAAAGTAACTTTTGTGATAGAGAACAACGAAGAATTTTTGTGATATTCCGTTGGTTTGTTGATAATTGAGATACTTTCCGTAGAGTTGTTCTTACAGTTTCCTCCTCAATCACATTGGAACCATGTTGTTCTCCCGTTAATTGATCCCAAACCAAACTGGAAACTCTTCTTCTCAAAATCGTTTCCTGCTGTAGTCATATAACTTGGAAATCATTCCTTTTCCTGCGTTTACGGTTTGTTCCAATTCTAACTTGGAAGTCATTTCCCCTTCCAGCGTTTACGGTGTGTTCCAATTCTAACTTGGAAGTCTCTCCTCTTGCAGCGTTTACTGTTTGTTCCAATTCCAACTTGGAAGTCTCTCCTCTTCCTGCGTTTACTGTTTGTTCCAATTCTAACTTGGAAGTCTCTCCTCTTCCAGCGTTTACTGTTTGTTCCAATTCTAACTTGGAAGTCTCTCGTCTTCCTGCGTTTACTGTTTGTTCCAATTCTAACTTGGAAGTCTCTCCTCTTCCAGCGTTTACTGTTTGTTCCAATTCTAACTTGGAAGTCTCTCGTCTTCCTGCGTTTACTGTTTGTTCCGATTCTAACTTGGAAGTCTCTCCTCTTCCTGCGTTTACTGTTTGTTCCAATTCTAACTTGGAAATCTCTCCTCTTCCTGCGTTTACTGTTTGTTCCAATTCTAACTTGGAAGTCTCTCCTCTTCCTGCGTTTACGGTTTGTTCCAATTCTAACTTGGAAGTCTCTCCTCTTCCTGCGTTTACTGTTTGTTCCGATTCTAACTTGGAAGTCTCTCCTCTTCCAGCGTTTATTGTTTGTTCCGATTCTAACTTGGAAGTCTCTCCTCTTCCTGCGTTTACTGTTTGTTCCAATTCTAACTTGGAAGTCTCTCCTCTTCCTGCGTTTACTGTTTGTTCCAATTCTAACTTGGAAGTCTCTCCTCTTCCTGCGTTTACTGTTTGTTCCAATTCTAACTTGGAAGTCTCTCCTCTTCCTGCGTTTACTGTTTGTTCCAATTCTAACTTGGAAGTCTCTCCTCTTCCTGCGTTTACTGTTTGTTCCAATTCTAACTTGGAAGTCTCTCCTCTTCCAGCGTTTACTGTTTGTTCCGATTCTAACTTGGAAGTCTCTCGTCTTCCTGCGTTTACTGTTTGTTCCAATTCTAACTTGGAAGTCTCTCCTCTTCCAGCGTTTACTGTTTGTTCCAATTCTAACTTGGAAGTCTCTCGTCTTCCTGCGTTTACTGTTTGTTCCGATTCTAACTTGGAAGTCTCTCCTCTTCCTGCGTTTACTGTTTGTTCCAATTCTAACTTGGAAATCTCTCCTCTTCCTGCGTTTACTGTTTGTTCCAATTCTAACTTGGAAGTCTCTCCTCTTCCTGCGTTTACGGTTTGTTCCAATTCTAACTTGGAAGTCTCTCCTCTTCCTGCGTTTACTGTTTGTTCCGATTCTAACTTGGAAGTCTCTCCTCTTCCAGCGTTTACTGTTTGTTCCGATTCTAACTTGGAAGTCTCTCCTCTTCCTGCGTTTACTGTTTGTTCCGATTCTAACTTGGAAGTCTCTCCTCTTCCTGCGTTTACTGTTTGTTCCGATTCTAACTTGGAAGTCTCTCCTCTTCCTGCGTTTACTGTTTGTTCCCATTCTAACTTGGAAGTCTCTCCTCTTCCAGCGTTTACTGTTTGTTCCGATTCTAACTTGGAAGTCTCTCCTCTTCCTGCGCTTACTGTTTGTTCCAAATCTAACTTGGAAGTCTCTCCTCTTCCAGCGTTTACTGTTTGTTCCAATTCTAACTTGGAAGTCTCTCCTCTTCCTGCGTTTACTGTTTGTTCCGATTCTAACTTGGAAGTCTCTCCTCTTCCTGCGTTTACTGTTTGTTCCAATTCTAACTTGGAAATCTCTCCTCTTCCTGCGTTTATTGTTTGTTCCAATTCTAACTTGGAAGTCTCTCCTCTTCCTGCGTTTACTGTTTGTTTCGATTCTAACTTGGAAGTCTCTCCTCTTCCTGCGTTTACTGTTTGTTCCGATTCTAACTTGGAAATCTCTCCTCTTCCAGCGTTTACTGTTTGTTCCGATTCTAACTTGGAAATCTCTCCACTTCCTGCGTTTACTGTTTAATCCGATTCTAACTTGGAAATCTCTCCTCTTCCAGCGTTTACTGTTTGTTCCAATTCTAACTTGGAAATCTCTCCTCTTCCAGCGTTTACTGTTTGTTCCAATTCTAACTTGGAAGTCTCTCCTCTTCCAGCGTTTACTGTTTGTTCCGATTCTAACTTGGAAATCTCTCCTCTTCCAGCGTTTACTGTTTGTTCCGATTCTAACTTGGAAGTCTCTCCTCTTCCTGCGTTTACTGTTTGTTCTGATTCTAACTTGGAAATCTCTCCTCTTCCAGCGTTTACTGTTTGTTCCGATTCTAACTTGGAAGTCTCTCCTCTTCCTGCGTTTACTGTTTGTTCCAAATCTAACTTGGGAGTCTCTTCTCTTCCAGCGTTTACTGTTTGTTCCGATTCTAACTTGGAAGTCTCTCCTCTTCCTACGTTTACTGTTTGTTCCGATTCTAACTTGGAAATCTCTCCTCTTCCAGCGTTTACTGTTTGTTCCGATTCTAACTTGGAAGTCTCTCCTCTTCCTGCGCTTACTGTTTGTTCCAAATGTAACTTGGAAGTCTCTCCTCTTCCAGCGTTTACTGTTTGTTCCAATTCTAACTTGGAAGTCTCTCCTCTTCCTGCGTTTACTGTTTGTTCCGATTCTAACTTGGAAGTCTCTCCTCTTCCTGCGTTTACTGTTTGTTCCGATTCTAACTTGGAAGTCTCTCCTCTTCCTGCGTTTACTGTTTGTTCCAATTCTAACTTGGAAATCTCTCCTCTTCCAGCGTTTTCTGTTTGTTCCAATTCTAACTTGGAAGTCTCTCCTCTTCCTGCGTTTACTGTTTGTTCCAATTCTAACTTGGAAGTCTCTCCTCTTCCTGCGTTTACTGCTTGTTCCGATTCTAACTTGGAAGTCTCTCCTCTTCCTGCGTTTACTGGTTGTTCCAATTCTAACTTGGAAATCTCTCCTCTTCCAGCGTTTACTGTTTGTTCCAATTCTAACTTGGAAGTCTCTCCTCTTCCAGCGTTTACTGTTTGTTCCGATTCTAACTTGGAAATCTCTCCTCCCAGCGTTTACTGTTTGCTCCAATTCTAACTTGGAAGTCTCTCCTCTTCCAGCGTTTACTGTTTGTTCCAATTCTAACTTGGAAGTCTGTCCTCTTCCAGCGTTTACTGTTTGTTCCGATTCTAACTTGGGAGTCCTTCCTTAACAAATGATTAATGAAATATTGATAACCATACTTCAGTATTATCTCTCACGAATTTTAGTAAATAGTTCACTGTTTTCTATTGATGTGTTTGTAATTTTTTCGAATGAGTATGGTGTAGGGTTACACATTTTTAGTTTTTCTTACAATTAACATTTGTAATAATTTTTGTCTTTGAATTACCGAAATCAGCTTTCTTATGCAAGGATTTTAGATGAGGATAACTTAAATACAACTTTCGAATGCTTTAAATTATCTAGTCCCGATCCAAATACATTGCACTTTTTTTAAATAGTGAATACAGAGACTGAAATGTCCATGAAAAGTTATCATAGTTAGCTTCGCGGGTAGAGTTAAGAACATACCTTGTATCAACTTGAAGATTCGGGGTTTCTGCTTGTTTTGGTTTTGGTAGCACCAGAGCATGTGAAGTGGAAAGGTGCTGGTGGGGGGGGGGTTGTGACTCGTGTGTTTGAGGTGAGAGAGGCTGTGACTCTCTACGTCGTGCTCTTCAGTGTCCTCTCGATAGAGAATAAGCAGTGACTCAATAGGTGTACAAAATTTAAAAATGGGATGCCAATGGAATCCGAAGTTATGGTAGATTTATGTTAAGTTAGGTTAGAGCAGGGGTTCCCAAACTTTTCGTTTCACGGCACCCTAAGTGTTTCAAAATTTTTCCGCGGCGCCCAAGTCAGTATGTAGGCCTATCTAACACTTGCAACGCTCAGTCAGTGTTGTTAGGTTGCTTGCCTTAGGTAAAAAAATAAACACATATTTCAAATTGAGGAACATTTTATGTGTAAAAGTACTAAATAAGCACATATTTGGAACAATCATATTCATAAAAATCACTGTCATTTCAGCGAAAATATTGGAACATACTGCGGCGCCTCTTTAAGCCAGCCACGCAGGGCCGGATTAACCTATGGGCAACTGGGGCAATTGCCCCGGGGCCCCCACCAAAAGGAAGCTGTGAAGGGCCTCCACCAAAAAATACTTTAAGGAGCTGGCTATGGTTGTGAAAAATAACATAAGAAGTTGTATTTAAAAATAAAAAAAAAATCAATATTTTCATATGTCTACACTCTTCTGGATCCAATTGTAGCACAGCTCTCAGTCGATCTGTTTGTAGATATCTGAAGCTTAGTATACTACGTATATACCATGGATTGATTTGGCTGTGGTGTGGAAATAAGGCAGACTTATTCAAACAATCAATTCTCAGATACGATTAAGATAATAAATAATCCTACGAAGTACATAACTTTCTTTCGTTAATAACATCGTATTAGAACTGCGAGTTCTAAGCTTTAGCAATGTCAAACATCAGGAAGACATCCCAATGGAACTGTCTATGTATGGACGGACCCGTTCCGCAGTACATTTCCCAATGTCGACATTCTCTTTAGAATGTATGGTAACAGTTTCATACATCGGAGACACATTTCTTCAATTTTACACGAGAAACTACTTACGGAAATGAGTTTCTCCAAGGTTTACAACGTTCGTCGAGGTATTTTCTTTCATCGTGGAATCTATTTGACCGGGAAATCATTGTATTTTTCAAGAGAAATATCTCACCGACGCACAATTGCCATTGCTTTCATTTGCTTGCCCTACGTCAACCGGATGCTGCATACGTTTGATGACGTAAGCCCCTTTCAGTGTTTCAAACCCCCCTTTTTTTTACTATGCTTGCCTAACGTAACCAAACCTAACCTAACCTTATCGGAAATGGTTCGTGGGGCTATCCGTGAATGGTTCGTGGGGCTATCCGTGTATGGTTCGTGGGGCTATCCGTCAGCTACCCGTGCATAATGTATAATATCCACAGGTGACGAACACGATAGTAGGTATTTTTCGGTGAAGAATGTTGAAACACTGCATACCCACAACGTGAGTCAAGATGTGCCCGCCATATTGTGTGTTCCAGAAGCGAAGAAAGGAATAAAAAAAGCACCCAGAATGTGAAACATTGCGTTTGTTTTCGTGTAAAAAGCATAATGGCACCTTGAACTATGTTCCGCAATACACAATTGGTAAGTACGAACCATGCGAAACACAAAATATGCAATTTTAATGTGTCTCCGATCTATGAAACTGTGTCACGAACGCAATGGGCGTGACCGCAATTACAGGATCGCAAATTGTCACGAACGCAATGGCAGTGCCACTTGCCAAGGACGACGTGACTTCCAGTCGGACGTAAAGTTGTATATCCAAATATACTGTAGACAAATGAGGCACAGGCGAAGAAAAAAGCACAACCACTGATCGGTCGCACGGCAGCTGCTTTACTGGACGCGACGAACGTCTCGACGCTACTGTCAACTCAACCTCTTTCACAGCGGGCGCGGCTCTGCTCGTCTTACCTACCTGCGAGACTTACTATGGCCGTTACGCGCGCTTATTCACGCATGAGGGTTGACCTTAGCTTTATGTAAGACGCAATTCATCTTCGTAATATATATATGTATGTTCATATAACTATAACTGTGTGTTATTTCACTCTCCACTATAGATAGCCTTTCAGTAAAACACACATAGAGAGCTGCAAATTATGGTAATCCTAGCCTGCCTCAATCTTCCAAATACCTTATGTTCTAATTTCACCTCGGCTAAAACTCAGACGGTTAAATGGGATACTCTGACCCCTCTCAGGTACGGGCTTGGTGAATAAAGCATTGAGAACTTAAGGTGTTGTTGGTGAATCATGAAATAAATGAACGACTATTCTCAAATTTTAAGATTGGCAACTGCATCTTCTGGGAGGTTACTTTGACCTTTCTTTTCATTCATTTTTATCCAGGAGATGGTTTATTTCCAATACATACGAAAGCTTACATTACACTCAAGTTACAATTTACAGTCCATGAATATCCTTAAATTTAAAAGAAATACAGAATCCCCTGTTCGTTAATATTCGATTGGATGAATCCAGGATTCTAATTTGCTGCATGTCTCCACGGGAAAAATCCAAATATGTATATGTGCAGGGAATAGTTACTTGTGTATGTGCGTCCCTAGGAGGAAGCCGCACCAGGGAAGAGAACCCTGTCGTTTTTGCAACCGTAGACGAAGCTTACGGCCTACCATTCAGTAGCAGACAAAAACTTTTGTACGTGCCCCTTCCTACAGTATTGAGACCAAAATGTGTCACGAGTATCGATGTTAATACGGGCAGGATTTAAGCAGAATAGAATCTACGGGCTCCACTGAGTACTTGGGATCGAGAAACGTTAATAGGCAGAGCTTGCATCAAGATACACGCCAATGATGACATTTCCATTGAAAAACGAGACAGATTGCATTACATGTCTAGTTTTGCTTCCTTGCCCAAATAAGTCTACGTTGAATAAATTTTGAAGAAGGCCAAAATAAAGTTCGGAGATCTGAAATTCTATCATTTATCCGTAAGAACGAGAATATATGGGTCGACAGTGACAAATACATGTCCAATAGGCAGGCGTCATTAACCTCAAAGGATTTCGGCCGATCCTAACCTGTCGTCCCATAACATTGTAAATTTCGAAGTATAAATTGTGCTTGGCGAAATACAGGTATATTTATTCCCAAGTGTCATTAGATGTTTATATCGTAGAGCCGACGCTGATAGAATGCGTGCAAACTAAGCTCCGCATTTACTTATATACCCTTCAAATCGATGCTCACTTGTTAAGCATTACGTAATTTTGACAGCGCGACTTGCGACATTTCCACAAACTAAACACTCATCAATGTCTATATTCACAATCTCAATATCAAAGTTTAACTAATTTCCACGTTGCAGTAAAACCAAATAAAATTCTATAAGGGGAACGATTCGTAGTTCCGTGAAAGAACACAGATTTACATATTCAATATTAAAGATTCGGTCAGAAAATTAACATATAGATTATTACATTAGGCTGCGTTTACACTTATTGTTACAATAAAGAAAATATTAGTGGATTATATAAGTCTAGTAATAATCTTTCTATTTATCAAAAATTATGAAATATGAAATATTAAATATCAAATAATAAGAACTAACTAATATAAAATAACCCAGAATGATTAACGGCACATGGATATGAGCCGTGAGGTTCATATCAACTGGTACCGAATGTATTTGGTTTTAATGATGACAAAATATCTTTCTCCAAAATAAAATTAGTGAAAAACAGGCTTCGTGCTGCCATGGGACAGGATCGCTTTGTTTATTAAGCATTGAAAAATGAACTTCTTCGTGAATTGGACTTCGATGATATAGTAGATGAATTTTCGGCGAAAAAGGCAAGAAAAGTGTGTCTACTATAAGTGTTAAGCTTTTAGGAATTTTCTTGAAGCAAGTGTAGTTACTACAATTTTCACAATGAACCTGTCGGTAATTGTCCAGTAGATGGACCGTGCATATGTGACATATTTACTCTTAAGACATTTAGACGCAGAAATTTACTGCTGCTATAGCGCTACAATTTTCGTCCTGCAACTTTATTTTACTGTGCTATTCTCCCTGCAAACCAATCTGCGATATGTTCAATCGTGAATGACTACTGATTCTAAAACCAGGTCTACCATTTCAACTGCTGACAATTGGTGGTTAACATATTGAGCTAATAAAACTCCTAGTAAAAAATAAAAAAAAAAATGGGCCCCCCCACAAATCATTTTGCCCAGGGGCCTCCACAAACCTTGATACGGCCCTGTAGCCACGGCGCCCACTTTGGAAACAACGGTATTAGGGTATAGTCGATTTGTATATGGGGATGTACGCTGTATACCTTCTGGTGAGCCGTACTCATTCTACTTTCGTTTCGTTTGCATTCATGTAATTTGGGCATAATTCCAGTGAGCTCGGAGACTTGAGAATTCTAATTATCGAGCAAATCTGATGCGAAAGTCTCGACAATGTTTTGTTTCTCATTTCTACAACAATTGGCAGCAAACTATAGATGCTCTAAAGCGTTAAACGCGACAATTGAGGCATGTTGTATGTATTACAGTTTTAAACACCTAGAGAACTAAAAAAGTAAGAAATGTTGCTTTTTCTATTCTTTTCCTCGGTTGCTTACGTAGTATTCTTTAACTTTTAGTACAATTAGCAATATTATTAAAGTTATTAAAAGTATATAGATCATAAAAGCAATATTAATAAATAAAATACAATAACATGCTATAGTCGATGTACTAGCTTCGTTAACGACCGGCTGGCTTTGGAGTCCGCGGAGCACGCCCACCAGCTGCAACAATCACATTCAATGCACAGTGTTGCCACACGTCTACTCTCCACATCTACTCTACGCCACCTTGTCCCTCCGCGCACAAGCACCTTCCCACGGTTTCCACATTGAAGTTGCAAAGTACGGCAACAGCGTATCCGGAGTCATGTGACTGAGACTCCACGTGGAGTTGACGAGCAGAATGACAGCTGCGTCCATTGGCTGAAGGTTGAGTGTGATTGGACGAAAACGACTCGCCCGCTGTTTAAACCCACCGACGTTCGTGGCGGCGGCTTCCTTCAGTTCTTGGACGTTAACGAAGTAAACACGTGGACTTTCACATTCTTTATTTTAAAAATGCCTTCTCTATTGTAATATGACTATTTTATGGGTAGCTATATCATAATCATCCTCCTCCATCAATATTCTACCATGTAAAACATTTTTGTAGTGTTTTCATCCATATATTTAATTGAAACATAATCCAAAGTTAATGTAAACATGGTCCCCACTTAACGTTTCTCTAAACTTAGAGTATACCATTGAAAATTTTAGGACTACAACACTGAGAATGAGGGAAAATGTTACAAGAGGCAAATTAAAACCTTAAAAGTCCAATGAAAATTGTAGGACAGACTGTATAGCCTACAGCTCAAATTTACATGAGGTATCAACTGTTATTTACGACCTCAAGGCTGCAACACCAATCAACCCAGCTTCAAAACGTCATTTTAAGGATGGCGCCTCCTGTACACAATTGTACCAGTGAATAGGAGCCTAAACCTTAGACATTTCTCGGCAAATGAAAATTCCTGCTTCCAGCGTTTACGGTTTGTTCCATTTTCAACTTGGAAGACCTTTCTATTTCCAGCGTTTACGGTTTGTTCCAATTCTAACTTCGAAGTCCTTCGTCTTCCAGCGTTTATGGTTTGTTCCAATTCTAACTTCGAAGTCCTTCGTCTTCCAGCGTTTATGGTTTGTTCCAATTCTAACTTCGAAGTCTTTCGTCTTCCAGCGTTTACGGTTTGTTACAATTCTAACTTGGAAGTCTTTCCTGTTCCAGCGTTTACGGTTTGTTCCAATTCTAACTTGGAAGTCTTTCCTCTTCCAGCGTTTACTGTTTGTTCCGATTCTAACTTGGAAGTCATTTCCTCTTCCAGTGTTTACCGTTTATTCCAATTCTAACTTGGAAGTCTTTCCTCTTCCAGCGTTTACTGTTTGTTCCAATTCTAACTTGGAAGTCTTTCCTCTTCCAGCGTTTACTGTTTGATCCAATTCTAACTTGGAAGTCTTTCCTCTTCCAGCGTTTACGGTTTGTTCCAATTCTAACTTGCAAGTCTTTCCTCTTCCAGCGTTTACTGTTTGTTCCAATTCTAACTTGGAAGTCTTTCCTCTTCCAGCGTTTACTGTTTGTTCCAATTCTAACTTGGAAGTCTTTCCTCTTCCAGCGTTTACGGTTTGTTCCAATTCTAACTTGCAAGTCTTTCCTCTTCCAGCGTTTACTGTTTGTTCCAATTTTAACTTGGAAGTCTTTCCTCTTCCAGCGTTTACTGTTTGTTCCAATTCTAACTTGGAAGTCTTTCCTCTTCCAGCGTTTACGGTTTGTTCCAATTCTAACTTGGAAGTCTTTCCTCTTCCAGCGTTTACGGTTTGTTCCAATTCTAACTTGCAAGTCTTTCCTCTTCCAGCGTTTACTGTTTGTTCCAATTTTAACTTGGAAGTCTTTCCTCTTCCAGCGTTTACTGTTTGTTCCAATTCTAACTTGGAAGTCTTTCCTCTTCCAGCGTTTACGGTTTGTTCCAATTCTAACTTGGAAGTCTTTCCTCTTCCAGCGTTTACTGTTTGATCCAATTCTAACTTGGAAGTCTTTCCTCTTCCAGCGTTTACGGTTTGTTCCAATTCTAACTTGCAAGTCTTTCCTCTTCCAGCGTTTACTGTTTGTTCCAATTCTAACTTGGAAGTCTTTCCTCTTCCAGCGTTTACTGTTTGTTCCAATTCTAACTTGGAAGTCTTTCCTCTTCCAGCGTTTACGGTTTGTTCCAATTCTAACTTGCAAGTCTTTCCTCTTCCAGCGTTTACTGTTTGTTCCAATTTTAACTTGGAAGTCTTTCCTCTTCCAGCGTTTACTGTTTGTTCCAATTCTAACTTGGAAGTCTTTCCTCTTCCAGCGTTTACTGTTTGTTCCAATTCTAACTTGGAAGTCTTTCCTCTTCCAGCGTTTACTGTTTGTTCCAATTCTAACTTGGAAGTCTTTCCTCTTCCAGCGTTTACGGTTTGCCACACCAGCAAATTTACTAATGGAGGTGAAAGTTCGACAATGACCTCAGTTCTCATGCAGATGGTTGGAAAGGCCTTCGCAGTGGGTCGTAAGTGACTGCACGTGGACCCCAAAGACTTATTCTTCTTAAGGTATACAGGCACTAACTCAAAGTTGAATATATATGTAGATTAGCGATAGGTCTGTGCTAAAATGCAGGACAGTTGTGCAACCCTACATACAGAAATCTACTAGATAAGAAACAAAACAAATAACGGTTTTAATTAAAACATCCTTTGTTTTTTAGTTTTAACGGTCTTCGGATATAGTGGACCAATTGTTTAAATCCATAAGCAGGGTTGCTACTCTAGGACCATGATAACATTCAAGTATAATTCCCGGTTTTCAAGACAAACTTTCTAAAAATTCAAGCTTACAAGTAGATTTTTTCTTAATTTCAACCTTATGCATTACCACCTCTTGGCACCCACACACAAATATATTAATAATATAAAAGGTGTGTCTGATTCCAATGTATTCGAAAAATCTACTTCAATTCAATTAAACTGTGTGTGTGTTTGTGTGTGTACTCGTATAATATTTAATATTTAATTTAAGGCGCGATTTTACATTTGCCATTTCACATACTCAGACTCGAAATACATGTGCAAACACGTCACAAATGTTACGGGATATACTCATCTACGAAAAATTGTTAATTGTATAAAAATTTCAAACTCAAATTTACCTAATCAACTTCAATCTTTCGTCTGTCTGATAGACTGTTCTGCAAAGGACACTATCAAAGTAAAGGGATTGAGAGAATTTCATTTAATTTTCCATACAGCTTTCTTTTCCTTCCTCCATAAAAATCAAAGCTAAACTGCGAAAACTTGCCTCAGGACATTTGTAAGTATGTATATAAATTCAATGGGATTTGGATAATTTTTCAATTATACGGAGAAAAATTCACGTATAATTCCCGGAGCCAATAATTCACGCACAGTTAACGGAATTCAAGGAATTCCCGGCTAGTAGCCACCCTTAAAGGGTTCATTATATGCGTAGTTGATCGTACTTTATTATAAAAAGTTGTAATATTGTATAATAAGAACATTTGATTTTGTTTTCTGTCACTCTACCACCCTCACAGAAGAGTGAAGACCAGGCATATGAATGAAACACGAGTACTTTATTTAACCAGCAAGATTTGACGTGCTGATAAAACAAATAACGTATAAAATATGCAAGACAAAACAACTTATTGGTTAAAAATAAAAGCATGTATATATTTCCTATGAGCCTAAAATAATTTAGAACAATATTGTCAGTACATTGTAAAATACACACCACAAATCAGTGAAATCTAAATTGTATTGCTACATGTATAAACTCAAATCACATATACTGAGCATTCCTTGACATTCGCTACGAGACTCGGCGGCAAGCGGCCCGGCATCAGCGCTTGTCTTTCCCGGTGAACGGGTCCGCGACAGTCGCTTATATTAAACCTCGGAAAAAAGTTTAAAGTAATAGGGTCAGTTCTGACTGAAAGTGGAAAGAAAATGGGGAAATAAAGTATACAAAGACAATTCGCACACCATCCGTGAGTTAAAAGAGAGTGTTCTACGAGAAATCTGGAGAATTACAGTAGACGAACTTGCACGTGTAAATTCCAATTCCCTTCGGAGATGCCAGGAATGTGTTGCAGCAGAGGGACATCATTTTCAACACCTTCTGTAGTCAAGGTCAGTACACAATATGAAAACTGTAATTTTAATAGCCGAATCTAGCGACTGTCGCTGACCCGTTCACCGGGAAAGACAAGCTCTGATGCCGGGCAGCTTGCCGCCGAGTCTCGTAGCGAATGTCAGGAAATGCTCTGTACATAATTACAAGCGAAGAGCGTTCAGTTTAATATGTTAATGATAATGCATTTGTTGAATTTAATTGTGTTCTACTCTTCATTATTTTGATATGTTTAAAGTTTAATAATATCTTTACTAATTAATAATTTTCAGGAACTAGTTCTTGTACACGGTTTGAAACAAAATTTTAAATGATCCATTAATTAGCATGGGCGTCCGGAATGGGGGGCAAGGGGGGCCGTGGTTCCCCCTGGAAAATGAAAGTAAACCAAAAATTATATATTTCACACAATTTCATTTCAGCCACAATCATATGTGTTAATTATTGCATGAATATGATAAATTCAAATTTAAGCTATGTTTTTTGAGGGAGTAACACTATTATTGGGGAAAATGTGCGTTGTTTGCCCCCTGTAAAAAAAATACCATCCTTGCTCCTCCCTGGAAAAAATCCTGTGGACGTCCATGTTAATAAGGTGACTTTTAGAACGCTGTTATTGGGAAGTTGTCTGTTACGTATATTCCTAATAATTAATAAATTACACTAGCCAACAAATTTTAACTTTTGTTCTGTACAAATCACGCCGATGGGTATTCTGCTGAAACAATTCCGACCCACTTAATCCAAAAACCAGGTCAAAAAACGTGTCACGTCACATTTTTGTCTGCAGGGTGTTCCAAATATAACACTGACACACAGATGTGATATTTATTGTGACATTTTCTGCACATGGATTTTTTCTTCAAACAAGATGCTGTGCTGAACACAAAATTCAGTACATAAAAGTTAATTGCATCAAGTTTGCCAGTTTCCCTTGTACAGGGTGATTAAAAAGTCTAAATAACAATGTAAATGAAATTGTAAAAGTACATATATTTTTCACTCCTCACAATATTTGGAGAAGAATATATTAAGGTATAATGTAGTTTATAGCCGAAAAATAAGCATATGTTGCCTGATTTTAGTTTTTCCTCGAACAGGGTGCTCTAAAACTTACAGTAGCAAATTGAATGAAAATTTCAATTACACTTCAAGTTGCACAATAGCTTTTCAGGCTATTGATCTTGCTACTACAAATGCAGTTAGTCTCAGAAATTTTGAGGAAGCTTGAATAGTATTATGTAAATGACTAATAGATATGTAGCTACAAATAACAAGAAAATCATCATCGGAAGACTCTAAAGTACACTTGACGAGATGACAGTATCACCAGTCATCAAGTACATGCTTTATTGATGCACTGGGAACAACTATATTGTAGTCATGTGTCACAGGCCTCATGGCAGGTGAACAAATTGGGTACATAATTTTCCTTATTCTGTAATTCCCAGACATATCAGCCGTACAAAAAACAGTGGTTGGTTTGTTCTTGCCAAATTGGGGCCTCCCCGATGTTGCAGTGGTAGCATGGTCGCCTTGTAATCAAGGGTTCGATACCCGGTGGAGGCACATAGTGGTTCGGATCGCACTTTAAATTGTAGGTTCAGTACCCAATTAGCCTTGCTGTGCACAAAGTGGTCTTGAAACGCCAAATCAATCAATCTTTCCAAATTGGTGGTACAGCAAATGTCACACGCTTCTTTACCATGCAACGACTTTGATAAATTGACTTTACATGACTTACAGAATACGTGGTATCTCCAGTCTTTCTCCTAATTGCTAACCACATAATCAAAGTATAGCTTGTATGCTGTTCTCCCTGTTTATCCAATATCTCCTTTCTGTGACTGAAAAAATGATTCACACACATGACAACAACTGCCACGCCAATTTTTACAACTTCCAATCCTCGACTTTACCATGCTTGTCGCAGAGGAAATAACTCAGTCAGAGGAAGAAAACTAGCAGCCTATATATATATATTTTGTAATCAATAAAATATAAACATAATTTATTATTAATATTTACTGAATTTTATAAAAAAGGAAAGTTATTTACGACTGAATTTGTTCGGACCAGACCACGGTCTTGCAAATGTTGAGAACGACTAACCTAGAGTTTAAAGTGGAATTCGAACCACTTGTGCTTTCAGTTGGTATCGAACCTGGGATACCTTGATTACAAGGCGACGCTGTTACCACTACGCCATCGGAGAAGCCCTTCTTTTCTGGAATGACAGTGCCGTCATCCGTGACGGGGTGGTTATCACAGCGTGCTACGACGGCATGGGTTTCGGGTTCGCATTCCGGTATGGCATGGATTTTTGTGAGTGTCCATTCATCAATTTCACCATATCATCATTCATCCCCATCTTCGAAATTAGCCAAAACTGGCATAATGGCGACGTAAAATGACCAAATAAGTCACTTAATGTAGTGTCGGTAGAGGCGTAGACTTAGAGTGGATAGTGGAGGCGGTTGTTCCATTGTCCCAAGTTGGTGTCGACACTTCATTGACTTTACAAATGAAATATTCTGACTTTGAATCACTCTATACAACAATTAAATATTTATGTTATCATTCGACTCTACTCAACATATTGATGCTAACCTTACAGTAGCATATCCTTTCGTTTCTTGTTGCTATATATTATGTGCAGCACGAATTATGTTGTATTGTTACTTGTATCTTTTTCTATGTCCATTAAAGGCAGTAATGGAAACTAGGGTAACAAAAGTTAAAGCATTGTTGAGAGAAAGGAATTAAATTATTGAGCAATTCCTAAGGTAACACTTTAAAAGTAGTTCTATTTACATTTTTTTTCCTTGTATGTAACTCATGAAACACAAATAGTAGTATTTCTTCTTGCATAGCAAAATGCCTTCAAATGTATTCTGCCAGCACTATATTGAAAAAAAATTTAAAGGTAACAGATTGGTACAATTGGCAACCTATGAATCTGAATTTTCTGAAACAAAGTTAGTGGAATAGTAGTAGGGGAAGCGGAAGCTAGTTGCAACACTTTTAAAATTTTCAACTTCAAAAAAGTGTATAATTTTTGCTTTCCAACATACGTCCCCGAAACTTTGTAGTTGAAAGGCGGGATACATTCCACTTGCACAGAAAATTTGAGAACCTAGACACTCATGTACTTTTATTGAAAATTTAAAATTTCCAAACACCTAACTTTTGTTGCAACACTTGGAAACATAAATGAAAGGAAGAACGAAAATCTTAATTTATTTAACAAATGATACAAAAGACGATATGAATATTATGTTAGAAACTGTTCAACATATGCTGACATTGTAACAATATTTTAATTTTCAAGTAGGCCTAGATCTAAATTTACAAACAATGAAGTGAGTGACGGCTTTTAACCACACATTCGCAATTATATATACACAGGGTGTCTCAAATGTAATAGCGCAAACTGACACAGTTGAAAGTACACGATAATAGAAGCAAAAAAGTCTCAGTAAACATGGGTCTGCAAACGAGCCGTTTTCGAGATAATCGTGAATGTGTGATTACAAGCCGCCACTGACTTCATTGTTTGTAAACGTCGTCCTAGTTGGTAAAATGCTAATAATGTGTGCGAATGTGTGGTTAGAAGCCGTCACTGATTGCATTTTGTAAACACCGAGTGCTTTTACTCGTTGAGCGTTCCGAGATTTGTTCTTTGTTTACAAGACAGAATATTACCGAGAGGTGGCGTTGGAATCAAACAGGTTGGATACAATCAGTACACAGTCTAGCAATGAGATCTCCAATGACTTTTCTTACTGTATTATTAGCATTTTACCAACTAGGATGACGTTTACAAACAATGAAGTCAGTGGAGGCTTGTAACCACAATTCGCAATTATCTCGAAAACGGCTCGTTTGCAGACCCATGCTTACTGAGACTTTTTTGCTTCTATTATCGTGCACTTTCAACTGTGTCAGTTTACGCTATTACTTATGATACACCCTGTGTATATATAATTGCGAATGTGTGGTTACAAGCCGCCACTCACTTCATTGTTTGTAAACGTCGTCCTAGTTGGTAAAATGCTAATAATACAGTAAGAAAAGTCATTGGAGATCTCATTTCTTTTATTGAACTTTCTACTTACTTTAACTAAGGTTAGTATGAACCTACAGTTTACAGTGTTATCCGAACCACCATGTGCCGCCATCGGGTATCGAACAGGGAACACTTACTTACACGTCGAAACCCCATCGGGTAGGCTTAAACATGCAACATCAATGTGGTGTCATTTAATTGCATTTTTATCAATAGGGAAACAATATTTTTTATTTAATTATGCATCTCAGTCTACACAAGGGTTACTACAAAAGGGGGAAAAACAAGATTGAAAATGGGAAATAATTTTCTTGTTGAAGGGAAAAGTGTTTCCTGAGAGCTTGCAACACTGAGTGGCGCTGAGAAAATATTGGCAAGCTCAGATGGTAAAGATATCAAAACACGGTGCACTTTGACTTTCGGTCTTCCAAAGATACGACTATCCTTTTCGTCTTGTGATGTGTGGAGCGCGATGACTTGAAAGCAAACGTCGTACTGATGTGTTTTCGATTCTTGTTCAACTTTGGTTCTAGTTTACGTTGGAATCGAATGTAAACAAATTTATATTTTCAATCCTTTCACACGTGAATGCACTTTGAAAGAGCATATAGAGTTACGGGAGATATGCTATAGCCTGGAACAGACCTGGGGGTGGGAAACAAGATGTCAAGAGTCTCATGAACGGGTACTCTTTAAATTCGGGAATTATAAGGGAATAAGTGTTAACGGAAATTAAACAGAAATCTGTTGAATTCTCTTTTAAAATGCAAACAAAATACCATGTGGAAAATCCAACATATTTACATGGTAATCGTTTCGCCCCTTTTTCGTACTATTTTTGTGGATATTTTGTACCGGGTGATTCGAAAGTCCCAGGCCTTGTTATCAAGGGGTCCACTGTAGGTCCACTCCCGATTAGCGTTACTGTGTATAAAGCGGACTTAAAACACGAAATCAATCAATCAATCAATCAAAAGGGCACCCTTTTTAAACTGAAACGAATGCGATAATGGCAGATCCAACTTCACCTGGGTACATCGGGGTAAGGGTCCCATGTGTGAGAGTGCTTCCGGGACATAGCTACCCTCTTGAAGTCCGCCATATTGGATCGACTTCAAATTTTAAAAAGGGGAAGGGAGTCATGTGGGGTATCAAAACACATTAGAATTTTCCAAGAAATGCAATGCTGTATTTAATTTTGTGATAGCTCTAACGCTACAATGCGAATGAGTTATCATTAGATGGGATTGATGAGAGGACACACACATACCAGGTACACATAACAACTTTTCTCTTGAGATTTCGGCTTGTGTATGGGACCGGCGGCCACCCACCATTGTGAGGAAATTGGGGAGTTACGAATGAGTAGTCTAACCAGGTCATGGAAACCTGCAACAACAACTGGGGTGCCTCTCCGATGGCGTAGTGGTAATGACGTCGCCTTGCAATCGGGTTCGATATCCGGTTGAAGCACATGATGGTTCCGATTCCACTTTAGACTGTAGGTCCAGTCCCTATTAGCCTCACACAGCAAACTCAAATCAACGACTGGGGGTAGTGATGTACCTTTACGCATAAACAACGATGGTCTACATTCTACACGTAGATTACGTAATCTATGTAAACAACATGGCGAAAGGTGATAACTTAGCAAAGGGCGTCGTGAAATTAAGATAATATTATACTGCGTATCAGTTGCTGATGTGTGAGGAGAATTTTTCATACGCTACCTTCCAAATTCGAACAATTTCTCACGTAGGAAAAATCCTAACATAGGAAATATTATAGTGTTTTATGGGAAAAAGACTAATTTTGCCTCACGACTGCCATCTGTTGTTCTTTTTGCATACTATTTATCTTCTTCCATAGTTGATGATACAAGAGAAGATAATTGTTGTTGTAAATTGGATTATTTTTAGTTCGTTAAGAACAAATATTGTTTAAAATGTCACTTTCCTTTCATGAAAGCCTTGAAAATTAATTTTAATGCAGTTTAGATTGTCTACGTAGTCTATGTAAACAACAACCTAATGTAATCTACGCGTAGATTACGTGTAGACAACGCATGTAGACGTAAACTTATAGTGTACGGCACATCACTGACTGGGGGTTAGTCGTGCTGACCACACGCCATCCCGTAACTTGTGATGCATGTGGGAGTGAGGCCGGCAGTCGGTAGGTAGTCCTTGTCCTCACGGGCAGTTGCGCCACGAGTTTTATTATAATAATAGTATATTAAATTAGCACAAATTACAATAAGCAACATGGTCATGACCGAATGCAGTAAACAGCTTCAACTTACTTCTCCGTGCCCAAGTTTTGCTGTTTAGATTCATTCAGCTGCTGAAAATACAAAATGGGTTCACGTTCAATCCTTGTATCTTCCCTATTATTGCCAAAGTTCGTATTACCAACATCAGTGAAGTGGGCCATGCTGTGAAGTCTGCCCGTTAAGAGTTCGAAGTTCGGAACGTTCCCCCGTTGACGTTTCCTGAAGAATCCGAGCGGAAACTTCAGCCATCGAAGCCTTGGCTAAAACTTCCCATACTCTTCCCTTTTGCCCCTTTCTTTATTGTCTCGTTTTCAGAATATTGCCTAAAGGGGGGAAAAAAATTCCATTCTGTTTTTTCTCCGTTTGGCGACACTCTTCGTTTCAGCTATTTCTTCCAAATGGATTTTTTCATTCTTTTGTCTTTCTCACTACATCATTGATGCTTTCTTTTTTACACCCTGAATAATATTAATGGTATCGAGACTGAAGTCGGAGGCCGCGGCAGCTCAGTCGTTTGAGCGTCTGACTACCATGCGAGAGACCTGGGTTCGATCCCCGGCGGGGGGAGAACCGGGTTTTTTTCCACCCAGCGTCGTACCTGGAGGAAACTCTGGGGTGTAAGGGCGGCCAGGGGAGTGGTGCTGATCACATCACCCCCACCTTCGGCCGTGATCAAGAAAGTGTGGGGCCCTAACTCCGTCCAGAATCGAGATGAGAACGAGAGCATTTCCTGCTCTCGATAGGGGAGAGTCGTCCAAAACGGGGACGGCGGGTCAAATGGGAACTTTGGGTTTTTCACTGATTAATGCTGCCACCTGGGGACCAACACGCTACAACAATTCCTCGCCGTCTATATCTAGTCGTGGACACGGCAGCCCGACTTTTTTCCTACGAAGTTTTCAAGTGTTCGTGGAAAAAGTTTTCGATTTTTCCACTATACTATGTTGGGTATTATCAAGCCACCTTTGAACATTCAATTTTGATAAGTATAGCATTGATTCTTCCAATTTTAAGCAAGATTTTGACATACTGCTTTATAGGATATCGTACATATGTGTGAAAAGACGCCATGTTTTCTAGCGTCCGACATTGTCTGTTAAAACGCGGATGTTGAGATAGTCCAAAACTGGGTCGTCTCCATTTTGAACGCCACTGACCAATATTGAAATATGTTTTCCCTACCAGACTTATACATTAATTCTTGCACGCATCTGTAACATTATGTTGTTTATTAAGTTTTAAAATTGAGTATAAAAGATTATTGATTAGTATCATAATTTCATTGTATTTTTCATGGTTTTACTTTTGTTCTTTCAAAAAAGTTTATGTAACAACATATTGCATAAGACCTTGAATTTACATTGTTTCATTTTACCCAAGCGGCTGTCTAAATCGGGAGACATTGCATATTTTTAAGATAAATATTTTTTTGTCTCCCTCTAATGTTTTCTTTAACACAAACAACCTTCTTTCCTGGGCGATTAGAAGGGGCGAGGGTGCCAGTTGCCCCCCCCCCCACTTTTTGCCACTTTTGCCCCCGCACTATGCTAAACCTTATCTACCAGGGACAGTAAACTGTCTTTGCCCCCCCCCTAGTTTTGGAATCCAATCGCCTCCATTGTCTAGAGCCTTCACAGAAAAGAAAAGTTTTGCAAAATTTCTTCCATTGATAACTTTGCTTTTGGGGCCAAGAATATGTTCGTCCTCATTTTGAACGACTCTCGCCTTTGTGAAATCAATACTACGCGTAGATACAGTCTTAGCCCATTGTCTACGAGACGTTATTAAATTAGAATGCAATGTATATTAATACAAATTCAAAATCTACTTCCTCTCGATTTAT